>NC_134110.1:88746212-89049242 GCF_040939455.1 Microcebus murinus | reverse complement strand
TTGTTTTAACTACGGCTCAAATAGAAACATATGTTTAATGATATTTTTACCTCCTAAGAGCAGAGCACTGTTGCCACACTCCAGTCCTCGTCATCAGGATACTTGCCCTAGACAGCCAGGCTGAATTAAGCTAGGGTACCTCGAAAGTTAAGGATTAAATTCCAGAAGTTATATGTAAAGTGGAATTTAAAAATTTTAAGTGCCATAAAGTATGTATGTTCCTTCATTTGTAGCCCCAGAGATCAGTCCTTGTTGGAAGGCATTAACTTCATTAACTTTTATCTACCTAGGCCTGGGGCAGACAGGAGTATGATCTTATGTAATTAATAGCTTTATGGCTATAATTTTTCTTCTTATCATCAAGAGTAGAAGATTTGTAAGGAGAATTGTTTTAAGGGAATCTTGATAAGAGAACTAATGTAACACTTCAGAGAGATTTCTAAATTTATCCCAATTGTGAACTTGACCTATTTTTCTAATTTCCTGGAATTTATTTTTGTTTTGTGCTGACCAGCCTTTGGCTCATTTATTTCATGAGTCCTTCTTTGTTAAACTTTAATTAAAATTTTAAAAGAGGCCATGTTTCAAGAACAGTACTAATTATAGTGTAATATAATTTATGTTCTGAGTTGGTAAAATATCTCTGTTTTGGACATTTTTAGTCATTTTATGACTCTCTTCAGAATGATTAAAACTTGAAACAAATTCTTTTTTAAGTAAATAGGGTAGTTTTATAATTAGAATAAGTGTGGAAATATCTTTAGAATATTGTATATACGTTTGGGATGATTTCTTTCTAATAATATTTTGTTTAGATCTTATCTTAATTGTGATCTATAAAGATTGGCTTTTAAAGAACTTATATTGTAACACTATTTTAATTTTTTCCTATTCTACTCATAAAGAATGGCTTCTCTGTTCCATGCAAACTAATTTTGAGCTTAATGTGACATTTCGTTGACTGCATGCTCTGGTCAAGATAACACATGGATTCTCTCATCTCTAAGCTGACTCCTGATCTCCATTCAGATCCAGTGGGGGAAAAATAACCACATAGTGTTCATTTTTAATATTCCCTAGGGTTTTTTTTTTCTCTCTAAATAATCCTTTGCCTTACATGCTTGGCTATTTGGTATTCTTAGAAGGAGATAGATGTGGTATTTAGAGAAGTATGGTTATGATAATATGCCTAACATTTTTATTTTTTTTATTTTTTATTTTTTTGAGACAGAGTCTCGCTTTGTTGCCCAGGCTAGAGTGAGTGCCGTGGCGTCAGCCTAGCTCACAGCAACCTCAAACTCCTGGGCTCGAGCGATCCTTCTGCCTCAGCCTCCCGAGTAGCTGGGACTACAGGCATGCGCCACCATGCCCGGCTAATTTTTTATATATATATATCAGTTGGCCAATTAATTTATTTCTATTTATAGTAGAGACGGGGTCTCGCTCTTGCTCAGGCTGGTTTTGAACTCCTGACCTTGAGCAATCCGCCCGCCTCGGCCTCCCAAGAGCTAGGATTACAGGCGTGAGCCACCGCGCCCGGCCTCATTTTTATTTATTCATTACACAAATATTTACTGAGCATTGCTTCAGCTGTCTATGGCTACATAACAAAACTTAGTGGCTCAGAATAACAACAATCTTATTGTTTTTCAGGATTCTGTGGGTTGACTAGGGCTTAGCTGGATGGTTCTGCTGGTCTTGCTGAGGGTCTCACACAAAGTTGCAGTCAAGTAGCAGGTGGGGCTGGATCATTCAAGATGGATTCTTTACTGACATGTTTGGCATCTTAGGGCTCCTATATGGCTGCTGTCTCCACTGAGCTGACTAGCTTTCTTACATACTGGTCCAGGGCTCTAAGAAGCAGTTATTGGAAGCTGCCACTCTTTTTTAAGTCTGTTCTCAAACTATCAGGACATTACTTCCATTGTATTCTATTGGCCACAGCTAATCACAAGATAACATTTCCAAAGGATTTTAAAGGTGTAAAAAAAGGGTTTCATCTCAGAGATTAGAGAGCTTGATTAAACATCACTTCCAACCTCTACAAAAAGACAAATATGGGACAAATTGCAAACTAATGACATTTTGTGAACCCTTCAGAGAACTAATGTCATTGGCCAAACAGCTACTTGAAATCTGGACAGAGATGAGTGCATGTAGGGAGAAATAAAACCTGAGCATTTGCTTACCTAGGACACACACTACCAAACATCATATAATTTGGTAAGAAGATTTAGCTAGCAACTTTTAATGAGTTACTAAACTGCAAGTACAGGCTAGAATAAGAGTATGAAACCCCTAAAGTTTGCAGACATGGGAAATTGCATCCTCTTGCAGGCTTTCCATCAAAGAATTCCACCAGGTGCTCACAGCAAAGACCAGGGAGAATTCTAAGAAAACTTTTCCAAGGTGCTTGCTGGGGCAGGGAACATCCCCTATCTTCCTCATGGAACAAAATATTTAATCTACGGGGAAAGGGCAATAAAAATTGTAACTTGAGGATACTGGTAGAAACTTACTATAGCTGAGAAGGAAAACAAGAAAAAATAACTCTACCCATGAAGGAGGGCAGGAACATATGCTAGATCCATCATTATGTCTCAAGAAGATACAGGAACACTTGTGAAGGGCATACTCCTAAGACCAAAGTTTATTGTGCCTGCCTAAGACTGAGGCTTGATCAGAACATCAGAAAATGACCTTCCCCACTACCATCAACACACTAACAAGTGTTGAGTACAAATAACAGCAAAAGAGTACAAAGAGAAGACCCAAGGCCAAGCAAGGAGTAGGTGTTGAGAAAATCCAGTGGCAAATTAACCCATAAACACAAAATATCACTAAAGGAATTTGAAGTTCTGTTCCACTGAAAGTAACTGAAAGTAACCATAGCAATGATAAACTTTAAACCCAAAGTCAAATGCTGACTAAATTAACACAAACTCTCACTCTAAAAGCCTAGCAGAATTCTGGAAAGGTGTGCTCACCTGCACACTTCAAAAATTATTTACTCAGTATCAAGTATCTTATACAACATTACAGACTTCAACAAAAAATGTATGGGGTTTTCAAAATGGTAAGAAAAATTCTGAAAAGACAAAACAGTACTTAAAACCAGACTCAGATATTACACAGATGTTGGAACTTTCATAGAGAGAATTTAGAGTACCTATAATTAATTTTTTAAAGGCTGTAATGACAGAGAAACATGTCAGATCAGATAGACAATTTCAGCAAAAAGATAGAAACTATAAGAAAGAGTCAAGTGGAAATTCTAGAAGTAAAAATCAAAAAAATAAAAAAGATGAAGAGTGACTCTGATGGGTTTGTCAGAAGGTTTGACCTTTTGAAGAGAATTAGTAAACTTGCAATGGGTCAATAGAAATTACCCAAATTGTAACAGAAAGTGAAAAATAGTGAAGAACTGTACAGAGCATCAAATAGCCATGTGATAATATCAAATAATATAACATATGCATAATTTGAATCCCAAAAGGAGAAGGAAGAGAGAATGGGACAGAAGAAATATTTAAAGAAATAATGGCTGGAATCTTTTCAAAATTAGTGACAAACATCAAACTATAGATCTAAGAGGCTCAGAGAACATTATGAAGAATAACTAAAATACAAAAAGCTCTAAAAGCAAACAAAAAATGAGCCTAGGTGATCATATTCAAACTGCTGAAGACCAAAAACAAAGAGAAAATGTTAGGAGCAATCAAAGACTCATCTACAGAGCAACAATAATAAGATTTACAACAGATTTCTTATCAGAAATTATACAAAAAGATGACAATGGAATGTCATCTTTGAAGTGGTGAAAGAAAATTATATATCTAGTGGAAATATTCTTCAAAGATGGAGAAACAAAGCCTTCCTCAGACAAACAGAGAGGAAATAAACTCCACTTCATGGTTTGAGAAATGGCATGTGTATCTAGGGAGAGAAGAAATTGGTTGCATGGCACCCTTGGAGACTATAAGAGGCATCAATTGCATACAAGATAAAGGTTATGCTATTTGGAGTAAGTTCATGTTATCTTATTGGACCTACTCTTTCTTATTTATAAAATTCTGGTATTAGTTTAGATGATTTCCATTATTTATTAAAATTGGACTATTTATTTTTCTCATAGTAGTTGTATATTGCTTATCATTTTTATCAACTTGGGGTAGATATTTCTTTGTGCAATATATACAAAGTTTATTTTAAATTAAATAAATAAATATATTTAAGAAATTTTAGAATGATTGGCTATACATAGCGAAGAGGGCTGATTATAATCAACTTACGGAAACTTAATTATCTGTACATAAGCTGATGTCTATATGCCAATAATAGTAAATGTCCATCAAGAGTTAAATTGATTACCAATGGTCAAAAAAATAAAATTCCAATTTGCAAATTATGTTTATTAACATTATCTTTTAACTTTCATTTTTGTCTTATATTTAAAAAGAAAGTTGCTGAATATTTCAATTCAATTTTTGACAAATCTCTTTACCTTTTAAAACATGAGCAAAAATTATTGGAATCAGTTCTAGATTTGGTGCTCTTCAAATTATTGTACTGCCACTTACAAGGACAGTTGTGATGTATATAAGCTATGACAAAGCTGGTGATTTCCAAATAGAGAATTTGAGTCATGCCTAATACATTTGTGTATATTTAATCAATCATAACATGATAATATATATTAGAAGTAGCACAGAATAAGCAGTTATTGTCAAGTTTTAGCAGGCATTAGAATTTCCCATAGGGGTTGTAAAAATGGATCGCTGGGCTCCACTCTCTGATTTAGTGGATCTGGGGAAGGGCCTAAGAATTTACATGTCTAGGGCCAGGCGTGGTGGCTCACGCCTATAATCCTAGCACCCTAGGAGGCCAAGGCGGGAGGATCGCTCAAGGCCAGGAGTTCAAAACCAGCCTGAGCGAGACTCCATCTCTACTAAAAATAGAAAGAAATTAATTGACCAACTGAAAATATATATACACAAAATTAGCCGGCATGGTGGTGGATGCCTGTAGTCCCAGCTACCTGGGAGGCTGAGGCAGTAGGATGGCTTGAGCCCAGGAGTTTGAGGTTGCTGTGAGCTAGGCTGATGCCACGGCACTCACTCTAGCCTGGGCAACAAGGTGAGACTCTGTCTCAAAATAAATAAAGAAAGAAAGAATTTATATATCTCACAAGTTCCCAGATAATGCTACTGCCTCTGGTTAGGAGATCATTCTTTGAAAACTGCTTGTATAGAAACAAATATGCTTTCAGGTCAGAAACACCTGAATAAAACCCAACTCTTCTATCAATTCACTCTGAGAACTTGGGTACCACTTTAATTTTTTAATCTATAAAATGGAGTGAGAACTCCTATGGAGTAATAACTACCATGTGGGGTTGTTGCTAGAATTCCATCAAGTGCTTGCTGCGGTGTCTGGAACAGAGTATGTATGTAATAAATCAAAGTTCTTGGTCCAATTTGGAATATTCAGTGATGAAGGTATCATTGAAAGTGTTATGCTTCTCTCAATACATTTCTTTATATCTTCACACATTCTGAGCAAATTAAGTAAACAGACTTCATACTTTGATCCTTATTATGCTCATAGGAAAGCTACTCTTTGAATGAAAAATGGCTATTTCAATTCTGTATCTCAGGAGCGATCCTGCTTTTGCAAAATAAAAATTGATCAGTCGACCAATTATTTCCTGAGGAGGAAATAGACACACTCACATATACACATAAACTCTAATGTGAATGAAATTGGCTGTTTCACTTTGCTTCTTTTCTCCTAGCATTTCTGGTCTCTGGAGCTGGTGCTTCACTTCGCAGGTTGCATTCCTCTGCGGCGCGCCCCTCCCCCACGTTTTACGGTCACATCTTGCATCAATTGAGTACCTACAGCAGAAGTGGGGAACACATGTGTGGGCCCTGCTGTATTTTGGTATCGTAATTTCCTATGACTGAAAAAATGAGAAGTGTCACCAAGGAGTCCGGGGGATTTCCTGACTAGTAATGTCTTTGAAGTTGAAGAATATTTTAAGACAGAGGTTTTTAATTGCAAAGAATCTTGATCACGTAGGGAAGTATGCCTTTGAAATATTTTTCTTTGAACAGTACACTTACCAGTACAGAGAAACTCATTTCCATGAAATGAGATTTTAATTTTAATGCATTTACTTCTCTTGCATTGCATGTCTCTACAAAGATACAATTTTATTCTTAGACCTATTTATTCCGTTCGTTCTGCAAATTAGGCTACTTGCCTTAAGCTATTCTATTTAAATGTTCCCATTCCCAAAACCCATCATTTTAGAAATGCAACTTTAGCCTTTAATTGGAGAAAACAGTAGAAAGTGGCCATGACTGAGATTTTCTGGGTTTAGACTCCTGCCATCCCTGCAGGGGGTTGTTCTCCACATGAGAAGCCTGAGAATTCCTGTTACTGTTAATTCTGGGTATAAACTCATCAGTCTGAAGGAAAAAGGGCTTTACTTCTAACTTCAACCTTTCTAAATAATTCCATTCACTTGAGGTTTGAATAAACTTGGCTCATCTTAAAATGGAGCTGTAATCGTGCAAAAACTGACTGGGCAGAGTGAAAGGTTTGTCATCAAGACAGGAGAATGACACTGTTCAAAGTTTATGTCAAAAAAAAATTTTGCCATAAATATGTCATCAGGTAGAAGGTAAGGTTATTTGTCTTGGTTCACATTCCTAGGTAGTGTGTGTATATATATAGTATACATATATGCAAACTAATTAGAAACATATTTTGTATCTTTGATCATGGTTTTATATGTAACACACAGTTTTGTACACACACACACACACACACACACACACACACACACACAGCCAGGACCTTTGAAGTGCAAATAAAACAACATTCATTAGGAAACCACACTTTTCTGAATTAACTGCAATTCTGATTTTTCTTTATTTTTTGTTTTTATTTTTTAACAACTCCCATTTTGGCAAGATGCATTTCTGAAATAAATAATTTAAAAACATTTCGTTTACTTAAAATGCAGTCACTAGTTGCAAACGAATGTGTTGCTACCAACCTAGCCTGAATGAAGTATCTACCATATTTGTAAGTATATTAATAAAATATATATGTGTGTGCATATGTATATTAATAAATTTTTGGCCCCACAGCCTTTTAAGATTTGAGTGGCAAATTTGGTTTCCAGGTTGCCTGTTTTGTCCAGTTTTTATGTTTAGTGGTGTCAATATGGTCATTGATACATTTGATTTTGAGTTAAGGGAAGATCTACTATTATCATATTTTATCTTTTCTACGTTATGTGTGTGGAGTTGAAACCCCTGGGTAACCAATAATATTTTCTTTGCCACAGAGGAAGATGTGAGGCAAGACAATACCAGGTAATGAAAGTCAGGTGAGGTCCCTTGAGAAGACCATGGTGGTAGCCTTGCATTTGCATATAGGAGTGTTGACAGAGGGTGAATAGATGGGACAGGGAAAACTTGGGGACCTGCCTTGAAGTTGTGATTGCACTGCACGTTATATAAAACGTTATATAAAATGGAGGAAAAGTCAACTGCACATACCAAAGAGTGAGGCGAGGTGGGGTGGGGTGGGGTGGGGTGGTTGTAGGTTGGGAGAGATTAAGGTTATGCTAAAGATGTTACAGACAGAGAGTAAGAGATATAAATAAATGGCAAGTGTTAGTGTTAAGAATACTGTTTTTTTTTTTTCTTAGCTAGGAGACTTGTGTGCCAAGCTACTCAATTTTTGAAAAATAAGAATCATCTGGACTTTCCAAATATGCTTTCATCTCTTCTTTAGTGAGAAGCCCAGGGAAAAAGCCTGAAGCAGCTTCATAAGTCATCTTCATTTCGGGTTAAAAACAAGCAAGCACACTTTTGAAACTCCCACGCTTGATCCAGGCAAAATTTTTCTTAGACTCTAATGAAAATAGTATTCCTTTTAAAAGGAACATTTAAAAAATCTCTTATATGACATGAGTAATGATAGCTCCTATGAGAATGAGTATACTGAAAATTTGATTGAAATAAAAAATGAATTTTTCATGGCACCTAATTTGACTAGACTTTGTCCAAACTTTTTAAAAGAAAGGAAAGCTCATGCTAAGTATTAGCTATTCCTCAAATACATCTTAAAAGAAGCTCTCAGACATAGTCTTTAATGTTTAAATCAGAATTTCAAAGACCATATCAATCATATAAAAAATAGTCCTCTCCTTTTTGAATTCCAGAAAAGAAATTTGAAGTAAAACAAAAAACTTTCCTCTATTCATAGAGATTAGGAATTAAAGTCCACATAAATAAACATCTTCTTTTTTTGTGACAACAGTTGAGACATATTTTGATTTTAAAGCATTGTAAGGACATTTTACTTAATAGTAGAGCAATTTTTGATCTTTACAATCTAAGGTTGAAAATACATAGAAATAAACCAAAAGGATAATTAGCTCTGGTAAAATAAAGAAAGATTCATTTTATTGTGTTTGACAACTATTATTTAGGGCCACAACATGTAACACACACTGTTCTAAGCACATTAGAAATATTAACTCTAAACTTTGAATAAACATTGTATTGTCATGTAAAAAAAATATTATCTTAAAAGAAAATTGCTTGTGGATAATATTCATTCTTATTAAGGAACAATAATGACTGTTAAACAGTAACTTTTGAATTATTGAATTTGCCAATAACTGATCACCTGTCTCATTTTAGTACAAAAACAGGATGCCCTATCTCCTTTCTGTTGAGAATCCTTTTGAACTAGAAACCAACTCTGGACCCAGAATCTAATCATGATTCTTTAGGGAAGAATGAAAATACATTATTCTTTTTAATTATGAGAATCATAAGACAGGTCTAATGAGAATTCTCAAATTTGCTGATCACTCAGTAAAAACTGAGCTCTTGAAAATTTCATAGAATTTCCACAGATTCTCAGCAGACATAAGTGTAGTGTGGCCATATTTTTTTCTAACTGATGCAGAATCCAAACCCTCCAGGTTTTTCAGAACTATCCACATTTCAAATAGTCTTGTTGCTTGTCCCCATATTTATCTCATCAGTTTTGCTTTTAATATTTAAAAAAAAAAACCCTTTTACCCATTGTTCTGAATGGGTTCTGATTTTCCTTGTTAGAAAATTTAAAATAAGATTAGGCAATTGAGAAACTGCTGTAATTTTGATTTAAACCCATTATTCATTATTTTTGTTTAAAACAGTGGGTAACAGGAGACTTCCAACTTCTCTCTTGTCTAAGATTTTGGTTTTCTATTCTTTCTGTGCCTTTGTTTTCAGCGTGGAAGTAAAATGTGAATACAAGTTGTGAAATACCATCTACCCCTTCTGGATGATCTATTTTTCTTCATTTTCATTTATTCTGTGATATGCTTAGAAAAAGCCCACATCCAGTTAGGTTATTTCTTTCTTTCAGAGTTTTCCTAACAACCTGCTTGCTTGCTAATGCTACTGCAAAATACAAGTTTTGGTGAAGTCAACATAATCCTTGCATTCAAGATTCTGCTCAGTAAATTACATAAATCTCTTTATGTGTTATACTATGAGTATAACTCTTTATGAGTTATACTATGAGAGCTTGGTTCTAAAAAATACAGGCACATTATTAACTTTAATACATAGGAACATACTAAAAGTTATAAAAATAGGTGGAAAGTTGATTTGGAAATACACGGAAGGGAGAAGAGTACTATATAATGTATTCAATAGCTACAAATGAATATGGCTTCAAAAAGAATCCATCTGATTAAATGTGTCTGATCTCTTTCTATGGAGGGGGGATAGATAAGTTAAATGGACGTGGAAGAGGTGAAGCATTCTGAGTCAGGTCTACCTGCTGGTAAATGTGTCTGTAGGGTTTTTTTCATGTGAAAATCTTGGGAATTACTGCTCTGTCTCCTTTTTTTACAATACACAGAACCCTTGGAAACTCAATGAACATTGCTTGACACTTGAAGAGAGAGAAGGTGGCATAGGGAAATATGGTGGGGAATCGGGTGTTGGTGACATTTCCATGGTTCATTTGCTCTGAGTATCCCCAGGGTGTTATCAGAGTAAGTCACAGACTGGATGTAGCCTCTGTGAAGTCACGATTTCCAGTCTCACCTGGGCCCTCAATTCTCTCCTTCCTCAGCCTCTGACCCTACAACCCAACAGATGAATTCACAGCTTACTTTGTAGATAAGGTAGGCATCAGAAGAAACTCTCTTTGTGTCCAAACATGTCCAAAATAACCTGCACCACATTTGTGCCTACTGTTTTCTTTTAACAGAAAAGATGCTCATGGTCTGCTAATTCTTCTGTCTGGCTTTGGATCCCCAAGCCTCATTCCTTCTAGAAGGCTTTTTTATATCAGTTTTTCTTTCTTTCTTTTCCCTTTAACCTCTTCAACTTCACTCCCTCTGACTCCCATTCTTCACATACAACAAACTTTACTTTTAGTCTAAGTACACAGCTCACTTTCTTGTCTGCAGGCCTTTTCCCATGACCTTGTCCGTGGTGTTGGCCCATCCTTCCCTCTCACTCCCTTTTCCTACCTTAGTTAAACCTTTCTTACCATCCAGTACATTGTTTAGAGATTTCTTCCATGAAGGCTTCTTTGGCCTCATCCAAGCCTGGATGAGCTGATGCGTGTGTGTTCACAGCACCCATTGCTTAGCCCCTCATGCCATCTAACATGGAAGAAATTAGGATGTTCAGATTGTTTGGTAGTAGTTCAGTTATTATTATTACAACAGAGTCCCTGGGTTCCTCAACTCATAGGTCATGTTTATTTCCCCTTTCCTGGGAATCACTACTGTGAACTGCCTGAGGTCCAATGTCTGAAAACTATTGTTTCATACATCATGTTTGCTTTTCTGGTTGTTCAAGATGACATACTAAATCCAGTCCATATTATTCCGTTATGGCCTGAAGTAGAAGTTTCATTTCCTCACTTTGCTAGACATTAAGTTTCTACATATATCTACTGGCTATTTATTCTGTTACTCTAATGCAGTTGGCTATTTATGTGCTAATATCATATTCTTTTGAATAGAATGGCTTTATATTAAGTGTTTACAAGACAAATCTCTCCTGCCGTTTAATTTTTTTAATTGCTTTCAGATATATTTTATGATACAAAAACTTTCCCTTTTTTTACATTTTTTATATGACTACTAATAATAGCTTATGATTATATTCAAGTAAGTACGTAGCTAGAAATAAATTCATATATGTTATAGTTTTAAACCATATTATATATGAAATATATTTTCTCTTTATGTTTTTTGTTTATTGCTCCTAGCATACAATAAAGCTATATTTTTGCACATTTATTTTTTTAGAAAGTAATGAAATATCCTTAATTATAGCATGCAATCATATCAGCAAGAAGATAATTTAGTCTCTTCATTTCTTCTTGTTCTATATTTACTGTCTTAGTCTATTGGGAATGCTATAACAAAATGCCTTAGACTGGTAATTTATAAACAGCATACATTTATTGCTCAGTGTTCTGAAGGCTGTAAAGTTCATGATCAAGGTGTCAGCAGATTCAGTGTCTGGTGAAGGCCTGTTCCTCATAGATGTCACCTTCTCACTGTGTCCTCACAGGGTGGAAGGTGCAAACAAGCTCCTTGGGCCTCTTTTATGAGGGCACTAATCCAATTCATGACCTAAACACCTCACAAAGGCCCCGATTTTTATTGCTATCATTCAACATGTGAATTTTGGAGGAAAACAAACATTCAGACCATAGCAGTAACCTTATCTTAATATATTCCCTGGAACTGCTAAATCAATGTTGCTTAATTACATTAAAAGAGAGCATTCGTTTCTTGTTCCTGTTCTTGATGAAATGGCTTTACTATTTCACCATTTGAAACAATATCTGTTGGTGGTGTGCAGTCAACATTCTTTATCATGTTTAAGCCAGTTCCTTCAATGCCTTCTGAGAGATTGTTTATTATAAATTGCTCCTGCATTTTGTCAAGTGCTCATTTCAGAATCTATTGAAATAATCAAAAAGTTTTTCTTCTTTAATTTGTTAATTAGTGAATTCTGTTAATTAGGATATTTTGAAATGGAACCATCTTACATTGATAAAATAAATTCTACTTGATCATTTTGATACACTGTGACTAGAATGAATTCTATTCAGATGCTGTTAGAGTGGATTATATGGCAAACCCAGCAATATGAATTCAAGAATTTTAAGAATTCAAGAATTCTTAAAACCAATAGTAAAAAATAATAGAGATGGCCGGGCGCTGTGGCTCACGCCTGTAATCCTAGCTCTTGGGAGGCCGAGGCGGGCGGATTGCTCAAGGTCAGGAGTTCAAAACCAGCCTGAGCAAGAGCGAGACCCCGTCTCTACTATAAATAGAAAGAAATTAATTGGCCAACTGATATATATATAAAAAATTAGCCGGGCATGGTGGCACATGCCTGTAGTCCCAGCTACTCGGGAGGCTGAGGCAGAAGGATCACTCAAGCCCAGGAGTTTGAGGTTGCTGTGAGCTAGGCTGACGCCACGGCACTCACTCTAGCCTGGACAACAAAGTGAGACTCTGTCTCAAAAAAAAAAAAAAAAAAAAAATAATAGAGATAAAGAGATGGGCAAAGGGAGAACAGAAAAACACAAATAAAAGAAATCAGGAGTGATAATGTTGATAGACTGGTAGAATTTAAAACTAAAAATGTTAAATGTGGTAAAATATATAAAACATATGTTTACAGTTGTAATATTATCATTAAGAACATAATTTATGAAGAATGTATAATAGTTATAAACTTTTATGCACCTAAAAATGTAGCAGTTAGACACATAAAATACAAACTATTATAAATGCAAGGAGAACATGATAAAAATACAATTAATTATAGTGGGGATTTTAATACAGCTATTTCAAAACTAGACAAACTTGGAAGACAAAAATTAATTAAGGATATGTTGGAATTATACAACTCTATAATACCTCAATTTTATTCACATATAATGGAACATTCTTTAAATTCAGAATATGCCATTTTTAGATATGATCATGGCAAATTTATAAAAAGTATAGAGGTGCCCACAATTAAATGCGTATCATATTTTTTTAAAGTAGAGATCACTGATCATAAGTTTTTCAAAATTAGAAGTAAATATTAAAGAGATGAACAAAATGAATGACTTTGAAACATAGAAACACACTCCTAAATTACTGTTGGACCAAAGAAGATATCAAAACAGAAATCATAATTTATCAAGAAATTAGTGAAAAGAACAATCTTAAAATCAATGAGATACATAAAAAAGCCGCTCACAGAAAGATGGACAGCCTTCAATATCTTCATAATCAAAGAACAATGATTTATTATAAATGAATTTTAGTGCTTATCTTAGAAAATGAGAAAAATAGCAACAAAGAAAATGTGAAGAAAATAAGAAATTAATAACGATAAGACACACAAATAATTAAAGAGAAAAACTGTTGAAGTCTATAAATTGCAAGAACTGACTGCATACAGAGATCAGTAAAACAAAAAATTCTCTCACAAACCTGGTTAAGAAGCAAAGAACACAGGGAAAATATATAAAATATTAGAAATAAGAGAAAGGTGACATAGCACTAATGTGGGAGAGATTAAAATATGATATCATCGCATATAATTATGTGGCAACAAATTGAAAAACTAGGAAAAGGAAGAAATGTAAGATTACTGAGAGAAGCATAAATTACCAAAAACTTCACAGGAAAAAGGAGACAATATCAATAGGAGCTATAAATTAGGTTAATTTCTATGTAAATATGTGCTAGGCCAGGATGGGTCGATAGTTTCATAACTGACGTCTAGCTAGCCTTTAAAATAGATGATTTCAATGTTATTTAACCTGTTCCAGACCATAGATTTATTTAGACATTTCCTCATTATGTCAAGAATCCAGCTTAACCTTAATTACAAAACTTGTTAAAGAGAGCACAGAAAACTATTCACCCACCACTTTTATGCAAAATCCTAAACAACAAAATATCTAGTGGAGTCCATTAAGTTGGTACTATATTTTTAAAAAGTAAATATGACTTGAACACACGACTTTGTGAGAATGTGAGAGCTGGGAGAAACCTGTACCTGAGATGCATATTTTTCCTTTTCTTTGTGGCCAGCATGCCTTTCCTGTTCCTGTCCACATGCCAGCCTGAGCTGGGCTGCAGCTATAGCACAGGTGTGTACTCTTGCTGCAGCCAGACATGCAAAGCTGGAACAGACACAATCTCCTCCGTCTCAGTGGTTGTTAAAGAGAGAAATCTCTCTCTGGCACTTCCCCAAGGAATGCATGAATGTCAGGCAGGGAATGAGGGGATCCCAGAGGCAAAGAGCCACTCTTCAGAGACCCAGATGTGTGACTTGGAACACAGGCCCACATCTCACTCTGGGTGGCGGCTGTGGAAGATGTCCTGGGACTCAGAATACTTCCCCAAAGCCTGGTTTTTCCACTGTGTGTCACTTTTTCTCTCATTTATAGTCGATTTTTGTAGTCAAAGGTGTTCTTGCCACCTCTCACGCTGCTGTTGGTTTTGATCAAAGGAATACCGTGTTTCTCCGAAAATAAGATCTACCCATAAAATAGGCCCTAGCAGGATTTCTAAGCATTTGCGCAATAGAAGCCCTACCCCGAAAATAAGACCTAGTGATGGGCGTGGCCGCGCAGCGTATCTGCACAACCCATGCATTTTGTCGTGGAGTGGTAAAGAAGAGGAGCAGCCCTTCTCATCTGCCCCATCGTGACAGCTACTATCCCAGAGGTGACTGGAAAGCTGTGGGCAGCCCCACCAACAAGGTCGGCTCCCCCTGTCAGGTCCTGGCCATCCTGTGCGTGCTGCAAGCTGAGGCTTTGAGGGGAAAATAACACATCCCCTGAAAATAAGCCCTAGGGTGTCTTCTTGAGGCAAAACAAATATAAGAACCTGTCTTATTTTCGGGGAAACACGGTATGTAGCCTTTTCTAGTGGATTGATGAGTTTACCTTAGCAATGAAGCTGGGCCTGGGTATTTCTCTCTTTTCCCATTTTGTCCCTTATTCTGCCTCTTATCTTCTGTTTTACAACTTGGCCTTTTTTGGTTAGGCCTTCTCCCTACTGTGTCCTCAGCTCAGGTTAGACTAGAAAGCAGTCCAGCACTTTGGCAGTAGTTGCAACTTACTTTGAAAGTCATGATCCCTCAAAATGTGGAGTAGCTTCATAATGCTGGCAGCCAGGGGCTTTGAGTATAGGCTGCAACTAGGCAGACTCCGACTCAGAGGTGGCAATTCTGATGGTGGCAGCTACTTCCATAGGGACAATGTTGGCTTCAGAAGAAGCAGAGGATGGTCAGGGGAACAGACTTTTGCATCGTCAATTGCTACCCTTCCCCACCTGTCACGAGCACAGCCTCTCTAGTATCCATTTCATTCCTTTCCCATTGGCTTGGGTAGGGTTAAACTCACCCTCAGCTCAAGGACCTGATTTGATCTAAGCCAATCATGCTCATCTCTTGCTAAAAACTTCCATGATTTACTATTTCCCTCAATTTTGTGAGTTGGCTATGTGACTGTTCTTCTGGTCTAGCCTGAGGTCATTCATGCAGTTACAGTCCTCTGACAGCTCAATAGGAACTGAAGGGTCCCAGATGGCCTTGTCACATATCTGGCAATTGATACTGACTGTTGGCTGGGGTGCCTTAGCGCCCCTCTTTGTGGCTGCTTATCCCATAGGCTAACTGCAGACTACTTGTAGGTTACACTGGGCTTTTGCTTAGCTTGGTGGTTTCAGGTTTCTAAGAGAGGAAAAGTGAAAGTTGCAAGTTCTTTCAAGGCTTAATCTCTGGAACTTGTACATCATCACTTCCATTATATTCTGTTGGTAAAGGCAATTCACAAGGTCAACTAAGATTTAAAGAGAGTGGAAAAAATAGTCCCCATCTCTTAATAGGAGCAGTAGGTTATCAAATTACAAAAGGGTGAGGACCCAGGGGGTCACAATTTAGTAAGGGACATTATCTATCTATAACGGTTGAGTAAGGCAAGTTATACAGTGAAAGTAACATATGTTGCATAACCCATTGTCCAGTGTTATCTTTGAAGAATCATCATGTGGATTCCATCTAGGGTGTATTCCAGTTTTCATTACTTTCCCTTCTAAGCTGGCATTCTGTTCTACCACATCTGTGCATGTGTACAAGTGTTTAAGCATCTGTGCACGTGTCATAAATCAAGATAGGAAGACACCACTGTTATTTTTTTTCTTTTTTTGGCAACCATGCATCCTTTTATTTAAATGTTCCACTGGCAGCTGTATTATATTGCATTTGAAACTTCTAGTTAAAGATAATTCAAGATAGTTGAGGATATGTGTTTTTCCTTAATCTCTTCAAACTGTCCCACCACCATTTGATAATAGTTAAAACACACACACACACACACACACACTGCTATAAAGGGAATGAAAGAGAAATGTGTGCAGCAGAGAGAGTTCAACTAATTTCTGCACGATAAAAAGAGCATGGAAGACTTTTGACAAGAAAAAGAGAGGAAGTTCTGCTACTTTTTTTGTCTTAAAAAAAAAAATTTCTGCTACTTTTTTTGTCTTAAAAAAAAAAAAAGAAAAAGAAAAAGAGAGGAAGGAGGTGGTAGAACAGAGTGACAGGCAGAAGGGAGCTGCAGCTGGGGAGAGTTGGTGTGTATAAAGGAGACAGGACCGACTGAGAAGCCTGTCTGCAGAGCTGCTTAATTGCTTTCTTCCTGACATGCCTATCTCTTCTCTATGTTCCTTGATACTTAGCTTAGGAATGAAGCATCGGTCTCCAAAAGTATCTAAGGATTCTTCTCTAATGAAATACAAGTATCTACATAGGCAGAATTAGAACTTGGTGCCATGACCTCAGAGTAAAGTTCTCCCATTTTGGCCCTTGGAAACTTCACAGCTAAAGATTTGTTCCCTGCCTATTCCTACTAAAAGCTTCCCTTCATTTAGATCAGCCCTGGGCACATATGTAAAAGTCCTTCCTTTTAATGAGACCGGCAGGAAAACAGACCTGCATACAATCCCAGGGGAAACACACCCCTGTTACAGAGAGAAATTATTCCTTTCCCCTTTCTTAAATAGAATAGATACCCAAAGACCATCGGCCTCATGAAAGAAAGGACAAGATTAAAAAATAGAAAAACTATCTCTAGAAGAAACAAAGACACTTCAGAGAAAGATTTAAGGAGGTAGTGCCCCTAAAGTACAAAAATGAAATGCAATGGGAAAGGAACAATTGAGGAGCCAATTAGAACATTTGTTACACATACAATCATATGCTAAATGACAATTTCAAAGAAGGGTTTCAATGTAAAGTAAGCCTCTCACAATCTAGAGAAAAAGAGAGAGAAAAAAACAAAACCAACAATGGGATTAAACAAAACAAAGACAACATCAACAACAAAACAAAATAAAAAGATTGGACACTTGAAATAGATAACATACAGAGAATAATTCTAGCAAGTGCAACTCAATAAATAGGCATTCTAGAAAATGGGCACACTATAACAAAAGGGAAGAAATTTTAAATAAATAGTATAAAAAATTTACCCAGAGATCAGAAGAGATAAAATAATTGAAAGAAGATCAACATGTAACAATAGTCCTGAAATCTTTTTTTCACTATAGAAAAGATAAAGAAAAAAAGAAGTTTCCTAAACATTTTCAGATAGATAAGGCAGGTCTTCTACAAAGTTTAGAGTTAAACTAGCATTGACTTTCATCACTAACACTGAATGGTAGGAGAAAAATGAGCAATGCATTCAAAATTCACAATTCTAATGGCCTTCCTTCCTTCCTTCCTTCCTTCCTTCCTTCCTTCCTTCCTTCCTTCCTTCCTTCCTTCCTTCCTTCCCTCCTTCCTTCCTTCCTTCCTTTCTTTCTTTCTTTCTTTCTTTCTTTTCAGAGTCTCACTTTGTTGCCCAGGCTAGAGTGGCGTGGCGTCAGCCTAGCTCACAGCAACCTCAAACTCCTGGGCTTAAGCAATCCTACTGCCTCAGCCTCCTGAGTTGTTGGGACTACAGGCATGTGCCACAATGCCCGGCAAATTTTATATATATATATTACTTTTAGTTGTCCATCTAATTTCTTTCTATTTTCTTAGTAGAGACAGGGTCTCGCTCTTGCTTAGGCTGGTCTCGAACTCCTGAGCTCAAATGATCCACCCGCCTCGGCCTCCCAGAGTGCTAGGATTATAGCTGAGAGCCACAACGCCCGGCCAAATGGGCAATATTTCTGAACTTAGCATTCTCACTCAGTTAGACTATCAACAAAGCATAATGGCAAAGTAATTATATTTTAGATGCACCAGAACTGAGAAAACATATATCGCATGTACCCTTTCTAAGGAAGTTATTTGAGATATGATCCATCAGAATGAGTGTAGATTTTAAGTGCTGTTGGTTAAATTGTGTCTTCCCCAAATATGTTGAAGTCTTAACCCCTAGTACTTGAGAATGTGACCTTATTTGGCAATAAGATCCTTGCAGATTATCAGGTTGAGATGAGATCATTGGGATGGGCTTAATTCAATATAATGGTGCCTTTATAAAAAGGAGAAATTTGAACACAGAGAGAGACAAGCATAGAGGAAAGATAATGAGAAGACTCAGGGACAACACCATTTACAAGCTAAGGAATGCCTGGGGCTATTAGAAGACAGGAGAGGCATGACTAGATTCCCTTTCATACCTCTCAGAGGGAACTAGCCCTGCTCACACCTTGATCTTGAACTTCTAGCCTCCAGAGCTGGGAGACATTGACTTTGTTATAGCAGCCCTAGTAAATTAATACATCAGTAGAAAAGATTTCTGATGAAAGAGATGATGGAATTCACCCAGTGGCCTTGGGAAAACAATCTTACGATGACAGTTATCTATCAGGTCCCGGGGCAATCATTCCAGATTGGCAATGGGATCAGAAGGGTCCAAGAAGAATGAAGAACAGAAGAGAAACAAAATAAATAAAATCTAGCCTAAGGAGTTGGATAATGTTAGTGACTTTGTGAAGAAAGGATATATTTATTTTTTCCACTTAGGATTCCCACCAGAAATGGAAAACAAAAACAAAAAACTAAAAAGCAGGCTGGGTAGTAAAGTCATGGTTAAAATATGAAGGAAACCTTGCCTTTCAGCAACTGATGGTGTGTTACAAAATAGATAACATTTACCCTAGAAATGGTCCCTTGAGTGTCGTGAGAGCTATGACTTTGAACCTAGAGAGAATGAGATGCAGTCTTATTATATTACTTATTTTTTCAGTGAGTATTATTAAAATAATTGTATAATATATATGTTGTTTGTTAATTTTAAGCTTTAGAAAGAAATATGGGTTAGAGAATATATTCAAACCTGACAATGCAAAACTACTAAAGATACAGCTCAGAAGGTAAAAGGTGAAGGTGGTGACAGGCAGAGAGAAGGGCAGAATTGCTAATCACTTCATGTACTATGATGAGTAGTCTAGAGGTATTTGCCTAAATCTTCAAAAACAAGAAATAGTAGTTTAAGTATGTTATGCATTAGAACAAAGTTATCAATATAAGAAATAAAATTATAACTATAAAATGGATACACACTTTCTTAACTTGCTAAAGTATATTTATGAAAAACCTACAGCTAACATTATACTTAAATGGTGAGAAACCAAATGCTTTCCCACTAAGATCAGAAAGAAGGCAATAATGTCAGCTTTCACTACTCCTATTCAACATCATACTGGAAGTCCTAGCTAATGAAATAGGACAAGAAAAGGAAATCAAATGTATACAGATTGGAAAGAAAGAAGTAAATAAAACTGTCTCTGTTCACTGATGACATGATTGTGTAGAAAATCCAAAAAAAAATTGACCAAAACCCCTTCCTGAAACTTATAAGTAATTATAGCAAGCTTAGAGTCAATTGCTTTCTTCTCTACCAGCAACAAACAATTGGAATTAAAATTAAAAACATGAGACCATTGACATTAGCACCAAAAAAGAAATACTTTAGCTAGAAATCCGGATATGTATAATATCTATCTATATGCATAAAAATCCAAATATGTATAAGAAAATATATATAAGATCTATAGATCTTTTTCTTATAAGAATAAAATACAGGTCAGGTGTGGTGGCTCATGCCTGTAATCCTAGCACTCTGGGAGACCGAGGCAGGTGGATTGCTGGAGGTCAGGAGTTCGAAACCAGCCTGAGTGAGACCCTGTCTCTACTAAAAATAGAAAGAAATTAATTGACCAACTAAAATATATATATATAAAAAATTAGTTGGGCATGGTGGCACATGCCTGTAGTCCCAGCTACTTGGGAGGCTGAGGCAGTAGGATGGCTTGAGCACAGGATATTGAGGTTGCTGTGAGCTAGGCTGATGCCACGGCACTCACTCTAGCCTGGGCAACAAAGTGAGACTCTGTCTCAAAAAAAAAAAAAAGAAAAAAATACAAAACTGATGAAATAAATCAAAAAAGATCTAAAAAGAATGGAGAGATATTCCATGCACATAGATAGAAATACTCGATATTGTGAAGATTTCCATTCTTCCCAAAATCATCTACAGATTTAATGCAATTTCAATCATAATCCCAGCAAGTTATTTTGTGGATATTAACAAACTGATTCTAAAGTTCATATGCAGAGACAAAAGACTCATTGTAGCCAACTCAATATTGAAGGAGAAGAACAATGTTGGACCACTGATACTACCTGACTTTAAGACTTACTATAATGCTTACTAAAAAACATACAGTAGTCAAGACTTTGTGATACTGGCAAAACAATAGACAAATAGATCAATGGAATAAAACAGAGAGCCAGAAATAGACCCACACAAATATGATGAACTGATCTTTGGCAAAGGAGCAAAAGTAATTCAATGGAGAAAGGATAGTCTTTTCAAAAAATGGTGCTGAAACAGCTGGATATCCACATATGAAAAGAAAGAAAGAAGGAAGGAAGGAAAGAAAAAAGAAAGAAAGAAAGAAAGACAAAAGGAAGGAAGGAAGAATCTAGACACAAATGTCATACCTCTCGTAATCTGAAAAGGTTGCATACTCTATGATTCCAACTACATGACATTCTGGAAAAGGCAAAACTATAGAGAGAATAAAAAGATCAGTGGTTGGCAGGCGCTCGGAGTGAAGGAGTGAAAAATGAATAGGTAGAACATAGGGGATTTTTAGGACAGTGTAACCATTCTGTAAGCTACTATAATGGTGGATACATGTCATTATACATTTGTCAAAACCCAGAGAATGTACAGCACAAAGAAGGAATTCTAATGTAAACCACAGACTTTAGTTAATGATAATGTATCAATATTGGCTCATCAATGATAACAAACGTACCACACTAATGTTAATAACATGTTAACAACATGCAAGATATTAACAACAGGAAAAACCAGGGGGGATGTATGAGGGACAAGAAGGGAACTCTATTTTTCACTCAGTTGTTCTGTAAACCTAAAACTGATCAAAAAATAAACCCTAATAGTTTTTTTAAATGGTACATGGAAGCTATTTCTCATGGTTCTATTTTTATATTTACATGATTCTTGAAGTAGTCCAGAAGAAAGAGATTTTTCTCCATTATCAAGGGAGGCATAACACATAAAATATGTTTTCAGCACACTTGTTTTTGTGCTTTGGTAATTGTGATTTCTTCCCCTAACTTATTATACATTTCTTTCTTTCTGTTTTTCATGGTTGGTTTGGGTGTAATACAGATGGATTAGATTAAGTGACTAGCACCTTTCAGGTAAGATGAGTGATACATCTTTGAGAAAACAACAAAATATGATATTTGTAGTTTCTTCTTTCCCCTAAACACTCTCACAATCCACAATGAAGATTCTTTACACATACTAATGGAACATTTTTCTCTGAGGAAACTACAGGGTATTTATATTGGTTTCCCTTATTGAAGAATGGATAAGGGAGAAACAAAAGCCAAGTTAGACCTGTCCCGTTTAGTGATAGAATGATTAAGCTCTGGGAGGCCAACAGGGTTTCAGTGTGTTCTGTTCTTCCACCCACTCATTCATATATTCAGTCAGCAAACGTATATTGAATTACACTTATATGCCAATTTCTGGATAGACTCTGGGTCCTTTCCTTTGGTCTATAGAAAATCTTGTCGATTGATCTGGCAATTATGATAAAATGCAATCAGTGATATAATAAGGGGAAAGGGCTGCACCTTGGAGCTCGGCATTGTAAGAACTCTCAAAGTATTCTAGAGTGGCTGAGGTGCTTATGGCAAAGTAGGAAGTGGCATGGAGTACAGCCAAAGAGACTTTATGTCACAAATGACATTTGCCTTTATTCTAAAGGATTTGGAGCAGGATTACACCCTTCTTGTATTCCAGGAAAAACTCTCTTGACCTCTTCTTTTATTCCTGGTAACTATGGAACCAGTTATGGAACCACAAATGCTCAGACCAATTCACAAAAGAACAATCTAAGAGTGCTTCACCCTTTTTGCTTCCTGACCCAACTCTTACCTGTGAAAATCTCTAGGCATTCATGTGTGGGCAACAAGGAAGTACAAGGACTAATTAATGCCCTATAGGGCAATCCTAGACTAATTGGGAATAGGAGATGGTGAATAAATGACCCAGGGAAGGTGTGTAGGAAGAAGGCCTAGGACCAAATTCCAAAGAACACCAATGTTTAGAAATGGGTCCTGACAGAGAGCTCAGCAAGGAGAGGGAAAACAGAATAATAATATCACAGAATGCAGTAGGATGAGAAATAGTCAACACTGTCAAATGGTATATAATAAGTTCAAATAGGACAAGGAATGAAAAGCAACCATTGAAATTAGAGACATAAAGATATTGGTGACCTGTACCAGATCAGTGTCATTGCAGTAATGGGACAGTAGCCATATTCTAGAGGTTAGAGAAAAGATTGGGAGGTAAAGAAGTAAGGACAATGCATTAGTTTTTTATTGCTACAGTAACAAATTGCCACAAACTTTGTGGCTTAAAACAACATACACTTGTTATCTTAACTTATGTGGGTTAGGAGTCCCATAGGTGTCTTATGGGGCCAAAATCAAGGTGTCAACAAGGCTTTTTCCTTTGGGGAGTCTTAGGGGGCAGTTTCTTTATTCCCTCCAGCTTCCAGAGACTGCACAAGATCCTTGGCTTGTGGTTTATTCCCTCTGTCTTCAAAGTCAGCAATATTGCATCTCTCTGATCATTCCTCCATAGTGACATCTACCCATGTAGTCATAGTGGCAAAGATTCTCTGCTTTTAAGAGTTCATGTGATTAGATTGTCCCACTCAGATAATCCAGGAGAATCTCTCCCTCTCGATGTCCCTAACTTAATTGTATCTGTATGTGATTACCTTTTGCCATATAAAGTAACATATTTATAGTTCTGGGGATTAGTATGTAAATATATTTGGGAGCCACTGTTCTGCCTACCATAGGCAATGAATAGAACTCTTTAGCCATTTTTCTAGGAAGAAGAAAAATGGGGCATAGCTTGAAGGATGTTAGGTTGGAGTAGTTTTTTTAAGGAAGTGATAGGGAGGGAAGGCTTGGCAGGCAGATGGGAACAGCAAGGATGATTTTCTTCTGAGGCTAATCACAGACCAAAACAGGCTGTTTATTTTACTGAAGTGATTGTAGATTAAGTTTTCATAATTAGAATGTGATTATCCATTACATGTTAGATGATGGCTATGAGGATGATTTGATCTTAAGCTAGTCTGGAAATGATCGTATCTTCAAGAACTTTAAACTCTTGCTAAAGTAATACAATTTAAACACTTATTTTGTTTGATACCATAAAACATTGTAAAAGAAATTAAAATATGGTTTATGAAAACTGATTTTTGCCCTTTTAAGCAATACATTTTTAAAAATCCTTCTATTCATATGGTAGAATTAATCACATGCTCCAGAACATCCTGTGCTTGTTATGACTAAATTGCCACAAAAATTAAGTGGAAATAAATGAGGGATTAACCAAGAATTATAAAGTAAGTTAATAAATATTTTTTCATAATTACTTCTTGTCTGAGACTCTTAAATGTGCATTAATATAATTCCAATGTGTCCATAATATTTTTTCTCTACTAATATAATCTAGGGTTGTCTATCATTAACCAGATAATAAAGGAAATGACAGAATCTATTTTACTTGTGGAAAAAGAACAGTATGACTCTTAGAGTTCTCTATTTAATAAGATGGCCATGCAATAAAGCAAGCTTTCTATTTTTTTTTTGTTTGTGCTGTATCTTTTACTGAACTTCAGCATCAAATTGGATTTATTACTTTGTCTGGGCAAATAGTTGTATTGAAATGTCAGAGAGGCTGAAATGGCCTGTATCTGAAATTTGACTGGGCAGCTTTCTTCTTGCAAAAAGGCAGCCTTAGAGTTTTCAGTCTTTCAGCCCAGGAGTCGTCCTTCTCTGGGCCTGACCAAAGGAAGCCTACTGTGTGCACTGTGATTTGGCTCTTTGAACTTTATGGTAACAGATTCTAACTATACCAAGTTCATGCATACAAAATAAATTTAATGGCTGAGCTAGTTTACTACTTAGTCTCTTCTCTCTGTCTTCTTTTTTCCCATCTTCTTTTCATTGGATGCTTCATCCTCATTAGTATTTCAGGAAAAAACTGGATCCTGTCCATCATTTGGTTGTTGCTTTTTTTCCTCCCTGGCAGGCAGAGCTTAGAGTTTCAATGGAGGAAGTGGGGAGGGATACAACACATTCAGAGTTTATGAAAGACCTTATTTACCATCAAAGTGAAGGTTTCCAGATACTCCAGCCCTGTTTTCTTATGCTCTTATGTCTTTGATGAGGAATTAAGAACTTCAGCCAGGGCAACAGAAGACACTGAGAGGTGCCTGGCAGAAGGCACTATGCAGTGTCCTGAAGTTGTTCATTAATTATAAATGATATTGAGAAGCAGAAGAGTGGTAAGAAAGTATAAATAGTAATACTTTCTGCACAGGCATTTCTTAGAGAAATCTGAATCTGCACAATTAAAAATGAATATATTTCTACTAGCTTCCATCACTTTTTTTTTGCAAAGCATTCGTTGCAGCCTACCTTTTAATAGAGTTACATATCATTGTGACCTCCTTCTTGAGTCAATCATAAATCTTCAGATGGTGGTTCTCAAATGTTAGTGAGTTAAGAATAGTCTGAGGATTTTGTTAAAAGAATTTAGGGTGTACATCTCTGAGATTCTCATTCAGTGAATTTGAGGTGGGGCCCAGCAATGTTCATTTTAACAACACCTCAGGTGATTGTGATGCAATGGTCTGTGACATTTGCCTAGAATCGGGTTTTTGTGGTCCTTAAGCCTTGGCATTATGCAATGTTTACAGAAGTCCTCAGTGCGTATTTGTGGAATCGAGGCAAATGCTTTGGATGGGCAAAACCCTAATGGTGATTCAACCTCAAGGATATTGCTCTCAGTGGTGATACCACAGCTCTAGTTGGTTGTACATACACTAATTTTTTTGATGGAAGAAAACTACATGACCAGTTCTCTAACTGTGGACAATTGGTAAGAGAGAGATTCTATTTTATCTATGAGAACACCTGATGGAAAACTGCTTTGTTTACTTACTTTTCTCACTAGGGAAGGATGCAGACCTGGGAAGGAAGACATGCATTCACTCCTTGCTGCTTGTAGTACATAGAAGTTTCAATCATATTTGATTTTTCCATTCATTACTGGTTGTATGCTTCCTATGTCTTCTAGTTCCTTTTGTTTATTGTTTACTAGGTGCTGTGACTTCTGCTCTTTAATGCACATTGCCCTTTGTTCTTTTGCCACAGCGTGAAGCCATCTACTGTTATTTGCCCTTTGCTCTTGGTGAGCTCTAAATAACCATACCTAAAAGAAAGAGGAAAATCACATCTTGTCCAGCAGTTCATACATCATTCAAAAACTGTATCTTTAATATAAGAAGAAAAGTAAATCCCTCTTTAAAACACCATACTTTGAAAAGACATTATTTGGAAAACTGATACATAATTATTTTAATGTAAATAACTGTGGAAAGCATCTTTATGTTTTAGAGTTTTGCTAAGGCTTTCAACTATTGGAACAAATTAATATGCCACTTTCTTGCATCAAAACCATTCATTCTTGAGTTGATTTAAATGTCATTAGTTTTGGACTGTTTGAAGTTGTCCTAAGTAGGAAAACACGACTCTGAAAAATATATGTGGATAATACCAACACAAAAACATATATGGATTATTTTGTTTGTTAAAT
The DNA here is from genome assembly GCF_040939455.1 of Microcebus murinus. Classification (NCBI taxonomy): domain Eukaryota; kingdom Metazoa; phylum Chordata; class Mammalia; order Primates; family Cheirogaleidae; genus Microcebus; species Microcebus murinus. Next base: position 89,022,944 of record NC_134110.1, on the reverse strand, counting down.
TTATTGCTAATATGCAGGCTTAACAGGTCCTGGCTCTGTTTCTAAGTGAGAAAAGGCAATAAACTTAGCCATTAAAATAAAGAATGCTCTGTGCTTCTCTCCATTTTCAAAACCTAAGACTATTTATTTTTTGATGAGCATTCAACAACAGCTTTATCTTTTCAATGAGTGACACCATGCTAAATCACAATAGCTCTTAGAAACACAACTGACACAAATGCCCTTGCCTATGGTTGACTTTACATACTATCTTGATGTTTAAAAAAGTTATAGACATGCAAAACAGCATGGTGCAATGGTGATGCTTATTTTATCTGTGGTATTGTCTGGGCAGGGGCTGTCATTTTCCCATAGTATCTTCATTTATTATGCTAATTGACTTTCCAAGTGCAAACAGGAGGGTGTCTGCCCTGTGAAATATTCTCAGTTGGAGGGTTTTTAAAAGCAAACCTGTTTTGTGCCTGAATAAAACCAAAAATCAATGTGTTTCTTTGCAAAGACCGGAGGGTCAATACCGTGGTTGTTTTTGTTCCCATGCAGTTATGTAACCGTGGGGACTTGTTTCTTTGCTTTCAGGATTTGTACAAAACACATTAAAGCTGAACAATAGGCGGGAGTCTCAAGAGCACCCCTCGCGCTGCGTCTTGGAGGAGGTGGCTCCCAGGTTTGGGAACCTCCAATTAGTTCCATCTCAAGTGCTGAGTGTGTGTGTGTGTGTGTGTTTAGTTAGCTGGCACGCAGCACTTCCCAGGGTTGTGTTTCCTTTTTCCTGAGATTTGGCGAAGGGTAAAGGGTCGGAGTCACATGGATACAAAGCATTTGATGAATGTCCAAGTCACCGCTGTGGCTGCCGGAGCCGCCTCCCCTCCGGGCCGGGCCGTGTGAGGCCGGGGCAGCGGGGCCGGGCGCGCAGGGCCGGGGCCGGAGCCCCCACTCCCGGGAGGCGGCTCTGCGGGGTCCCGCGCCTCCCGCGCGGGCGTTGCAGCGCGGGCCCCCTCCGCTCCCCCCGCCCCAGCCTCTCCCCAGCATGTAAAGTCGCCTGTCCCTCTTCGGACTTTGCGGAGGCGGCAACTTTCTCCCCTCGCCGCCGGGCCAGCAGCGGCGGGCGCGCGGGGCAGCGCGCAGCAGGGCCGACCGCCGCCGCGTCCCGCCGCCGCCCACCATGAGTGACGAGAGCCGCGGGGACTGCCGCGCCGAGAGCGCCAGGGACCTGGAGAAGCAGCTTCGCCTGCGCGTGTGCGTGCTCAGCGAGCTGCAGAAGACCGAGCGCGACTACGTGGGCACGCTGGAGTTCCTGGTGTCGGTGAGAGGCGCGGCGCGCGGCGCGGGTCCCCGGGCGGCCGCGGGAAGCGCGCGCCGCATTGTCTGCGCGGGGCGCGGGGGACCGTCCCCGCGTCGCGGGCACCTGGATCCGCGCGCGGGGGCTCGTTCGCGGGCGCCGCGACCCGGCGGGGAGTGGCTGCAGCCCAGACACTCACTGGGGTGCCAGGGCCTTGGAGGGCTCTGGGACTCAAAAGTTAGCTCGGAAGGGAGAGAGCTGCCGTGCTGGGAACCCGGCTGCCCCATTTCCCATCACTTCTCTTTATCAGCCTCCCTGGTCAGCTTAATTACATTGTGTAATTTTTTTTTCCCCGTCTCTTCCTCCCCTAGAGATTTTGTTTTAAAGCTTTGGCTTGGTGATTAAGGGTCCAGTCTGCTACATTCAGGTACATTTAGTTAAAAAAAACAAAAACAAAGAAATCTTTGAATCTGCTAGACCCTGAGTTCGCTGCTCAGAGCACGGCAGTGAAGTCCCGTTAGTTACAATGATCTTTGAGACATAGGATTCTGGTCGGGGGTACAGAAAGAGCAGCGGGGTTATGATCTCTAGCAGCTGTTGGATATTAAAGCCACATGTGGCGCTCACCCCATCCTACTCCTGCAGTCTCCTCCCCCCTGGTTTAAATCTGTCCTCTGCTCAGCTCTTGGTCCCCTGTCCATACTGGCTGAGCCCATGGGAATGGTGTAATAAAATTCTCATCTAACAACTTCAGGATTTCGTGGAACTGGGCACGAACTTTCTCAGTTTCTGCTTTATTCACTGAAGTCTGCTTTGAGAATATTTTCATTCATTTTAGGGCATGAGGGGCGAAACTGAATGCAAGTAACTTCTGAGACATCGCTCAAAAGCTGGATTTTTTCCTATTCACTGTTGAAAAGACAAAGAATTTGAGAGTTGGCTTCTCTCCATCCAGATATCTGGGAGATCATCATTCAGAGCTTTTGCTATCTCACTCAAATCCTCTAACCTACTTCTCCTGCCAACACCCAGTTCCATGCCCCCCTGGTCTGAAGGACCAATGCCAAAATGCCTGCTCGGTGTTCTAAAATCTGTACACTTTCAGCTTCAATCATGATAGAGCAAATTTACTTCTTGGCTGTGGCAAGAAGGAAAGAACAATGTCTCAAGTGATGTAAAATGCTCATATTGGCTTCTCAAAATCAATGTGCTTGAGCCCCCAGTGGCCACATTCTTTGGAAATGTGCAGATATTTGAGAATATCCTGGTAATTGGTGATATAGGGAATTATTGTACACTTGTGTGCAGCAATGACTGTCAAAAAAGCATGCTTTTAAGGAGATTCAACTTTTAATAGTTTTACATTTGGTTTTCATGAAACTCTTACAGTGACAAAGTCCTTTGACTTTTGAAGACTCTGAGTCATTTCTTACGCAGTTACTTTTTCTAAAGATATATGAAAAAAATATTGTGCAGAATGCTAATTTGCAGAAATAGCTAACCTAATCTACCTTAAAGGCCAATTTGTTTATCTATATTTAAAATATCAGTTTTTCCTCTGATCCTAACACCTGATTCTTACAGTGGAAAACTTATTATTACTATATAGAGTTAGGTAAAATAAATTGTATTTTCCTTTTTTACAAGTAGAACATCATCTTATGATTTTACTCTTCTTATCTCATTCAGAAATTATAAACTCTTCCACTTTCCTTTTCTTTGTCTATTATGTGTGCTTGTATTTGTTTACACACACAAACGCACTAATTGACATGAATGTCATCCTAAACAAAAGTTTCCTTGGCCTTCTTTTTGGTCTTTTAACTATTCAAAGACTAAGATCTATTTATAATACATAATTAGATTTTCTTTTTTGGGAATATTATTTATAGTAACACTTAATTCCCATGTAGTTTTCTCGGTCATCTGCAATTGATGTAGTCAATCTAGTTTTAATATTAGACTATGCTAATATGTACCAAGAGCTTTGAGGATATTCAAACCCTTTGACCTGATAATTCCTCTTCTAGGAACCTATCCTAAGGAAATGATCAGAAATGGAGACAAACAAAAGTTTTTTTTCAAAAAACTTAGCCATAGTATTAAAAAAGTTGAGTGACAGATTTTTTGCAAAAAATTGATAGGCCATTCCTATGTCAAATGTAAGTATTTGTTAGAGTAGTCATTAGTCATTTCTGTCACTGCTTTAAGTGATGATGAAAGATAACTCTTATCTTCATTAGGAAGAGGTAGAAAACATTTTTAGTTCTACCAAGAACATATTGTTAGTTACAGGCCCACAAATAAGCAATCAAGATGGTATTATTTCCCTTGATTAAAAGATCATATGACTGGAGGGGAAAACTCTCTTACTGAGTTCTTTCCAACTTCCGAGTCCTCTCTGTCCTCAGTTCCCACTCTCTGGCACTTTAAGGAAAGAGCATCTTCCCAGACAGTCAGTGAACATTGGCTTTTTTTCTCTATACCATAGCATCAGAGCATCAGTCTGTATGCATCTTCTCTCTAGTCGCCACCCATGCATATGCTGCTTGTGTGAACCAAGCTCTGTGCTTTAAGCTGTCTACCCTCATTTAGAGAGGCTTGCTCCTGCCCTGGTGGGCCATGCTTTCTCCTGCATCTGTCTTCCATTCTTTTGGGGCTTCCTTTCTGCACCTGGTGGATTTCTATTGGGCTTTCAAGGCTCACTTATCTCTTTCTCCCCAGGCGCTCCCTGTGCTGTAACCACTCTACGCCAAAATTACTTCTTTCATAGTACTCAATGTAGTTGATGCATGTATTTGTTTACTGTGATCTCATTGTACTAGGCCATCTATAAGCTTGAGAACAGGGGCATATCTTTCTTGTCTGTGCTTCCTGGAATTTTGTGCAGTGCCTATGACATTGTAGGTACTCAGTAAATGTTTGTTGAATGAATGAATGAACCAATAAATTGACCCATCCTGTTCCCTCCCACCCCATTTTTAAGGACACATCTGATTTCTGTTTTTCTTCCATTTGATCTGAGTAGACAGTAGACGTTTCTTCAGTTTTTCTCAGGCACATGCAAATTTGCAACAAAAAGTTTCAAATTCAACAAAAAGTTTCAAATATGCAACAAAATGTTTCAAATTCAACATATAATACCTGTTTTGAAACAGAAGCATGATTTCAATGCGGTGCTGACGTATTTTAAAGACTTTCTAACGCACTTATCATTTCATCTGACGTATTCTAAGTTTTCATTGGAGATTGTGGGTAGGTTCCACTATCTAGATTAATTATTTTTAGGTCATAGATAAAATGGTAAAGAGTGACCTAATTTTCTTAAATTTATGTTCTTGTTTTGCTTGAGAAATTAAATTCTGTGCTCTGTTAGACATATCCTAAGACAAACGATTTTATGAAGCTCATACTAGAATATTTAATGTTGAAAGTCTGGACAATAGTAGGTCACAGCCTGTTTCCTGTTTGTAACCAGTGACACAGCAAGCCAAGATCACAGACCCGTCTGAGTGGTTGGAGAAAGGGTAGACCCCAGACCTGCTTCATGGGTGTGGGTCCTGTGCAGGGGACACAGGGCTCTCAGAGCGGCAGGACCCTGTGCTTAGTTTCATGCTCTGCGCTTGCTGTCCTGAAATTCTTACCAATTTTCTCTTTGAACTTGTGTATTACAAGTGAAGTTCCATGGGACCGAACAGATACATGAAAGAAAAAAAGTTTCAATACCCTTAATAGCACTTGTTTCTTGTGTTTTGAACAAGGGGCCTCGCATTTTTATTTCACACCGGGCCTAGAAAAGTGTATATAGGCAAGTTTCACTGTGAGTCAGTGGCATTGAGGCAGGATGACCCTATAATTTATTGTCTAAACTAGGACACTTCTGAGAGTGAAAGGAGTACCATTAATAATTACACGGGGAAACACGTAAACTGGGATTGTTCCTGGCAGGTCAAACGGCATGGCTGTTTCATGTTGTTGGCACGTTAAAATGAAGACTTTGAGCTACATATGTTGTTATGCACAAAACATTTAAAAATGTGTTGCCTATCCAGGCTTTGCCCTCGGATAGCTTAGAATTTGAGTCCTGTCTCTAATTTACTATGTATCTTCAGACACATTCCTAAACTTCTCAAGCCTGTTGTCCTTTATCTATAAAATGGAGAATAATAGCATTTCTCCAGGTTGCTGCATTGGTCTTGATCCAGTGTCTGGCTCATAAGAGGGCCCATAAGTAATTACTGATATTTCCTCTTATGCCCCAGTTGTTCTAGAGAGCCGCACATATCGGTCCTTTTTAGATATAATTTTTGTTTCTGTTATATTCCCCTCTGCCCTTTCTCTATGTCTTTGAGTTTGTTCTTTTCTTCTTCTTCTTGTATTTCTGGTCTGTCAGTGTAGTCCTTTTCACGGTATTCTTGTAAATGCTCAGTTGAATGTAAGACAGTGAGAAAATTTTATACTCCATTTGGCAACAGCCACAGTTAGTAAGGTGTCATACAGATTACACTAAGCAACTGCACATTCACCATCTGATTTGGCTTAATAGATGTGTATCTCTTTGCTTTTTCAAATCATGCTCCCTAGAGTTCCAGAGGCTCTTGCAGGGGGGAGGGGAAGTTGAATTTTATGGCTTTATGCTCTCTACCTTGGCTTCTCCCTGCATAGCCCCACTTTCCTCTGATGTATGCTTTTGCAAAAGCAGTTAGAAAGCCACTTACCTACTTGGTAAATTCCCAGAGAACAGGGACTGTGGGTTGACTTCCTATGTAGGCTTTTCTTGGCCTAAACATGGTGCTTTGTAAATAGCAGGTGCTCATGAGCAAACAAACAGGCCAACAATGCAAAAGCAAACAAAGCAGACTTTGATTGAATCTGAAAACAACCTTTTTCAGGCATGACCTGGCTCTTCCAGGCAAAGAGGAATTGATTCAACACATTATGCTGAAGGCTTATGTTATGGTCTGGGTTGTGTCCCCTGCAAGATTCATATGTCAAAGCCCTAACTTCCAGTGTTTCAGAGTAGGACTGTGTTTGCAGATAGGACCTTTAAAGAGGCGATTAAGTTAAAACGAGGTCCTTAGGGTGGACCCTCATCCAGTCTGGCTAGTGTCATTAAAAGAAGAGGCGATTTGGACACAGAGGGATGGCAGGGATGCATGTGCACAGAGGAAAGACTGGGAGGACACAGGGAGAAGGTGGCCATCTGCAAGCCAAGCAGGGAGACCACAGGAGAAACCAAAGCTATTGACATCTTGAACTTGGACTCCTACCTTTCAGAAGAAAGTAAATTTCTGTTTAAGAAAGTAAATTTCTGTTTAAGAAAGTAAATTTCTGTTCTAGCCATCAATCTGTGGTACTTTGTTACTGCCGTCTGAGCAGATGAAGGCAGCTTATGCTAGGTGCTGGAGATGCAGAGAGAAGTAAGACGTGGCCTCATCCATAATAAGCTCATAATTTATTGGGGGAAAGCGAAGAGTGCGGATCATCACAAATCTGTGCGGGAGGTACAACAGTAAAGTCACAAGCAAAGTGAGTCGAGGAGGCAAGGAAAGTTTTGGGAGGAGGTGATGGTAGAGCTGGCTCCTGAAGGATGAAGAGGAGTGTGCAGGCTGGCAGGAAATTTATCCAGCTCCAAAGAGCAGCGTGTGCAGTGTGACCTCAGTGTGGCAGAGCCTGGCTTGCTGGGGACCGAACCAGTCTTTTTTTTTTTTTTTTTGAGACAGGGTCTTGCTTTGTTGCTCAGGCTATAATAGTGAGTGCCGTGGAGTCAGCCTAGCTCACAGCAACCTCACACTCCTGGGCTCACGTGATCCTCCTGCCTCAGCCTCCCGAGTAGCTGGGACTACAGGCATGCGCCACCATGCCCGGCCAATTTTTCTCTCTCTCTCTCTCTATATATATTAGTTGGCCAATTAATTTTTTTCTATTTATAGTAGAGACGGGGTTTCGCTCTTGCTCAGGCTGGTTTCGAACTCCTGACCTCGAGCAATCCGCCCGTCTCGGCCTCCCAGAGTGCCAGGATTACAGGCGTGAGCCACCACGCCCTGCCCGAACCAGTCTTATCATTATACCTTACTATAATGCAATGACATTAATGTCAAAATAGTAGCTATTGAGATTAGATTTGTTTCGTAGCAAGGAGGTTCTGTCAACAGGATTGAGGAACAAATACCCGAGTCTGGTTACCTGTTATGAGTCTGTCATTGCACGGGGCCAGGTTAAGAATCATAGAATGTCTGATCTAAGGTAGAAGCAATGTGGAAGATAAAAAAACCAAATAATTCAAATCAGACCATAAGAAAACCAAACACCCAGCAACTGTGTGGCATTTCTTGGGTAGAACCTTCAGTATTTTGTGTTCCTTCACTTAGAAGTGTGGAGGTCTAAGTAGAATGGAGAACATAGCATAGCGAGAAGGAAAATGAATTTGGTTTTGAACATGTTGAGCTGAGCCGAAAATGCTGCTATGATTTTTGAAGATAGGAATGAGGAGCTTGAGAAAGAATCGGAACAAAACTTCAAGACCTAGAACTTGATCATGTATGTTGCAGCCGCCAGGTGGGTGCCCTGACACAGGGGGAAGAAAACCTCCAAACCAAGGGTAAGATGTTGGAAAGCCTACACTTAAAGTTCAGAGGAAGAGTTGAGATGGCTTGGAGATATCAAAGGTTGAAGCAGAGAAACAGGAGAACCTTGGGAGCCAGGGAAAGATCTAGTCTCCAGAAGAAAGGTGTCAGAACTTCGGAGAAGCAGGAAGGGTGAAGACCGAGGAGGGGTCACTGGATTTGGCAACCAGAATGTCATTGGGGTTTTAGCTTCAGGATCGTGTGTGAACAGAAGCCAGGTTGTATGAATGAGTTCGGATGTGAGTGGAAGCTGAGGAGGAAGAGACAGATGGAGAAACTATTCAAGGAGTCTGGTGCTAAATGCAAGGAGAAAAATAGGTTAGTAACAGAAGGGGATGATTTTGTCCAGGGATGTTTAAGGAAGGTGACGATAGCCAAGGGGAGGGAGACAATAAAAGGGAATTAAAGCAGCTACAACAGAGCATGGCGGACGGCAAATGGCATCTTCAGGGAAACGGTAGACAGGAAGAGACAAGGGAGGCTTTTGGCAGAATTTACCGAGCCATCCTGCCGTGGAATATATCCACAGTAAAACTTCAATTGCCAACACTAAGAATGAGCAATTTGATTTGCAATAATAATTTAAATCAAAGATCTTGAGTTTAATACAGCTAACATAATTCTAATAAATTTAAACTAAAACTTAAATAATTTTAATAAATGTAATACATCTTTTAATAAAGAATAACAAAAATCCATCTCATGAAAAATACATTTTATAAATAAGAGTTATAAACAAATAATGCAAACTGACACAGTGAGGTGACCCGTGGCACAGAGCATGGGTTAGGGAATCTGATGACCCGGTTCAAAATCCTGGCATTGAAGCTTACGTACTGTGTCACTCTGAGCAAACTGCATAGCCTCTTTGTTACGCCTTTGCTTTGTATTTGGAAAACACATTTGACACTATCCCACAGGGCTAGCCTACAATTCAGATCAGCTTCTGTAGGTAAAGTCTTGATAGGTAGTAAGTGTTTCCTCCTTCCTTCCCTCCCCAAACTCCAAGTCGATCTCCCTCTCCTGTCTTTTCTACCTCAAAGATTGAGCCTGGCACTTGCTCAGGTCTGCTCGATCCTCACCAAGCTGGGTCCTGACCCCTGTCTCTTCTTGGCCTGGAAACATGAAGGAAGGGTTTAGTGGGTAGGGAAAGGTCCTGAGAGGGCCAGAGAGCCTTTGGGAATGCAGGAGAGGGTTGGTCTGGGAGCCACGGGAAGGGGTGGGGGGGTGTTGCAGTGTTGGGGGAGACAGCTTTCCTCTGGAAAGAACTCAAAGGTGAGGCCAGAGGTCACTTGAGGGAGAGGGAAGCATGGAGGTTTCTTCCTGATGGCCCTTCACTTTCTCTGTGAAGTTGAACTCTGGTTTTCCGTCTGGGTTCTGTTTTGTTTTTGTTTTGTTGTTTGTTCTTACTGAGAGCGAGATGCCCTGAAGAGAATAGTAAAGATTTGGAACATACACTTTCAGGGGCAGAAAAGGGAATTGAACTTGGATGTCTGAGGCTGCATGTGTGACAGTTTTTGTACAGTTGTTCTTTTAAATGTGACTTTCTTTAATGCATCATGTGAATTTAAAAGTTAAAATAGAGAAGTAAGCATTTCTGGTTTATTAAATCTAGTATAACTAGGTCCAAATCTCGGAAATAATGACAACCATTTTTTAAACCACAGTGCAGATTGTATAGAACTGCCATTTTACATTTAATGCACACATTGGTCATTGTACTAAAAAAAGAAACATTGATTTATCAACATTTTGGTGTGTTCTCATTTTTTTCTCAATCTTTTTTTTTTTTTTTTTTTTGAGTCAGGGTCTCACTCTGTCACCCAGGCTAAAATGCAGTGTCATTATAGCTCACAGCAACCTCAAACTCCTGGTCTCAAGTGATCCTCCTGCCTCAGCCTCGCGAGTAGCTGGGACTACAGGCATGCGCCACCACACCTGGCTAATTTTTAAAATTTTGTTTTTAGAGACATGGGGTCTTGGTATGTTGCCCAGGCTGGTCTCAAACTCCTGGACTCAAGCGATCCTCCTGCCTTCCAAAGTGTTAGGATTATAGGTGTGAGCTATCACACCTGTCCTCAGTACTTGTTTTTAACAGTGTTTGTTAAGTATTCTTTTACTATATACTTGGCATTGTGTTTTAATACCAAATAAAATTATTAGGTCTGTGTTTTTAGTACTATTAATTTGACCTAAAAATAATTGTTTGTAGCCTGGGCAACAGTGAGACCCGTTTTTACTTAAAAAAAAATTAGATGGGCATGCTGCCACACGCCTTTTGTCCCAGCTACTTGGGAGGCTGAGGCAGGAGGATCACCTGAGCCCAGGAGTTTGAGGTTGCTGTGAGCTATGGTGATCCCGCTGCACTCTAGCCCAGGCAACAAAGCAAGGCTTTTTCTTTCTTTCTTTCTTTTAATAAACATCTTTCTTTTTTTTATTTCTGCATATTATGGGGTTACAAATGTTTAGGTTACCTGTGTTGCCTTTCTCCCCTTTTCCCCCTACCCGGAGTCAGAGCTTCAAGGGTGTCCCTCCCTCAGACGGTGCACATCGCACTCATGTATGTATATACCCATCCCCTCCTCCCTCCTCCCACCCTCCCCATGCCTGACAAATGTTATTCCTGTATGTCCACTTAGGTGTTGATCCATTAATACCAATTTGCTGGTGAGTACATGTGGTGCTTGTTTCTCCATTCTTGGGATACTTCACTTAGTAGAATGGGTTCCAGCTCTATCCAGGAAAATACAAGAGGTGCTATATCACCATTGTTTCTTATAGCCAAATAGTACTCATGGTCTACATATATCACATTTTATTAATCCACTCATGTATTGATGGCCACTTGGGTTGTTTCCACATCTTTGCAATTGTGAATTGGAACAAGGCTTCTTCTGAAAAAAAAAAATAGTTTTTGTTTGCATTATTTCTTTAAAAGTCTTATTTATAATATTTACTTTTCATGAGATGGATTTTTGTTATATTTATTAAAAGATTTATCAAATTTATTAAAATTATTTAAATCTATTAGAATTATATTAGCTATATTAAAATCAAGATCTTTGATTTATATTATAATTGTAAATCAAAGAATTTACGATCTATTAAAAATTTTATTTGCTATATAAAAATCAAAATCATCTTTGATTTACTACATTATAGTTGCCTCAAACAGTAAAAAATTCAGGAAAAACATCCCTTAATGAATGTTTATTGTTTAAGCAACAGTAAATGTTGCTTAAAAGTGTGGTTGGGTCTCTTTTCCCATGGCATTAAGCATAATCAGTCACATCCTGACATATCTAATAAAAACTATTTAAAAAAGTTTTTCCCCATTGTCATGATCCTAATGGCATTTGATCTAAGAATTCAATGATTATAGTTATAAGAAAATTGACATAAGTTGAGGTTATGATTTTTAAACACTTGTGGTTAGAATACAGATGATTTCAGAGTTTTATTTCTTGAATAAATTTGTTGTATTCTCGCCTTACGTATAGCTAAGCATAGCGTACGTAAAAGGGCCTATTTTACTGGAGACTATCTAAGCCAAGGACATTGTGTTCTGTCATTAATGCAAAAAAGCATACTTTCCATTAAAAGGCAAGCCCTTCATTTGAAAAGGTTAAATTGTATAATAACTTAAGAAATGACTCCAGCTGGTTAAATTTAGAATTCTGATATGAAAGTATTCTCTGAATTTATAGCAAAAATATAGCAATACAGAATATGGATGGGTAAACATTTTTATTCATTTTAAAACTTTGTTTCTTTTTCTGAGAGAGTCAAATAAGGGTTGATATCTGTGTTTGACTTTGCTTTGCCAGTTTTGCTATTTTAATTATCTATTTAAGTTGTCTTCTTGCCAGTAGGAGAGACTTTATAGATGGTGACACATTTTTAGAGATTGTGCAAGAAATGTTGATGTTTTCCCTTGATGCCTTGTAATGCCTCCACTTGGCCTTGTGTTCATACTCCCTTAGAGTTCCAGCCTTTTCTTATTTGAGACTGTTGCCCCAAAGAAAGAAATCTTAGGATTCCAGAAATAACATCTCCCATTCCAAAGCTTTATTTCTGCCAGTAGCACTAGGGAAAGATCTATGGAAAAGCATTATTATGCTCTACTAATTGACCTAAATGTTAGTCCCACACCCACATATTCCAAGATGATTTTAATAATTTATTATTTTCCCAGAGGGAAAATGATAGGGGTCTAGGGGGCTTTCATTTTCTACACTGTATATCGGTGTCATGTATGACTTCATATAACTTTAATGTTTTTTATATTTTATATAGAAATATATTCATATTTATATATCTTATATTTTTACAAAATTTATTTTGAATATTCTAGGCACAACTTTATCTAAATTTTTCTCGTACCTCTTCATAATAAAACCTCCAGCAGAGACTTCTAATTGCCCCCAATACCCAGTATGCTTTTCTGCTCTAGTGATAAAAGTTTTGGTTTCATATGTGGTTGACCAGTTTAAGACCACGTTTCCCAGCTTCCCTTGCAAATAAGTGTGACCATATGTATAGGTTTTGGGCAGTGGGCAGAAGTAGCATGGGTCACTTCCAAGGTGTGCCCTTGTAGTGAAGGAGTATGCACTCTTTTTTCCTTCTGTCTTCTCCCTGGATGGTATGATGATGTGATGGCAGGTGATGGGCAGCCATTTTAGAACATGAAGTGAAAGTCACATGTTTAGGGTGACAGAGCAACAGAATAGAAGGAGATCATTTCTTTATTAAAGCAGTCTAATTTATGTCCTATCAAAATATACCTATAAGAGAAATCAATATTTATTTAACTGTCTTGAAATCATCACATTTTGATACCAGGTCCTCATACACTTCTGCAAATCATTAATGAATTGGCCAACTTTAATGTGTTTTTCTGCCTTGTCTTGTTAAACTGAATACTCCTAATATTTTTAGTTTAATTTTAGTTTTTCTTTAATAAACCTTCTCTAGCTCAGTTATGATTTCCCTGGATTATGCTAAAACTGCACTGTCTTTCTTTTGGCTCTAGGTGTACTTTAGTTTTTTCTTTAGAAAAAGAACAGTATTTGTTTTAACCTGTAATTACATATTCTTTTTTTCTGAAGGCCAGAATTTTTGTGTTTATTATGTATATTTGTAAGGATATTTGTTCAGCTGCTTTAACGGAGACCAAATAACAGTAGTTTAAACAATGCGGAAAGATTGTTTGTGAATAGGAAGGCTGTGTGTAATCAACATGGCCTTTTTCATGTCCTCTCTTAGAACTCTAGTTATTTAATTTTTTGGTTAAATATTGCCCGACGGTGTTTCAGGGGAGTAAGCAGCTCATCTGCATTGGGTCATTCAGAGATGCCCCCCCCCCATTTCTTCTATCTTATCCCCCACCATCCCCTGAGACCATTTAAATCAGAGTCTCTGGGGGTGGGAGCCAGGCATCAGAATTTTATGTATTTTCTCCAGGTGGTTCCAATGGGCAGGAAAGGTGGGAGAACCAATACCGTAGGACATTGTTCTTGTCCTTATTGTTGAATCTGACTTACCAGTGTCCCTGTCACATTCCAGCCCCAGGGGGATGGACAGTGGGAGACAAAGTGGAGGGCAAGTACTCTCTTTAAGGATGTGACCCAGAAATGACAAACATCACTTTCAGTCTCTTCCCATGGCCAGATCTTTGCAAGATGGCCGGTCCAGCTCTAAGGAGACTGGGAAATATGATGACTGGTTGGATAGCCATGTGCCCTGCTGAAACTTAGGGAGTTCTGCACTAAAATAAAGATGTGGAGAATAAATATCGAAGGGCAAAGAGTAGTCTCTGCCACGTTTCGAATCCATTGATATTTTAGTCTCCTGTCCTCAGAAGATCATTTATATTAACTCTTGGGTTCCTTTGCGGTAGGAGTCTATTGAATTTAAAATATAATTTAGATTTTTTTTCCCCTCTAAAGAATATATTCAAATACATACAAATGTATCTAATATTTGCCAATATTTTCACATATGTTTATAAGAGCTCCAGAGCTCCCTTAAAGGTGGTTTTTCTTTTCTTCTTCTTTTTTCATTGGCTTTTATTAGAGAAAAGCTTTGGGGGGATTTGAAGATTTTATGTAATTTAAAAATTTTTCTAAAGTTCCCAAAAATAAATGGTCCAGGGTAAGGTGGAAATTCTGTTTGTGTTACGGGCTTGTAATGTGTTAGGCACTATTTGTGTATTTGTATATAACTGAATATTATTTGTATGTAACTCACAACTGACAACTGCCTTCAAGGCTTGGATTATTGTAACTCACACCTGAGGACACTTTGGTCAGTTCCTAAGTGGGAGAGTGGGGATTCTAAGTAGATCTACCGTGCAGCTGTTCTAGGACATTTTGCTGATGATTCACTGGCCTGGGCATTTCTGGATTGTGGGCATGGTATGATTAATCAGGACTAGGAAAACCAAGGCAGATGTTGGAACCAGGACGCAGAACTTGTTCCCTCCGGAAGTACATGGAAGCCAGCAGCCAGGAAGGAACAGTCGTTCGTTTCAGGCAAACCATGAAGAGCAAGAGGGTAACAGAAGCTTATGGTCTATCTAAGACGGGGTCACAGCCAGGCAAGTGCTTAGTAGCTAAAGATCACCCAGCAGTCAAGAGGTCCCTTCACACAAATAAGGAAGCACAACAAACCTTTTAAAAATAGAAAACCTTAGTTCTCCCACTGGTGTATCTGTTAACATACATCATTACCGATACTATTTTCAGTTTGATTTAATTCCTCTTGGATCATTTTGGATCTCTTTATATTTACAGTACTTCCTAACAGGTTTGAACCCTTGGTTTTGTGTTAAAGTATAGCTGCTACGTATGATTAAATTATAAACTATTTGAGGCAAATATATGTAAAATTAGTATATATATAAAATCAGCATATATAGTCTGTATATATGTGTGTGTGTACATATATATAAATAAAATACATATGCTTTCCAAAATGTATGTATTTCTTCTGCATTCAGTGGATACTTGTTTCCAAAATGTGCCCTGCTCTGCATTCGATGGATATTCTGTAGATTGCTTTGGTAGAAAGCATTAATGTAATTTATACACAAGTGAAGTGAATCCATTGTTAAAATGATCGTTATTCCTGAGAGTGTTCTGTTTGCCAGACCTACTTATTTTGACAGGCCATGCAAAGGAGAATAAGTGGCATTCTGGTGGTCATGGAATGAAGGTTGATAAATGGACCATGTTATGTAGATAGGGGCATTTTCCTCAGATTTTAGCAAGGACGATCAGCACAATCATATAATCTTCAGGTCTAAAAGGGAATTATGAATAGAAGAGGATAACTTTCAATTAAAATATTCAAAATTGATGTTTCTCCTGTAAATGTTTCAGTGAGCTAGTAATTCTTGTGTCTAAATTGGATATTCTCTGTGTGGTGAAACTTTTTGAGAATAGCAAATGTTCTTTGAAATTTAAGTTTTAATTTTTTGTTAGTTTATACTTAAGGTTAATTATAAGGAACGTAAGTTAGACTGTCAGAAAATTTGATAGCTTAGTTGATACTGGAATGGATCTTCAATTTTAAACATACACATTTCTATACCTAGGGATTTGGATCAGATTCAACTTTAATGGCACAGTGAACATGTAGGCAAATCTTAATGAGAGACCTGGTCAGTCAGCATGTTTGGATAAATTTCTAAAAAAAGGAAAAGTCTGCTAATTAATGAACAAAATTGCCTATAGGTTTACTATATTGTACTATATATCTTCCCTACAAATTACTTCTTTGCCAGCCTGTCAGAATTCGAAGTTCCAACTCCTCTATGATATCCTATAATTTTCCTTAGTATTTCATATATATTAAGTGAAATGTGCAGTAATCTGTTTTTTTTTACAAATAATATAGAACTAAAAAATCTGTAAAAAACAAATTACCACTAAATGGAATCAAAGTGATTTTTTTATTCATGTCCAAAACCAACTTCATTACTTTGTGCAAAACCTTACTTTCAGCATTGTGGATTTTATGGGTCAAGTCAATCCGAATCATGTCTCTAGTATGCCCAGTATTGTGATTTGTTCTCTGTAGCGATTGTTTGCAGAGACCTAGAGTCCAGGTATTTTTATTCTTAATGTTCCAAGGCATCTTTACTGCACTCCTACTGTGTGCCAGTCACCGTTCTAGGATCAGAGGATGTAGCACTGAGAAGAATGAAAAAACCCTTGCTTTCATTGAGCTCTGACTCTAACCCAGGAGATGCAAGATAAATGAGTAGGCCGGGCGCGGTGGCTCACGCCTGTAATCCTAGCACTCTGGGAGGCCGAGGCGGGCGGATTGCTCGAGGTCAGGAGTTCGAAACCAGCCTGAGCGAGACCCCGTCTCTACCATAAAAATAGAAAGAAATTAATTGGCCAACTAATATATATATATATAAAAATCAGCCGGGCATGGTGGCTTGTGCCTGTAGTCCCAGCTACTCGGGAGGCTGAGGCAGGAGGATCACTTGAGCCCAGGAGTTTGAGGTTGCTGTGAGCTAGGCTGACGCCACGGCACTCACTCTAGCCTAGGCAAGAAAGTGAGACTCTGTCTCAAAAAAAAAAAAAAAAAAAAATAAAAGATAAATGAGTAAAATAAATGGCATATTAGCTAGTCTTAAGTGTCCAGGAGTATAAGTGAAGCAGAGAAGAGGAATGTTTGTGTGTGTTTTGACGTTTTATATGGGAAGAGAAGGCAGGCATTCACTCTTTTCTGTCATGTTTCTTTCTGCAAATCTCTGAAAATATTTGAAAATAAGCTTTCTTTTTCACTGTTAACCTTAACAGGCAATCTCCACAAGGAAAGTGCCAATCAAGTCTCTTCTCTAACTCTGCAGTGTGATAAAGCCAGCTGTACATTGCTAATAAAGACGTCTGGCTTTGACTAGTATAATTCTTTAGCTGTCGTTTTCTAGCAAATTGGCTTTACTGTAACAGGCATATATGTTTAGTATGTGTAACAGGCATATACACTGCAAATAGTGCTACCTCACTCTGTGCTATGTTTATACCATCGAGGAGCTTATTTTGTGGGGCATTTTGTCAATAATGCTTCATCCCCAGCACCTCTGTGTCCAGCGGGAACAGCAGCCATGGTAGAATTTGTCACAGGTGGGACCCAGCACGAGCTCCATTGGCTGAAAAGCTTCTGCTGGAAATCAGGTGTCCTTAATCGAGGGGACTGAAGCACTGAACAAGGGGGCGGGGGTGGGAGTCAGAGATTTTTTTGAATGTGCAGCCGCATCTAAAAGCAGTTTTATGGTCACTGCCTTGGATAATCCGAGACGTGAGTTAAAAGCTAAGGTACGAAGTGCTTTCCTACACTTTTTCTCATTTAAGGCCTTTCCCTGAGAGGCAGTAGGAAGGATAAAGAGGACCTTGTAAACCCTGACCCTTTCTTTCTATGGCAGTGTCTCTCTGATGGCCCTATAGAAGTGACTCCCTGGAGACACTTAGGGACAGCTGGATACAGCCCCTTTGTGGCCTAGGAAGTGCCATTAGCAGCGCCTGCCAGGGATCGGGGAGGGGAGAGGTCACTTAAGGACTGTGGAAAATATTCCCTTCCTCCTCAGCATCCTGGGGCCTCTTTTCTTGCCTAATTGTTAAGAGTCTGGGAGCTCCAATTCTGGTGCTGACATTTTTTTTTTTCAGGGTTAGCTCTACAAATGATATTTTTTAAACAGCCTTTTTTTTTTTTTGTGGAACTTCGTTCTTCAGTTCACTGAATTCGTAGCACAAAGGGAGGGAAATGGATTTATTACTATCGTCATTACCAACTTCAGAATAGAAATTGGTGAATAATTATACTTAGTATAGACTAGGCTTTAAAAAAAGTATAACGGAAGGGAAGGGATTTAGCTGTCTGTATTTTTTTGATAAGGTTATGTGCTTTCCTTTTCCTTTTCTCTTGAAGGAGACCTTTCTATGGCTAATACATCATAAAGGTTGAAAGGAAGTGCAAGCACAATTGCCGCAGAAAGTTGAAATCTTTTCCATTCACTTCTCTTTTGTGCTATTTGTGACTTGTCTGCCTGATTGTTTCAAAATAAGGAAAATCCTGGGTTTCTTATCTATCCTTTATCAATGGAACTGGGTTTGAAGCGGTGTGAATCTGACAAGCTGGATACAAAGTTAACCTTAATGCCAATAGCCGTGGTACCAAACTAGCCACAGGAATACAGAGCGTATATGGGGAGCCTTAAAGGCAGGACTTGCCTAATGAAATCATGTAGGATACAGTGCCTAGGAGGGAAATCAGATATATAACATCTCTTGAATAGCATAATGAAATTTTCAGTCCATCAGGAGTTCTTGGGGACATTGAGATTTTCTGCCTCCCTCTACCCATCCGGGTCATTGGACTGCTTTGTGGCTGAGGTCATCGTGCCGGGGTTCTGACCAGGGGCCCCGAGTGCTGGTGGTGCTGGTGGTGCTGGTTAAGCAAGATCACAGTGAAGTGGGTTGGGGTTATCCCTGTGAAGCGAGGCTGCATGTAGAGTCTGGTCTAGGGTCTGAACTTGGCGGAAGGTCATGAAAGGAACCAAGCTCAAGGGTTAACCCAGCTGAGGTCTCTGTGGTCTGTGACTGCCCAAGAAGTAGCTGCAGAGAATCTTTGCCCTCTTTCAGACCTGGGAAATGTGGTTCCTGCTGCTCAGCCCCCTTGCAGGTGCTCCGTCTGGTCATTCTCTGTACCTTTCAACGTGCAGGATGCTCTGGCAGAGGACTGACCGATTTCCTGGACAGACCATGTAGCTTAGAGTGTACACTTTAGGCTTGTGATAACTTTTGCGGGATGGAGGATCCCATAGTAATAAGGACCAATAATTGTAACCCAAGGAGAGGTAGTTTTTGACTGCTTTTAAACTTATTTCCTTAGAAGATTAATCATTTGAGCTAGTCTGTTTATATTAATAGTAACAGTTACTCCTTTAGCCTTTTTCTACCTAGGAAGGTTTATTAATGTTTTATGAGTATTGTATAATTTAGAAGAACACTTGCCAGCCCCCAGGACCTTACTTAATAAATCAAGTCTGGTCTCATCTGGAGATGGAACTATTAGGAAAAGCTTGAAAGCCTTTCTGACAGCTTGTTTGAAGGGTGCTATTTATTTTGGTCAGGGAGTTCATTTTGCTACCACTGTGTACACATCGGAAGGCTATTTCTTGAGCTCACATACAGTCCCAGGTGTGCACAGGTGAAATGGTTTGCTGCAAGCAAAAGGAACAGAATTGGAGAATCTTTTGCCCATCATCTCAGTCTGACTTTGGGCTTAATGCCATATAGTTAAAATTTATATAGCAAAATTTATTCTAATTCCCAGTACCTTAAATATTTCTTCCCCTTGATTGTTTACACTGTTGTTATGATTTGCTCAGAGATTCTGGAAGTATGGAAAAATAGTAAGAGAGATATCAGCTATCACCATTTTGAGAAACCAAAGTGCAGGGTGGTTTTGTTTATTAACATGATGGTATATATTTGCATAACACTTGTTGAAAATGAGGTTAATCTTAATCCATTAATCTAAACAGATCTTAATCTGTTTCTTAGAATCATAGCCTCTAAATTTCATATAAAGTAGTGTAAAGTTCAGATGCAGTTTGGCCATCAAACTTCTGCCCCACACCAAAAAGCAACAGTAAAAAAGTCCAAACCCCAAAACCTCAAATGCAAGCTATTCCTATTCATATGAAGAAATGCTGTAATGATCATCAGCCTTTCAACAAAATTATCCCAGCAAAAATAACAATACCCCTCTAATCTATTTTTATAGTTCTATGTCTCTGATGGAACCAATTACAAATAAAGCCTAATATTTTACTTTGCAGTTCTCAGCCCCACCAACCTCCTACAGAGATTTTGCTGGGCTGCAAGTTTGGGAAAATACACCAGAATACTTGGAGTTAGAATTCTCACACTAGTAGCTCTTATAGATTACCTCTTGATCAAGAGGTAATCCTCTTTTAACTTTAGAGTAAGAAATGTGCAATCAATTAGAAAAAAATCATTATCCTCTTCTGCAACTGATATAGCTGCTGTCTTATAGGAGCCTACTCAGAGCTGTGAGGGTCAGGACAGAACCTGAGGGGGCAGGGCTCACTTCGTCCACCTGTTGACACAACAATTGAAAAATTGCAATTTTGCAATATTATTCTTATACTAATTTGCCTAATGCAAACAAATTCTCTTTTATCTACTGCTCTAGTAACCAAGAGTAAAGGCCTGTGGCTTTTGCGTTGATTATACTTTTGCTGGGAATTGTTGGAAAGGTTGTCTCATTCCATGGTTCTGCTTTTGTGGAACAGTGCTTAAAATGTTCCAGTTGGGGAGTTGCTGTAGAGTAGCAACATAGGGGTGTAGAGTGGCGTAGGAGGTGATCAAGGTGTAGCCTGGGCCAGATGGCGGATGGCCTTGAATGCCCGAAGTAGTGCTTTAAAACTAGGCTAGCAGACAGTGGGAGCTAGGGAAGGTTTTTGAGCAAGGGGGGTCACAGAATTGAGCGTTGATTCAGAAAGTCATTTGGGAGGCAGGCTTTTAGCAAAGGGAGTATAAGACTGGCTCTTTTGGGCACAGGTGAGACTGGAGAGAGATCAACCCATTAAGCCCAACAAATGTCGGAAAGACTAAATCAGTAGGGAATATGATGCCCGGGCCTTACTCCAGATCAATGTGATTAGTATCTCATGGTGGGGCACTGAGTGGCTGGGAAGTCAAGAATCAGTATTTTTAAAAATCTCCCTAAGTGATTCTAATGTGTAGGTAGGGTTGAGAAATACAGGGAAATGAATAAATGGCATTAATTTAATAGACATATCAATCAAGGATTGAGATAAATAATATTTTCCAGTATGCCCCTAAAAAAAGTACATAATATTGATAATAGAACGAATTTTGAAAAGAGATGCCCTGATAAAATTAACTTATAAAACTAAGAAGTAACTAAACATTGAAGAGGAAGCTAAAGAAAACTGAAATGAGCTAGGAGACTGCATTTATAAGATGTCAAATCCAGTAGTTACTCAGTAATACTTTTCCGTAGTAACGAGAAATGCTGGAAGTGGAAAAGATATAGTTAAAGTTTTGCTTTAACTTAGGAAGAAAGCAATCAGCAAATCATTTTCCATGTGTCTGAGCAAGGCAGCAAGACAACAGTAATTAGTGTTGCAGGAAGTCTGCTACTTTGGGAAATAAGGATGTTGTGGAAATTAATATTTTAAAGTCTCTAGAGGATTCCCATAGAGGACTGATGTATTTTCCACAGTTCTTTGTTGTAATGAGATATGGAGGGTTATTTTCTAAATGCCAATTTGTGAACATAAGCTTATGTATACCAAGGGAGATGTGAAATGCAAGAGACTGATTTATGTGAAGCCACTTGTTTCATGCAAGATTCCTTAATGGTTTTGCTTTGTTTTCATCTATTTCTTCTTTCTAAAGGTATAATTAAAGTGCACTGCTTTAAGAGGCTCACATGTCTTTACTTTTGGCTGAAAGAGTAATAGCCCTTGATTTCTGGTTGTAGTAATTTCTGTGATAAAGTCCATTGGTGATCTCCACAGAACTTACTACCCCTCTATATGTATAAGGAACAAAAGTGTAATTTCTTTCTGTTCATGTCATCAGATATAATTAGGTGTGTTTTGTGTTGAAAAGTATAAGTAAAACCTCTTGTGAATCTCATTGCCTCTTAGAGCTGCTGTGTAAATTCTCTCCCAGCTTTCAGATTCCTTGACCCCATTGCTGTATTCACTGATGACCTTACTGCTTTTCTCACCTTTTTTCAACTGTTTCCCAACTTGGCTTCCTGACCCTTCTCTCTCTCTTTTTTAAAAATTTTATTTATTTATTTTTTTGAGACAGAGTCTTGCTCTGTTGTCCAGGCTACAGTGCAGTGGCATCATCATAGCTCACTGCAACTTCAAACTCCTGGGTTTAAGCGATCCTCTTGCCTCAGCCTCCCAAGTAGCTGAAATTACAGGCATGTGCCACTAGGCCTGGCAAACTTTTTCTATTTTTAGTTGCCCAGCTGATTTTTTTCTATTTTTAGTAGAGACAGGCGTCTCACTTTTGCTCAAGCTGGTCTTGAACTCCTGACCTCTAGTGATCCTTCCACCTAGGCCTCCCAGAGTGCTAGAATTACAAGTGTGAGCCACCACGCCTGGCCTTGACACTTCTCTTTAGAAGAAAAACTCATAAAAATTTCCCATGACCATCTTTTACCCATGTCTCTTAATTTGTCCCGATTTTGAGCTCCCTTCACTTCCCTGGCAATGTTCATCAATATCGCTTTTGTGAAATTCCCTTCCCTAAGGGCCTCTCGGGTTCATTGATGAAACTCTACAGTTATACCCTTTTCTTCCAACTCTTCATTTCTTAGTTTCCCATTCCATTTTTACATAACTTCTATTCTTTACAGTAAGTTTATCAACTCATCATGGCCTCTACAATTACCTTTACATAAATCACATTCAGTTATATCACCCCAGTTAAGATCTTCAGTCCTAAGGTCATGTCTTCTACATAAAGGACATTGCACTGTATGTCTCGCTTTTGCCTCAAACTCTACATGTGCAAAATTGAACTCATCATTTTCTCTTAGAAGACATGCAACCCCTCTTTCTTCCTACGCCATTTCTATAATTGGCCTTCTCTTGTCTCCTTGGATTGGCTTAGAGTCATCTTTGTCTCCTTATCTTTCATCCCTATCCTACCAGTCTTAATGCTCTAATGATTCTCTTTTCTAATTGTGTCTAGATATACCCCTTTCCCAGGTCTCCCAGGCCTCTTCTGTGAATTACTCTCCCTTTCTTCAGGGGAGATACACCAATGGAAGAAGAGCAGAGTGATAATACAGTCAACAAACATACCCTGGTCAAATCTTCCTAAAATAGTGTTTTTATCTTCTTATTTCAATTTATCATAGAAAACACCTCCTTGATGCTCAAACATCTGAATTTCTTACTTGGCATTCTAGAACTTCTATAAAAAGGCCCTTATCATTTCTGTCTGAACTTACTATAGCTACCCCTAAAGAATCCCTTCTGTAGGGTTAGTTCAGTTCTCAAGTGATCCATCAAACATCATGCAGACCTGCCTTTCTGCCTCTGGTTAGGCTCTTCTTTATGCTGGGATAACTTTCCCCTCTTCTTGAATGTCCATATTCAAGATCTAATTCACATCCTTCGTAATCCATTCCATACCACTCTTACTTTCTTGTCACCTCCGATAAGCGTTAGTGTTGGTAACACATATTTTAGCATGTCAGTATCATTAGTCTTGAAATACTATTTATATAGATTTGGAATAAGTTTTTGTGTGGCATATTGCAGTTTATAAAACATTATCATATTTATGCCTAATAATAAAGCACATCAGTTATATTAGTAAAAGTCTCAGAACACATAGGTACTAAGAGTTAAATGTAAAAATGTGAAAGTAGAACTTAAGAATTAATGCCAAAAACAATGCTGGTTCAATTGTTCTAACTTTGAAGGTGCTTTCACTTATTGCAAAACTTAATTCACAGTTTTTCTTGATATTTTCTATAGAATCTAGCTAGCATATTTCTGTTACATGGTAGGTGGTATGTATCTTATTGACTGAAGTATGTAGAATAATGTATGCTGTAGGTAATCAAGAAAATATTTTTTAATTATAAATGTACTTATATATTTATCTTTCTGCAGTTAGATTGAAAATTGGAGAAAAGTGAATTATTACTAAAAATTACTTTGATGTGCTGTGATAAATAGCTTTCTGAAGATAATTTAAATTATAACAACTTTGGGTTGGAAAGCTCCTCCCTCAGTGGTGCTTTGGTGATACCACTCTGGACTTAAACTGATAAGATATACTTTTGCCAGTATCTTGGTTAAGAAGAAACAGTATGATTGCTAGGTTGAAAAAGCCAAAAAACAAAACAAAATAACAAGCCCCACAAAAAACCAAAAAAAAAACAAACAAACAAAAAAAAAAATCCAAAGAAAAATAAGAAAAAGGAAAGAAAAAGAAAAGCTATTGTTCTAAAATGTATTCTCATAAAGTTGATTTTAAAAGTGAAAATTAGTAAATTCTTCATGCTATGAAATATATTTTAATAGGTACTCTATTTTTTCATATGGCATGAAATCAATTAGCTAAGATCCTACCTAGAAATATGCTAGTTTATTAAGTTTTGGAGCTAATTTTCCCATATAAGGGATAACAAAAGGATGCTTGAAAGGGAGTTGACATTTTTATTGTTTTTGGTACATTAAAATAGTGTGGTTGGCCAAGTTTGAGGGTGAGAAAATTTTCCCACTATTTATCATACAAATTCTGGGAATTTGTTTGGAACTGATTATACAAAACTCATACCAAGAAGAAGTTGCTTAACTTTTCCTGTAGCCAGTAGTTACGATAGTCACTCCTCTTAGCCTATAGGTGATACAATGATGTTATTTTAAAAATAAGTGTCTATCAAGTCCATTTACTGCCTTGGTCTCTTTCAGTTTTACTATCTCCTTCATGTAAACAATTGGATATTATATTAGTTGTGAAAACAGGTAGAAAACGGACAGTTTTGTTTTCACTTCCAATCTCTACTTCATCCTGACTGTGGTAACTCAGAATTAGGTCCTGAATCCGTGCTTGCTGTATTCGCCTCTTACCACTTCTCTGTCTGGGCCTGGGCATCTGTCTCTGGAGAACTTCGAACTGGTTTCTGCATTTATTCTCCCTCTTCTCAAGCCTTCCCGAACTGCTAAGAAACTACTTCTCCTGATGAATGGATGATTTTGACTTTATCCTTCTGTTTCTCAAAACCAGTAGCTAACCCTGACCAATAGCTTACCCATCGAAAACCAACCAACCAAAACAAAACAAACAAACAAAAAAAACACTGGTCATTCCTGGTCGGGGCCTCCCAGTCTTTTGAAATATTATGAACAATGATGTTATCTGCACATGGCCTGTATTTTTCTGTCTCCGTGTCTTACTGATTGTGTTTTCATACAAGCACCTGTAGGCAGGAACTGTGCTTTTTTCACATTTTTATTCCCTATAATTAATTCCTAATGCAGTGCCAGTCCTATAGTGAAGCTGAAGAATGAATGAGTGAATGCATGCTTTTAAAGTGAAACAAGTAAATTTCAGTTTATATGTTTTCCTACATTTCCAAATGCATAGTAATTTCTTACTATTAATGAATTGAATATAGGAGAAAATGAGAGCAACAGAATTGAGCAACCTGATGAATATTATTATGAATAGCTGGTGTGACAGAGAAGCAATGCCTATGTATATTATATTTTAGCATGTAATTATATCTTTTCAACCATATCATTTTCATCTACTATGCTTAATATCTATCAGGAATTCAGTACAGTAATGAGTTTTTGATTAAATGAATGCAAGAATTCTTTCTTATATATTTTTAAACTTTTGATTAAATTATAATACACTGTTGCAATTAGTCTCCAAAGTTGTCTTCCCAATGAAGACAAATCTCCCAGTGGTCACCTTTTGTGTAGCACCCTTGCATTGACTCTGGGTTGGCCCTGTAACTTGCTATTGACCAATGACTCAGCTAGGTCATAAGAGGTCTTGCAGCTTCTGCCTGAGTCTCTTGGAACATTTGCTTTTAAAATGCTCCCTCTTGAACCCAGACCACCATGCTGTGAGAAGCCTGGGCCACGTGGGGAGGCCCTGAAGTATGAAACACACACATGCACACACACACAAAGGGAGCGAGAGAAAGAGAGAGAAGCCAAGGTACATACACCAGGGCACCAGACATGTGACTGATGAAGAGATAAAGCCATCTTAGAAACTGCTGCCACATATGAAGAAATGAAATGTCTAGCTGAACTCTTCTCAAATTCCTAACCCACAAAATTGTGAGCAAAATAAATGGTTATTTTAAGCCACTAAGTTTTGGCATAGTTAGTTATGCAGTGCAATGGATTGAATGCTTGTGTCCCTCCAGAATTTACATGTTGGGATCCTAGCCCCCAAGGTGCTGTTATTAGGAGGTGGGGTCTTTGGGAAGTAATTAAGTCATGAGGGTGGGGCCCTCATGAATGGGATTAGTGCCCTTGTAAAAGGGACTCCAGAGAGCTCTGTCACATGAGGATGTAAGGAGAAGTCCTCAGTCTGCAGCCTGGAAGATGGCCCCCACCAGAGCTGGACCATACTAGTGTTTTTGGACTTTTCAGCCTCCAAAACTGTGAGAAATAAATTTTTGTTGTTTATAAACCACTCAGTTTATGGTAATTTGTTTTAGCAGCCCAAACTAAGACATGCAGTGACAGATAACTGAAACATAACATATGGAAAGTTGTGTAAATTGTCAATAAATTGCACAAATTAAACATATCTGTTGTGATTTACAATAGGATATATATATATATATATATATATATATATATATATATATATAATATATTTGGTCTTCCTGCCTATTTCCTGACAGGCAGCTCGTAAAACCTTTGGAATCTCCTGAGTGATGTGAGTGTTTTCTGTATGCTAATGAGACGACTGGTGCCCGGCAGCCCCTACGTAGGATGTGGGCTGGTCACAGGAAAGACCAAGGCATGATTAGAGGGTTGGGACTTTTCCAACCTCCAGGGAGGGGAGAGGGACTGAGAGTTAAGTCAGTCACCAATGGGCAGTGATTTAATCAATTATGCCTATGTAATGAAGCTTCCATAAAATCCCAAGAAGACGGTTTTGGGGAACTTTCTAATAGCTGAACAGGTAGAGTGTCCTGGAGGGTGGAGAGGGCAGGGAAGCTGTGCCTCTTCCCACGAACCCTGCCCTGGCCTCTTTCTGGCTGTTCATCTGTGTCCTTAGTAATATCTTTTATAATACTAATAAATCGGTTAGTCGCTATAGCAAGTGAATAGAACCCAAGGAAAGATGGTGGGAACTCCAATTTATAGCATTTGGCCAGAAGCACCAAAGCTCCCATTTATAGCATTTGGTCAGTTGAAACCTGGGGCTGTGATTGGCATCTGAAATGGGGGGGCAGTCTTGTGAGACTGAACCCTTAACCTGTGGAATCTGACACCGCCTCCGGGTAGATAGTGTTGGAACTGAATTAGAAGACACCCAGTTGGTGTCTGCTGCAAAATTGATGACTTGCTTGGAAAAACCCCATGCGTTTGTTTTCAGAAGCGTCTGTGCTGTGAGAATATATGTAGTAGGAGAAACTGAGTTTGTTTTTTCCCCTGCATCGTTATACCTGTGTAACTAGCACTCAGATCAAGGAACAGAATCTTGCCAGCATCTCGGAAGCCATTCTCACGCCTCTTCCAACAAGGGCCTTCCCCAAGGGTAACAACCACTCTGACTTCCAGCGCCATAGGTTAGTTTTTGTCTGGTTTTTCAATCTTATGTAAACAGACTTACCCGTCATGTACTATTTTCACTTAATATTATGTTTTTGAGATTTATCCATATTACTGAGTGTAGCTATAGTTAAAACACTATCATTGCTATATAATATCCCATGATATGAATGTAATGGGTTATCCATGCTACTGTTGATGGATATTGGGGTGGTTTCCATTTGTTGACTTGTGAATAGCCCTGCTATTAACATTCTTGTAAATGTCTTCTGGTAAATATATGCACACTTTTCTTTTGGGTGGTCTTTGAACTTTGATTGTTTTGTATATCTTATTTTTATCTATGTAAGTAGCCTATAAGCCAGTCAAGAGAATAATGGCTAAGTTATAATATATACATGTTTTTCTCATCATAATTCTCAGCAAGCACAGTTCATAGCTTAGTTATTCAAGAAATATATGTTGATTGATCATTTAGAAGTTTTAAAACACTTGGGGTTGGCTCCCCCAAAAAGTTCTAAATTAATCATAAACTTCATACTCCAGTATTTAAATACAAAAAAAAATAGAAAATGTCCTTTCAATTAGACATTTTTATTGAATAAATAATAGTGTATTGGAAAATATTTCATCTGCTCAGAGCTATTGTTTTTTGTTTTGGCAGTAGCATGAGAAAGAAAATAATTTTGTTTTTTATAATGATAAAAGAAAGGATGCTAATAAATAACTGAAATTTCTGTGTCCCACTGTTATTCTTTAGGATTCTAAGCTTCAGTGAATCACTTGTTAGGATAGAACTAATACATTATATTTGTGTATATAACCGAAAATCGTCTTAGAGCACATATTCTCTGTTTTGTTGAGTTTTATCTTCAGTGCTGCATCATATCATTTACTGTAAGGTAAATTAATGGGTACTAAAATTATATATTTTTTTCACATCTGATCAACTTGAGGAATTTCCCTTTTCTTTGCTTTTTTGGTGTAACATCTGGACTATTTACTTTAAAAATTGCTATGATATAACTGTTCCAAATAAGCCAGGTCTGATTATTTTCAATCCCAGCACATTTACTTGAATGCCAATACCATATGGAAAAGTTTCACTCCAAAATGCCAGACTTTTTTCTTGTTTTTTTTTTCTTTTTTTGGTATAGTGTAGCTCTTGGACAAAAAGAAGTGACATGGAGATTGAAATTAATGTCAGATGGTTTTATAGTTTGTGGTTTGTATTTGTATCTTTTAACTCTGAAGAATCAGGATATATAAAAAGATTAAAGAATCTTTTCAACTACCAAGCTTAAAATATATGTTTACAAACAAATGCCATACACTTTCTGTCTTGGTTTATCTTTGCTCCTTTAGTCGCTACTATGCTTTTTTTTTTTTTTTTTTTTTAAATACTGTGATGTCTCTTGCATCTTCCCATTCATTTATTTATTCAGTAAATATTTATTGAATGTTTGCTATGCGGCAAACACTACTCTGGGTCCTTCAGGTTCCACAGATGAGGCTCCTCCCTGGACATGATCATGGTGTACTTGGAATACAGCTCTGTAGACCTAGACACCATGGCATCTAAGAGATATGAGTAAAGTAGGCGCAGAGCAACTCAGTCTGCCCAGGGGAGTCCAGGGAGTTTTACAGAGCAGAGAAAATTTGCATTGAGACTTAAAGGAGGTATAGGAATTTGAACAAAGAAGTGGAAAGAAAAGTTCTCTATACAAGGAGCAGTATGAGGAAAAGGCACAGAGCTGAGAAGGTTTGACATGCCCGGGGAACAGTGCTAAGTTCTGTTTGCTTAGAACCTAGGGCGCACTGTGTACAGAGGAGAGGGGGACAGTGAGGATGAGAGGTAGGTTACTGTTCACACTGCCAGAAACTTGAGCCCAGCCTTCCTCCAGGGTCTCCCCTCCAGTTTTTAACTTGGAATGTTGTGATAATCTGGGAGCTGGTAACCCTTTGTGGAATTGGCAGGAGTTGCAGAAAAGGTAGACTTCTGAGCAGCCAAAAGCATAGGGTTGGGTGTTCCAAAAACAAATAAACAAGAAAGGGTATGAAAAATGAAAAAAAAAACAAAAACCCAGTGTGTTCTCAGAACAAGTAGATCAGTTGGCCATTCCTAAAGGAGAGATGCTGTAATGGGAACGGGATTTGGAGGGAAGCCCCCATTAGAGTACCGTGGAGCCCTGTGCATGGCTTTCTTCATCTCTTTAGTCTCTCTAGTCAACAATCTGGGTGTAATTGTAGAAGGCAGTTGGATGGAATAGCTGCTAATGTGTGCTACATAATAGGATCAACCAACAAAATTATTTTTGATAGGAAGATACAATGGCCTGAAAATAAGAAAGTAAAATTTAAAGGCATAAATAGAACATTCTATGGTTCACAGTTATTGGGAAAAGATGTTAGGTGGTTTAAACAAATCTCTAACGTAAGAGAACAGTATTATGAGACTGATTAAGAAGCAGATGTTGTTTTAGACCTGGATAAAGGAAGCTGATAGAACCTCTCTACCCTTCATTTAGTTCTGTGTGCCATCTTTTATTAATAAAAGAGACAATTACAGGGAAGGGAATGGCCAGAGGAAGGGAACCAGGGTAGTGAAAGGTCTGGGAACAATATTGCAGGCGAAACAGATAATGAAACTGAGGCTGTTTACCCTCTAATTGAATAAAGGAGACAAGAGTTGCTGAGAGCAAGACATGTCTGAAAGGGAGACAACCACCACTAAATAGAAGTCCAGGGAGGTAGGTTTAGTTCTGTGATGAGAACTTTCTAATGCTTTTCCTTGTGAACAGGAAACTCAACAACACTGGAATAAATATGTCTAAAAGGATGAGTTCCCTGTGACTGGGAGTGTTCCAGCGAGGGTGGGCGCCTTCTAGTCAGGGATGCCATGAGCTGTGGCAGTTTAACCTAGATGACCTTCAATGTCAGAAGATGTCAGAGAGTGTAAAATACAGACTCTCTTGATACCCTTAAAAATGTGTATAACCAGATGGTCTCAGCTGGATGCATTTAAGAGTCCTGAAGCCAGCGAGCCTTGGGCCGTGAGGTAGGGCTATGTGCTGAAAGGTTTTATTGGAGGTTTTACTGGTGGGAAGTGACTTGGTTGCTAAATTCTTAAGTGGCTTCCATAAGAATCACAGCTACTAGGGATTGAGTGCCTGTTAGTGCCTGTCGTTCAGCTGGGCACTCTATACACAGTATCTGGTTTAATTATTACAACAAACTTGGATGGTGGGACTGTTTTAATCCACTCCTCCTTTTACCAGGGAACAAATAGAGGCTAAATAACTTGAGTCCAGCTGTGACACTTATTTAACCGCATGACCTTGGGAAAGTTATGTAATTTCTCTGTCCCTAGTTCCCCCATCTAAAAGTGTGGATAATCAGAATACCTGCCACATAGGTATGCTGTGAGGCTTAAATGTGTCTGGTACATAGTAGATGATTAATAAAAGTTTGCTAACCTATTTTAATTTTTATTCTGGCTCCAAAGCTCATGCTGTTTGTACTCCAACACCTTGATTCGCCCCTCAGGTAGCAATGCATAGAAGGGATTATGACCATGAGCAAAAGAAATATTTATGAGCATTAGATTCTTCATTCTTTACAGGGAAAATATTTTTAAAATATGCATTTCAGCGGGCGCGGTGGCTCACGCCTGTAATCCTAGCACTCTGGGAGGCCGAGGCGGGCAGATTGCTCGAGGTCAGGAGTTCAAAACCAGCCTGAGCAAGAGCAAGACCTCGTCTCTACTATAAATAGAAAGAAAATTAATTGGCCAACTAATATATATATATAGAAAAAATTAGCCGGGCATGGTGGCACATGCCTGTAGTCCCAGCTACTTGGGAGGCTGAGGCAGGAGGATTGCTTGAGCCCAGGAGTTTGAGGTTGCTGTGAGCTAGGCTGACGCCACGGCACTCACTCTAGCCTAGGCAACAAAGCAAGACTCTGTCTCAAAAAAATAAATAAATAAATAAAATAAAATAAAATAAAATATGCATTTCATTTGGGAATTTGATAGAGCACCTTGTGAGAGCTGACGATCACTACTTGGATCACTTGAGTAGACTTAGATTTTTAGGGAAAAGAATAGCTTAGGGTACCTTGCCTCTGTATTTCCTTCCTCCTGCACACAACCTCGCATAGCCAATCTAGAACTATGTACTTTATAGAACTTTCTCTGACCCTAGAAATGAAACGATATTACATTTTCCTTTAAACCCTCAGAACATTCTTACTGCCTATGGTATTAATTATTTCCTGTCTTACATTATATTTACTTGTATAATTGTCTTTTCCTCTCCAGGAGACCTAACGCTCAGTTTTGGCATGGCTTTTAGCATCCTCTTTGTGGTATCTCTTGGAATACCACTCAATTTTGATATGCAGGTACTCAAATCTTTATTTGATTGAATCGAGCTGCCCCATTATTAAGCTCTAATTTTCATCCATTTTTCCTGATTTCTTTAGACAATATTGAAAAACATCTGCAAAAACATTTACTTTATATAGTCCATAGTGGTGGTGTTTTTTTGTAAACAGATATGCAAATTCCTAAAATTTTAAGTTTGTGTACTTCCTCAAAAACAAACATTACTTTTAATAAAAACAGATTCTGAATCTTCCTTTGGTATCTGCATACTGATGATTGTGAGTCAATGGTGAGAGAAACAAACGTTGTTTTACCCCACCCCAAAGCGCTTTCATGAAAAGAGAGTAAAGGCTCCCTCTAACTGACTCGGGGCTCCAGGCATGGCTCCAGGCACGCAAGGATGCAGGTTCTTCCCGGCATTGCCAGGCTGCGCTGGCTCAGTAGTGTTTGAAAATACAAGTGCTTTGAAATGCCTGTCATTTCTTCATCCTCCCTGTCACTTAGTTTGTACTCTATCCTAACCTGTGTTACCATTTTAGCCTCCTACTTGAGGTTCCTGCTTCCATTGTTTTTTTTTTTTTTTCTTTTCTTTTTTTTGAGACAGAATCCTACTCCATTGTCCTGGGTAGAGTGCTGTGGTATCATTATAGCTCACTGCAACCTCACACTCCTGGGCTCATGAAATCCTCCTGACTCAGAATCCTCCTGACTCAGCCTCCAGAATAGCTGGGACTGTACAGGTGTACACCGCCACACCTGGCTAATTTTTTCTATTTTTGGTAGATACGGCGTATACGGCGTGGATACTCGCTCTTGCTCAGGCTGGTCTCGAGCTCTCAACCTCAAGCAGTCCTCCTGCCTTGGCCTCCCAGAGTGCTAGGATTATAGGCGTGAGCCACCACACCCGATCTTCCTTGCCTACATTCTTGACGGAGATAAGTCCCCCACTATGCCATGATCGTGAATTTTCTATACAGATGGATGAGCATGTTCACTCCTCTAGAACAGCCATGGCAGAAATTCCAAGCAGTTAAGTGGCCCGTGAGGCCACTGTCCCCTATCCCTCCTCTACTGAAGTTCCAGCAGCATCCTCTTCCTGCCCTCTCTCCCTTCTGCAGAGTCCAGAAGGTTTGCTCCAGAACCACAGGTTTAGTTTCTTCATTTGTTTACTCACGCTTTGATTATCCACTGGCTATTATGTATGGAGAACCTCCTTAATAGTGGTCAAGGACCTGAGCTCCAGATTCACATGGCCTGGATCAGAGCTGTGTGATCATAGAAGAGCTTCTTAATTTCGATTAATGTATCCTTCAATTTCACATCTGTGAGATAGGCTAGTATTAGTGCCTACCTCAAGGGATTGTTGCACAGATTGAGTTAATACCCATAAAGAACACAGGACAGCGCAGTGTGCATCAGTTAAAGGCCGTACCTCGTACTGCTCTGGGAATTTATGTCCTCACACCTTTGTTCCTGCTGTTCTCCCTGTGTCGAGTGCTCTTCCCTCCAGCCAACTGGAAGAATTTCTATCCATTCTTTAGAACCCTTCTAAGGTATTAGCTTTTTAGTAAAGTCTTTCGGTATCACTCTTGACACCGTGAGAAAGGACTGATCACTCCGTCTTCTATTGTGTTTCTGAACCTTGACAATAAATGTATGTGCATCACACTTCACTGCAAGTGTTTATATACATAGCAGTGCCCCTTAGGGGATCATAAACTCATGAGAACAAAGACTATGATTTATTCATCATTGATTTCTTAGATGATAGCTCAGTGCCTGGCACGTAGTAGTCAATAAATAATTGTTGAACTGTGTTTTTTGAATTGAACAGTAAAACACTTTATGACTTAAAGGAGGTCATGATGGTACTGAATTTCAAGTTTTAGGATTCAAATCCAGACCACTTTAAAATCACTATGTCATGCTGATATGCACATATACATACATACGTATCTATATGTGTGTGTAGTTTCATTAGTATTTGCCTGATTAAATAAAATAATGACCGTGGGTTGCTCATCTATTTAACTACTTCTGAGAGTTTTTTAAAAAATGAATTTCCCTAACTTCCTACACAGAAGTGGGAGCCAGGAGTTGTGGCGATTCAGTGCCAAAGATCTGTGACTGTTAGCCTGGGAGGCTGCGTGTCCGCTGGTTCAAGCTGTACTTTCATAAACAGGAGCTCAAACACTTTGTGATGGGAAGTACAGCTGAGGACTCTTTCGATGCACAAGCTGATCATGCTGAATGCCTTTCTGGGTCATGTTCATTTCATAAAAACAGCCAATTCCCAGCCTTCCCAGAAGAGGAAATGCTGAAGGTCCCTAGCTGCCATGTGGGGTGAGGAGGAAATGCGGGATGGGGAGGGGGGGCTCGCTGCCTCTCCTTCCCTTGGCAAGGAGCAAGCGCCGGCACCCAGCCCAGTCACGCAGGTCCCCACTCGGGCTGTGCTTAAATGCACAACTTGTTTTTTTTTTTTTTACATTTTCTTCCCTTCTGTAGCAATCACGTAGTTCCAGTGACCAGAGCGACATGACATACAAGCAGAGAAAACACACCAAGTTCCTGCCAGTTGCCAGGCAGAGAGAAAACGATTTTGGATGTTTGAAGTCTGCTTCCCATGTTGATTTCCTAATCATGACTTGTTTTCCAAGCCAAACACAATAGCATCGTGAACACTCAGCAGCATTTGGTAGGCTTTGCTGCCAACCTAATTAACAGATTTCAATTTAGAGGGATGAGAATAAAGAGGAAGCTTTTGGTAAAGAAGTAGCTTCGTGGGAAATTTGATTTTTCTCCATTTAAGGATTGCTGTTTCTAGTTTTTTTGATATAATGTTACAAATATGAATTTTACAGACCATGTTTGTCTTAATGTTAACACAAGGAGTTTTTAGATTATACTTAACATGCTAGTGCAGTTGCAGTGGATTTTACTCAAGTTTTCTTTTCAAAAATCTGATGAATTATTGAAGAGGTAATTTGTTTTGGATCTAAGTGTCAGTAGCAGAGCAGTTTACCTGTGTGATGATTTACTTGTGCACTGGCGAAGCTTAATTTTTGTTACTGTCAAGGATAGGAAAACAACTGTTTGCTCTGGAACACCAAAACTCTCACTGTTAAGCAGGGGAGCCTGTGAACCCTGAAATGAGAGGCAGAGAACCCCTGGGACTAGTAAATAGAGGAGGCTGGAAGGGAGCAAGCACATTCCAAGCACACTTGCAGGGCAGGGTGTGCGGGTGATGTTTGGGCAGGCCACTGGGGCTTGACTGGTCCTGGGGGCATCTGTTTTCCTGTGGGCTGGGGGCTGCTGTATCCATTCACACAGCCAGAGCTACCCAGCAGAGCTGTCCAGAGTGACGTCCCTGTTAATTTTATTGTCAGGGCTATGAAGTTTCTAGCAGGGAAAACAGCTTTAAGGAAACTTTGTGAATAGGAAGCCACATGTAATGGTGGAAAGATCTCAGGCCAGCTGTCACTTGGGAGATGGGAGTTCAAGGTTAATTTCACTTGGTTGGCAAAAATGTTTTGAGAGAAAAGTTCATTTTCATAATGTTTCTTTTGGCTGCAGACAGGAGAAATGGGGAAAAGATTAATATGTTTTTCTATTATCTCTTTTGGGCTAATCAGGTTATACCGATGAAAATGATCAGTGTGCAAGGCACAGTATAATGTGTATATAAATATATTCTTCTAATTCTCCCCACCCCCCATAACCCCAGAGGGTAAGCACTCTTACTCTTTCCTTCTTACAGGTGGGGGACCAAGGTACAGAGAGATTAAGGAGCTGGGATTGGAACTAATGTAGTTTTGCGACAGAGTCCCTGCTCTTGGCAGTAGGCTATACTGCCAGGGCATGCAGGGAGGGTGGCCATATTATAGCTGGATTGGTCTCTGAGCTCTCTGTAACACTTCCTTGGAGATGTGTCTCATTGGGTTTAAGACATAGAGTTACATTTGTATCACTTCCATCATGCTGTAAACTTTTAAAAGCAGGGTTTTGGTTTTGCATCCCTGGCGTCCAGCATGGCGCTTACCTTTCAGGAACTTTGTATACAGAGTTGGAGAACACAGTCTGGCAACCTGGGGACAGAGTAACAGGAAGGCCAAGAGATTTTTGGCTCTTGTCAGGATGAATAGAGATAACGTCTTGTGTCAGAGTAGAGAATTCACTGACATTGAACTTAAAGATGATCAAAAAAAGAAAATCACTCATTTCTGATATTTATTTCGCTCCCTTTTAATCACTAATGTTTTCATTTTTTTTAGCTATGGAAAGCCATGTAACCCTCCCTAAAAGTTAAGTTAGCAAGGCATTTGGGTATAAATGCTAAATAAATCAATTCAGAGCTCTATTGGCATCTTAAAGCTTGATTCTTTTTCTCTGTACAGTCTGGGCACCTTTTATTATTTTTTATTTATTATTATTTTTATTTTTATTATTATTTATTATTTCTCTCCAATCTGCTGGACTTCCGCACAGGCTCTGGGGTGGTGTCTTCGTGGGGAGAGTTCAGTGCATTGGGTGCAAAGTTTCCATTGACAGATGGAAGGGAATGAAGCCACAGCCTGGCATTGAGAGGGGTGTGCCATTCCTCTCCAGATACGTTTTCAGATGCGTCCTGTGCCGTGCTCCCTGGCGTCCCATCACATGCGCTGGACTGATGATCTGTCCTCAAGCCCGCCTGGTAGCTTCTGCCTCTGGGTCTGGCTTCAAATGGTTCCCTTTGCTAGGAATGCCTTTTCTGGTACATTCTCGCCTCCTGCCGAAGGAAGCCCTTCTTTTCCTGCGATGCTCACACTCCACCTTCCCTGAGCAGCTGTCTGAGATCCTCCCAGCTGCATTTAGCTTCTCCTTTCCCTATACTCTGTTAGTTCCCATTTCTAGATGGTCATTTGTCAAGGCAAGCCACATACCAGCTTGCCTTGCAAGTGTGTCTGTCTTCCTCTTTAGGAATTCAGGAGGATAGGAAGAGAGAGAGAGAGAGAGAGAGAGAGAGAGAGAGAGAGAGAGAGAGAGAGAGAGAGAGAGAGAGAGAGAATGAATCTGTTTGTGAATACACACGTGCACATACACACAGTGGCTTTGCAGTCCCGTAAGATAGACTAGCAGGTTCATTTCCAGTTCATTTCCAATTTGAATGAACCCTCTCCTCCCCTTCCATTCATTTTTGGCCCTTCACAAAATAAAAGCCTTATCCTGAGACGTCTGCACATTTGCCTTCGAGTCATACGGGTTTGGATTGTCTCTCTTCCTGTTCTTTTAATTTCCAAAGTACGACAGAGCCCATAGCTCCCTAACATCTGCCTCTCCCAGATTCTAGACAGCTCCTCTTTCACCCGGGTGTGGCAACAGGTTTAGAGCAGTAGGATCGATGTATGCTGTGGCTGTTGCTCTGCTGAAACCCTATGTCATGAGTTCAGTTTCTCGTGGAGGAAGCTGGACCTCATGCAGATGATGGAGTGCAGCTGGGGTTTGAAGCCAATTTCTTGGCCAAAAGTCGCTACTGCTCCCTGAGTCTGCTGAGCTGTGTCATGTGCCTGCAGAATGCATTCATTGCTTTATTAAGTCTTCCTTGCAGCCTTTATCAGAGACGAGGGATCATGCTCTTGTTCACGGAGAGGCAAGTCACCTACCGAGGTCCTTCCCTGATGGTCCCACAGCTGAGCCCCTGTTTGAAGCTCAGGTCTGCCTGACTCTTCTCTTTTCACTGCTCCACACTGTCTCCAGACTGCCCATAATATGCACAGGAGGCTTTCCCCATTGTCTTTGTTCCCCACGGCTGCTGCCCACTGCTCACCTTTCACCTCCCAGGCCCCCATTCTAGCTGTGGAGTCCTGGATAGGGGTCACCTCTGTTTGAGGGAAAGTTGGAAACTCAGAAGCCCCCAGAAGCTCGGCAGGTCATGTGTATATGACAAGCAGGTGCTGGTGACTGGCCAGCTGGAGAGAGCCCGTGCCCCACCCAAAGGGACAGTGAGGCTCAGTTCCTTGCTGAGCTGTTGCTGAGAGGCAGTGTGGCTCCAGTGTTCCCAGGCCACCTGCTTTTCCAGAATAAGCTGGAATTCTGGATTTTCATCTATGCTTTCCAAATTTTTAAAACACAGGTTGACCAGGTGCAATGGCTCACACCTGTAATCCCAGCACTTTGGATGCCCAAATAAGGGGATCACTTGAGGCCAGGAGTTTGAGACCAGCCTGGGCAACATAGTGAGACCCTGTTTCTAAAAAAAAATGTAAAAAAATGAGCCAGGGGAGGTGGGGTGTGCTCCTGTAGTCCCAACTACTCCAGAGGCTGACGTGGGAGGATCCCTTGGACCCAGTAGTTCCAGGCTGCAGTGAGCTATGATTGTGCCACTGCACTCCAGCCTGGGAGACAGAGTGAGACCCTGTCTACAAAACAAAAAAGAAACAAAACACAGAGGGCAAGCAAACCAAGCATGCATAAGGGCCAGATTCCTAGGCCACCATGTTGAGACCTCTGCCTGGAGACCTGACTCACTGCTGCCACTTTGCTCATTTGTGTCTGCATGCCCCTATTTGTGTCTGCATGCCCCAGAGACATCTGAGTGTGTGACTCCCAGTTTAGAGGAAGGAGAGCAATGTTAATAAACAAGATATGGATATGCAAAAAAGAGATAAGAAAAGAAAGCTAACTTTTGATAGAAAATTTCATGCTAAGAAAAGTAGAGCAAGTCTAAATTTACACTTATATACAAGTAAGATTCTAATTTAGTGACTAGAAAGAATACTAGATTTCCTTAAAATAGTTCTTTCTCCAAAATTAAGTTGTTTTCTCTGTCTGCGTGTATTTTGTTTAAGAGTAGTTTGTGTTTTTAAAACTTCTAAATCTTAAATATTCTGAGAATTAAAAAATTTCAGATCTGGTTAAATTAAATATTAGATTACTAAAGAATAATAATAAAATTTTATTTTCTCAACATAAAATTGTTTGAATGACTAGTGATTTTGTTACTTTGCCCTTCTGGATATATTAATATTACTATAATTTGATAAGTGTTTGAACTGTTTAGCCAAATTAGCACAGAAGTTACACATATATTATTAGTACTATTTTAATAATGTTGCTCTGTACTTCGTCAAAAACTCTCCATGATTTTGCCTTTTTTAAGTAAAAAGCTTATGACTTTAACATAGCAATTTAAAGTTGTCCCAATATTAAATAAAAATATCTTTATCTGTCATTCCTTAATTACTCAATGTGGTTTTGCTGAATTCAGTGATTTTCTGAAGACTCAAAATTATTATCTCTAAGGCTGTGGAAGTGAACCTTAAATGAGCATTTGAAATAACCTGTGTAGAGAGGGACATACTTTAAGAAATGTCACATTCCTTAAATAATTGTCTCCATATTTTCCTAAATATGCAACTGATATATCCAAAGTGCAGGCATATTTACAGACTGAGTATTTTTTGCTAGATGGACCAATAATTTCTGAGCTTTAAAGCTTCCCTAAGCTGCTCATCTGTAAAAATGCAAATGTCTGCAATGAATCTCGAGAGTCTTAGTGTTGCTGCGTAGGGCCGGGGCTGTCTATGCCATAGATCAGTGGTTCTCAAGCCTGTCTGTACATTAGAATGCCAGTGGGAGATTTAAAAAAAAATTCCTAGATCCACTCCAGTGGATTCTGATTTACATGGTCTAGGGTAAGACCTGGGCAGTGTTTTGTTTTGTTTTTAAATGCTTCCCAGGTGGTTTTAATGGGCAGCCAGGGATAAGAACCATCACTGGCCTTGCAGGAGATTGCCAGGCATAAGTGATAGAGTGTCAGTGAGTTTCAGCACTAAGCTCACCTCACCCATGTCCCCATTAGCCTACCTAGCACTGTGCCTCTGGGGCTCTGGGCCGTCCACCTTGGCCTAAGGTTGAGAGCCTCTGGGAGATCACAGCTCCACACCCTTCACGCTATGAAATAGAGGGCATCTCATCTAACCCCATTTGTGTGTGTCTGTGTGTTTTCCTTAGTCACAGATATACTTTTTTTTTTTTTTTTTTTTTTTGAGACAGAGTCTCACTTTGTTGCCCAGGCTAGAGTGAGTGCCGTGGCATCAGCCTAGCTCACAGCAACCTCAAACTCCTGAGCTCAAGCGATCCTGCTGCCTCAGCCTCCCAAGTAGCTGGGACTACAGGCATGTGCCACCATGCCTGGCTAATTTTTTCTCTATATATTAGTTGGCCAATTAATTTCTTTCTATTTATAGTAGAGACGGGGTCTCGCTCTTGGTCAGGTTGGTTTCGAACTCCTGAACTCGAACGATCCGCCCGCCTCGGCCTCCCAGAGAGCTAGGATTACAGGCATGAGCCACCGCGCCCGGCCTAGTCACAGATATACTTATGGAGCCACTGGGCTATGAGCTTGATATCAGAATTATGTATAATTCTCCTAACAACCCTACACAGCAGTTATAATGATTATACATTATATATTATAATTATTATAAAATTATTGTTATAATTTTATAAAGAGAAAACAGAAGAGCAGAAAGAGGAAGGAAAGTAATATGCCCAAGCTCATACAACTAGTGAGTGGTAGAATTTAAACCCAGGCATTCTGACTCCAGAGTTCTCATGCCTCACCTTTATACCAGGGGGTCTGAATAAAACATTTGTAGGGTGCGGCAGGGAGCAAAATTAAGCAAAGCTGCTCAGGAGTAAACATTAAGGAATGGTGGGGACTGGGGGGGGTCACAGGGCCACTGCCACTCAGCTCTAGCCAGTTGTTGCCAGTCAGGAATGTGGCCCCCAATATAGTCAAGACATCTGGGGCCGGTCGTAATGGTGGCTCACACCTGTAATTCTAGCACTCTGGGAGGCCGAGGTGGGAGGATCCCTCAAAGGCAGGAGTTCGAGACCAGCCTGAGCAAGAGCAAGACCCTGTCTCTACTAAAAATAGAAACAAATTAATTGGCCAACTAAAAATATATAGAAAATTAGCCGGGCATGGTGGCGCATGCCTGTAGTTCCAGCTACTTGGGAGGCTGAGGCAGGAGGATCGCTTGAGCCCAGGAGTTTGAGGTTGCTGTGAGCTAGGCTGACACCACAGTACTCTAGCCTGGGCAACAGAGACAGACTCTGTCTCCAAAAAAAAAAAAAAGAAAAGAAAAAAAAGACATCTGATTTTTCAAGAAATCATCTAAAATAACTGTAATTTTTAACTTGAATCTTTCTTAACTTTTTAAGCCATGTAACATTTATTACAAATTATATTATCTTCTTTGTTTTTCATCCTTGCTAAGGAAAACCCTGGTTGAGATAGAGGTACTGAAAAGATAGCACAAGCACTGCATTAAGCACTGAAAAGAGCATTTAGATTCTCTTGGTGAGGGATGCTGGTCTTTCTTATAGACAGGTCCTGTATTGACCTACACTCGCTCTTTGTCTTACTTTCACTGGCACTCCTGTAGACTGACCTTTCCTGATGACAAAGCTAAATTGCAGGTGCTGGAATGCCGTATTGGTCTGAGGGTTTTTATCAAGGAGGCCTGCCCAGTTTCCTTGCCATGTCTGGTTTAGCAAGGATAAGGGTATTACAATGTGATAGGCACAATTGTTAACATACAATCACTTAATCAATTTACCATCCTGGCTTTGCTCTGTTTTCATGGATAAATTTCTAATTTGTGTGTATTAATTAGTCTCAGCTGAGATGAATGATTAATATTTCTTTAGTATTTATTCATTCAGCAAGTCTTTAGGCTGAAAAGTATTTAAGAACTTGGAATGAAAGCATTTTATAATTCTATAGGATATTGCTTAAAATCTGACTTGATCAGATATGGAGTCTTTTAAAGAACACATTTGAGACTAGAGTGTTAATTACAAGCAATTTTTAAGACACAGATTTCTCTTTTAATATTCTAATACAGCACATAATGGCTTAGGCATTCTTAAGACAGTGCAGTATGTTTCAAGAAACATTGTTAATAGCAATATAACTATAGGATCTGAATGCTAGTGCTTTGATTTAGAAGCAGTCAACAGCTTATTTTCTATAGCCTCTATAGCAACAGTTCAGATTCCTTCAGCTTGAGTTATTCATCTGAACATAATAGGAGCTGTCTTCTTGTTAGAGGAACCAACTTTGTTCTTTCAGAGGGTATACGGGTCATAACTGGTACCCAGCAAAAACAGGGCAGTGCAATTAGGAATGCCTAAGGAAAAACTTCAGCTGAAAACATTTCAGTTGGAAATTCTAAGGTTATTTAAAAATTGTTGTGTTGCCTTTAGAAAATAGATACTTAAAAATTGTGAACTGTTTATTTCAGAATTGAATCACTTGAAAACTATCTTTGGTTTATGTTTGCAAGCAGATTTCAAAATGTTCTGAATTTTTAAATGATAAAAAAATAATTATTTAAAATGGTTCTAGATTTATAAATGTTCATAGGTGGATATTCTATCTAGAAATTCTATCTGTGTTTCCTTTAAGTATAGACAGTTTCTCAAGTTAAAGCCTTGCTTTGGCTACTTGTCTGACTATGCTCATAGGATAGTTCATTGAATTGTGTCCCTTTTCCAGATAATAGCATCCATTTGGAATCTTTGATGATTAAAGATGAAATGTCCAATTTGTAGTTATAATTCTAGTTTCTTAGAAAGAATATTACCTCTTAAAACTACTTTTTAAAATTTTAGAGTATTACTTCAGTCCATCAGCTATTTTTTATTTTATCCAATGCCAATCACCACAGGCATACCCAAATATAAGAGAGAGTGCTTATTTGGCAAAATAAGCATTTTATCCAAAAGTTCTGTTGGTGCTTTAAGTGAAAATATATCGGCCAAAAAATTGGAAGAAATCTTCTTGGAGAAAGTAGGCTTTGATCTGGGTTTGAAGGATGTGTTGAATGTATATAAACAGGTGGATGCAGGTCTTATCATTAACTGATGACACTGATGACTCCAGGAAGAAGTGATTGGAGTCCTTGATTGGAGTTAAGACTATAGGAAAATAAATGGCTGAGAGAGAAGACTAAAAAAGGTAAATTAAATTCTTCTGACGTCTGCACGTTGGTGTGTGTCTGTAATCCTAGCTACTGGGGAGGCTGAGGCAAGAGGACTGCCTGAGCCAAGGAGTTTGAGTTCAGCCTGGGCAACATAGAGAGACCCCTATCTCTTAAAAATAAAAAAATAAAAACCCACTTTATTCTTTAAATTCGGCAGGAATGATGCACGGCAACTGTATATAACTTTTAAATGATTATTACATTTGTTTACTGTCATTTGGTTTTGGGTGATCTCACTGGTTACAGCGTATGTCTGTTGGAAGCCAGGCTATATTTTATTCTGGTCCAAGGTCCTAGACTGCACTTACTGGCTCAGAAACATGTCTCACTGGTGGTCAGCTGGTGGGTTGGCAGAGATCACTGCTAACACTTAAGAGGAGAAAGCTCATATAGTCCATCCCGGGAATCATTGTGTTTGCATTTGACAGATATTTCACGCTGGCATACACAGTAGAACAAGAATTCAGTTGTTGGAGTCACCTTCATATTGTTAGTGAATGTATTACTCCATGTTTGGGGAGAGAGAAGAGAGTAGAGTCTTTCATTGATTGCAACCTTTATTTATGTCAACTAGTTGGTTTCCTTAAATCTTGAATGAAATACCGTCCTGTGCCAGAAGACAATAATAAACCTGATGACGAGTTATTCTCACTTAATAGTATATCAAACAATTGTTGGAAAGATTTGAATTCAAAAATGAACACTGGAGAAAAGAAGTAGTTACACCTCGTGAACTTAACATGCCTTTGTTCAGCATCTATTATGTTATGAATCTAGTCCTGTGCTAGATTCTATGGGAGAACCAAAGAAGCAGATTTGATCCTAGTCTTTCACAATTTTATCAACAAATAGTTTTTCTGACTAAATTTTCAGGAGACATGCTTCACCATGAGGTCCAGACAATGAGTTAACATAGATTTATTGAACTTGTGCTATATCCAGTGTAAAATCCAGGGGGATAGTCAAACCAGGAAATGCACCTGGAAAAGAGGCAGGGGTTAGATTCTAGTGCAATACAGTTTTAGTATAATTCAGTATGTAATAATGCTATCCTTAAGCTAAATTTTAGGCATTTTGAGGGAGGAACTCTATTTTCTTTTACCCTTTTTTTCCTCTTGTTTTTCCTTTTTCTCCTCTTTTTGCCCTTCTGCAATCTTCTCCTCTCTCCTTTTCTTTCTTAAGACTAATTACTTGGTGTACCCTTGGTACCTACTGCTCTTCATACATAATGGTAAATTAAAACTGTTTTGTGGATAATGAAAGTATACATTTTGAGTTATTGTAAAGCCACAGAAAAGAATTTACATGGCTGTCATGATTAAGTTCTTTATGAGGAGCATAATACATAATACTTTCTTTATAAGCCCTTTTAGTATTGGTTTTAATTTTTTTTTAATAATACATATAACAAACAAAATGGCACAGATTCCTGATTTGAAGATAATGGATGATTGGCATTTTAACTCTTGAAAGATTCATTTGTAGTCCTAAATAAAGCCAGATACATGTATTTGAATATGTAATACTGTAATTTGAAGATAGTTGTCTTTACACAACAGATATGCAGAATTAGTTTGTACTTTTACTGTGCTCCATTATCTAAGATAGCACACCATGTTGAACCTGTTTATTTTGAGAAAATTATATTTACATTGAAAACTTTCATATTGTCAACATGAGTGAAAAACTATTGAGTTGTTTCATTAGGTATGTAAATATTTATCTCATCATTTACAACTTAGAATACTTATCTTGGTGGATGGTATTTATGGAAAACATTGGTATGCTCCCTTGTGTTTATAGCCCCTAATGAAAACACAATTTGTTTATCTATTCATTACTTGATAGGCATTTACGTGGTTTCCAGGTTCTGTCTCTTATGAATTAAGCTGCTGTGAATGTTCCAACATGAGTCTTTGGGTTGACATGTTTCCATTTTTCTTGGGTAAATTCCTAGGAGTGGGATTGATGGGTCACGTGGCAAATG
This sequence comes from Microcebus murinus, assembly GCF_040939455.1. Classification (NCBI taxonomy): domain Eukaryota; kingdom Metazoa; phylum Chordata; class Mammalia; order Primates; family Cheirogaleidae; genus Microcebus; species Microcebus murinus. The sequence goes on along the minus strand of NC_134110.1, from coordinate 88,978,278 downwards.
CATGTGTATAAGAAGCTGGTTTTCAAAGTGGCCGTGCCTACTATTTTACATTCTCACCAGCAATGCATCAGAATTCTGATTGTTCCATATCCTTGCCACCACTGGGAACTCTCATTATAAACTATAAATTTATAATTCTTAGTTCATGGTATTTACTTAGTGGTGTCTTATTGTAATGCTAATTTGCATTTTCCTGATAAAGAATACTCTGAAGTACCCACTCATGTACTAATTGACATTTCTTTACCTTCTTTATGTCCAAGTTTTTACCTTTTTTTTTTTTTTTTTTTTGAGATAGAGTCTCACTTGTTGCCCAGGCTAGAGTGAGTGCCGTGGCGTCAGCCTAGCTCACAGCAACCTCAAACTCCTGGGCTCAAGCGATCCTCCTGCCTCAGCCTCCCGAGTAGCTGGGACTATAGGCATGTGCCACCATGTCCAGTTAATTTTTCTATATATTTTTAGTTGGCCAATTAATTTCTTTCTATTTATAGTAGAGACGAGGTCTCACTCTTGCTCAGGCTGGTTTCGAACTCCTGACCTTGAGCAATCCGCCCGTCTCGGCCTCCCAGAGAGCTAGGATTACAGGCGTGAGCCACCACGCCCGGCCTAAGTTTTTACCTTTTTAAAACATTGAGTAGCTTTCCTCTTTTAGTGTTGATTTATAGGTAGACTTGATGTATTCTACATAAGGGTCCTTTGTCAGATATGTGTATTGCAGATACTGTTTTCTAGTTTGTGGCTTGCCCATTAATTTCCTTAATTAAAGATGTTGATGGGGGCAAAAGTTTTCAATTTTGGTAAGATCTATTGTACATTTTTCCCTTTTATAGTTAGTACATGTTTTGTACTAGAAAGTATTTGCCTATTCCAGGATCATGATGTATATTTTTATTTTTTTTCTAGAAGTTGTGTGCTTCCAGCGTACACATTTAGGTATACGAGAAAACTACAATTAATTGTTATGTACAAAGTAAAGTAGGAACTGAGGTTTGTTTCATTTTTTTCTATATGGATTGACAGTTCTGGCAACGTCTATTAAAATGACATTTCTTCCTGCCTTGAAGTCAATTGGCATTTTGGTAAGAAATCAATTAACCTTTACATTTGAGTCTGTTTATCTCTATTTTGTTCCTTAGATCTACAGCAGTGCCCCCTCATTGGTGAGGGATATGTTCCAAGACCTCCAGCGGCTGCCTGAAACCAAAGACAGTATCAAATCCTATATATACTGTGTTTTCTTCCTATACATTTATACCTATGATCAAATTTCATTTATAAATTAGACACAGTAAGAGATTAATAACAATGACTAATAATAAAACAGAACAATTATAACAGTCTACTGTAATAAAAGCTATGTAAATGTGGTCTCTCTATCTCAAAATATCTTAATATTTTTGAACCATGGTTGATTGCCAGTAATGAAATCCTAGAAAGCAAAATGGCAGACAAGGTGGAACTACTATATCTGTCCATTTTATGCTGATTATTGTAGCTTTATAACAAGTCTTGAAATCAGGGAATATAAGTTTTATAATTTTCCATTTTTTTCCAGATTTTTTTGGCCATTCTAGATCTTTTGCATTTTCATATAAAATTTAGAAAGAGCTTGTCAGTTTCTTCAAAAGAATATACTGATATTTTGATTTGGTTTGTCGGGATTGAGATCACTTTTGGGGTCTCTTAAAATACTGACAACAGATATCTTAAAAATATTGAGCTTTCTAATCCATGAACATGGTATATCTGTCCATTTATTTGGATCTTCTCTGTGTCTCTTGGCAGTACTTTATAATTTTCAATATAGGGATTTTTACTCCTTTCCTTATATTATTCTCAACTGTCTGATTTTTGATGCTATTATAAATGATAATATTATTATTAAGGTTTTTATTAATGGTATTTCAAAACTTTTATTTTTCACTCATTTATTCACCACTGACTTAAATTGCTTTGAATGTGGGAGCAGGACTTACTCTTCTGCTGGGCTTGGGGTTGGAACACTGCTAAAGATCAGGAAATCTCTTCATATTTTAAGCCTAGTTGTCAAATTGTGAGAGATCTCACTCTGCTTTGCAGCCTTTTTGTCAACTTTTTGTGTTGTTGGGGAGTTTTCTTAGTGTCTTAGTCCTACACCTGGCTTTCTGCACCTCAACGGTTCTCTTTCTAGACTGCTGCTCTGAACTCCAGAGGCCTCAGAACGATTACTCTCAGCTCTTCTGCCTGACCCCCAGAGTTCAGTGGGTCCCTGCTTTGCACTGAGGGAGGCCCTGTCCCACAGGTGGGGGATCTTTCTCAGCTCTCCAGCCTTGACTCCAACCTTTGGCACACTTTAGCACCTGGCGAAGGCTTGCTGCCTAGTGTGTGTGAACTTGGCCTGTGGCTCGACCTCCTTGGGATTTAAATTTCAGATGCAGCCTTTAAAAGGTCCTTAAAAATTTAGCTGATTTCTCTGTACTTTGATCTATGGCAGATTCATGCTCCTCCTGCTGCTGCTCCAGGTATGAGAATAGCCATAGTTCCTTTCTCACTTATGAAGTGCTTGCCACTTTCTCGAATTTTTAAATTTATGTTTGTTTGCATCAAATAGGGTGCTTTTGTAGCTTATGTAGCTTTGTTAGCTTGTTAGGGTAGGAACAATGGTCTTTTGCAACTTTCTACATCTCAACTAAAATGCAGAAGTTCTGAAAATATTCACTTAAGGTACATGTAGAAGAGTCTGATTTTCTTAATGTTACTGTTCCTATGGCTTTTTGTCCTAATAGAAGCATTCCGTGTACTGTTTGTAATGTATGAACTTATTGGTCATATGTGAACTGACAGGTAATGTGTTTGTAATATGTGAACTTAGAAATTCAGATGATATTCTTAGATGGGTTTTTACATCATCCAGATTCATGTTATTTACTTTTTCTTTGAAGCTTTTTCAGAGCATCAGCATTTCCTAAAAAATTTGTTGCAAAGTGTGTGGTTCTTTCTAAATTTGAGAGATTTGGGAAATGTAATCAATGCATTTAAAAGCATAATACCAGTTGCATGGTGGGAAACAGAGTTTGTTGAACCTGTAGCTTGAGAAAAGTGGCAGATACTATAGATTGATGACTGGTTAAATCTAGTTATATGGCTTTTTGAATTACAAACTTTGGAGCTTTGAGAGTAGGGACAGTGTACTGTTTAAGGAACTCATTGTTCAACATTGTGCAGGGAACAGATAGCTCTCTGGAGGATGGATGCTTACTATAATAATTTTAGTTAATTTTTATCATTAACTTCATTGTTTAGTTTCAAAGGAGATTCTTATGCTACTTTCAGTTGATTTGTACATTGTTCTTAAATGCTTTCTGAAGAGTCTTTCGGGGTTTTGGATTTATCTTAACTATATATCTTAAACATTTATAATCCCTTATATTCCTCTGTGTAATAGTTTCTTAATACAATAATTCCTAATTAAAGCAATGTGATTCTTTAAATATCTAAGTTCCTCTGATGGCTAAAGATTATTGAGGGAAGGGGCAGGATGGGCCCACCTTTCCTAGGTGGAACTAGCAAGTAACATGTTGACCAGGAAGATTTAGGTGGCCCCTGGTAACAGCTGGAACTTTTTAACTGAAAATAGGCGCTCAATTGTATTGTGTTCTTTTATGTGGTCTTCTTAGCTTGCTGTAATTAGGATGAGAGGAAAGGATTTCTGGAGACTTTTCTTCTATGAGCAATATTCTGTTACAGAAATATAAGATTACTTAAATTCTGTGATTTTTTTTTTCTAATTCAGTTAGGAAAAAGTCAGTACAATCAAAGTCAAGTTAGCTTTAAAGAGAAGAGACTTACTTAATTTCTCTTCTAAAAGATATGAAAATAGTGATATCCTTTTCATTCTTTTCCAAAGCAAGGATAGAAACTTTGGAAATCAAATTTAGAAACTGAGTGTAATTTGATTTCTATTTCAGCCTCCATGTGAGAGGTCTTTTGACCTGTTTTAACTTACCTAGGGAGAAATGTGGATCTAATATAATCCAGTTTGGCAGAGAAAGAGCTGGTGGTGACTCAAGCAGGTATTAAATTCAGGCTCTTTCATTTCCTGGCTGTTTGACCTTGGAGAAGTTACTTAACCTCCTTGAGACTCAGTTTCTCCATTGCTAAAATGGAGCTAAAATGACTCTCAGCCTCACAGGATTGTTGAAGCATAATCTTTTTTTTTCTTTTTTCTTTTTTTGCATTGGCGATCTTGGTGGTTAAAAGGTCATCAAGAGGCATAATTTTTATAACTGGTGAAAAATGAACATTTTATAATCTTGTTTGCTATGACTATTTGTGACAGAAAGAGTAAATTCAAATGGTGACCTTAATTATTCTGTAACTGCCTTTCTTGATTTTTCTAACTTTCTGGCAATGGATAGTTATGTCATGTCCATTGGTCCTTATGTGCTTTTATTTACTTAACTATTTAGCGAATGGGTATCAAATCAGCTGTTCCCATCCTTACTCACCTAGATTCTTGAAAATACAAAATTGTTTATATTTCTTGCCACTAATAAAAGGCAAGAAATATCTTGACTGATAAAAGGACCATGTCAGCTTATATGAAACATTGTCCTTAGTTTGGGTTTTTAGCTTAGTTATTGACTCAAGTGATTGCTTGATTAAGATGATTTTTAACGTATTTCTTAAATATTTGTAATCTTTATATAAAAATATATAGTGCTTTTCATTTCTGAATCCATATTTTCTCAAGTATGGACTTTTGACATTGGGAGGTTTTTATTTTATGTCACTTTAGAATAATGAAATACAATAATAAGAAATTAATTGTTGACATTATTTACAGGCAATATTTTTCGATGGCTTGCCTAATTCACTTTGCAGAACAGAAGGGGAAATTTGAATGAAGATAAGTAAAATAAAGCAGAAGAAATAGCCATGCAGCTCTCCCTTTAAATGGTTTTTAAAGTAATTTTCAGAAATAGAAAAGGATATTCCCTTGGATAAGCGGGCATTCCTTATTGATTGCAATTGCTTTTGTGTTCATGACTCTGTCCTGTTGCTTTATTGCTTTGACAAGGTAAGAATTATTGCTGTTTTTCCTTCAACCCTGGTCTCCCCTGTCTCTCCCATACCAGTAAATGGCACCAGTGTTTACCCAGTTGCTCGGGCTAAAAACTTAGGAGCCAACCTTGATGTCTGTCTTTCTCTCACAGTTCTCACTCAGTCCATCAGCAAATCCCACTAGCAATAACTTTAGAATATTTGCAGATTCTGACCCCTTTTCACCAACTTATCCACAGCACCAACCTCTCTCACATGTCTTCTTAGGAATGAGCTAGCCTCCTCCATAGCCAGTGTGCCACGAAATACCATGGAGCACTATTCAGCTGTAAAAAGGAATGAAATAATGTCTTTTACAGCAGCTTGAATGGAACTGGAGACCCTCATCCTAAATGAAATCTCTTAGGAATGAAAAAACAAATACCACATGTTCTCATTTGTAAGTGGGAGCTAAATGAGGCGTATATATGGCCATAAAGTGGTGTAATGGATGTTGAGAACTAAGAAAGAGGGGAGGCTGGGAAGGAGGGAGGCATAAAGTCTACCTTATTGGTGGCCGGGCGTGGTGGCTCACGCCTATAATCCTAGTACTCTGGGAGGCCGAGGCGGGCAGATTGCTCGAGGTCAGGAGTTCGAAACCAGCCTGAGCAAGAGTGAGACCCCTTCTCTACTATACATAGAAAGAAATTAATTGGCCAGCTAAAAATATATATAGAAAAAAAATTAGCTGGGCATGGTGGCGCATGCCTGTAGTCCCAGCTACTGGGGAGGCTGAGGCAGTAGGATTGCTTGAGCCCAGGAATTTGATGTTGCTTTGAGCTAGGCTGACGCCACGGCACTCACTCTAGCCTGGGCAACAGGGCGAGACTCTGTCTCAAAAAAAAAAAAAAAAAGTCTACCTATTGGGTATAATGTATACCTGTGGTTCCCAACCCAAGGGTCCTGGACTGGTTAGAGACCGGGCCACAGAGCTCTGCCACCCCCTCAACGCTCTGTCTCAGTCTGTGGAAAAATTGCCTTCCATGCAACTTAGGGAGGGGGTGGGGGTTGCACAGCAGGAGGTGAGCGGCAGGCCAGGCAGAGCTAGTGAAGCTTTGTCTGTATTACTGTATTTACAGCCTCTCCCCATCGCTCGCCTGCGCTCTGCCACGCTCATCCTTTCTTTCTGTGGAAAAACCGTCTTCAGTGAAACCCGTGCCTCGTGCCAAAAAGGTTGGGGACCACTGATGTACACTGTTGTGGTGATCAGTATACTAAAAGCCCTGACTTGAGTGTTATACAATTCATCAGTGTAACAAAAAACACCTGTACCTCCTAAATCTACCGTGTTTCCTCGAAAATAAGACCTACCCATAAAATAGGCCCTAGCAGGATTTCTAAGCATTTGCGCAATAGAAGCCCTACCCTGAAAGTCAGACCTAGAGATGGGCGTGACTACGCAGCGTGTCTGCACAACCCATGCATTTCGTCGCAGAGCGGTAAAGAAGACGAGCAGCCCTTGTCATCTGCCCCATCATGACAGCTGCTGTCCCAGAGGTGACCGGAAAGGTGCGGGCAGCCCCACCAACAAGGTCGGCTCCCCCTGTCAGGTCCCGGCCATCCTGTGTGCGCTGCAAGCTGAGGCTTTGAGGGGAAAATAACACATCCCCTGAAAATAAGCCCTAGGGTGTCTTCTTGAGGCAAAATAAATATAAGGCCCTGTCTTATTTTCGGGGAAGCACGGTATTGAAATTTAAAAAAAAAAATTGCTTGCAGTGAGCTTTAAGCTAATTCCTCTGCTTACAACCTTTCAGTGGCTTCCCATCACTCTGAGTATAAAATGCCAACCCCCTCCATGGTCCCCGGGCCCCGTGTGACCCACCCTTGTCTAGCTGTCAGCTGCTTCTCCACACGCCTCTGCGGCACTGCAGTAGCTGCTGCCTTTGCCCTCGAGAGCCAGCTTTGCCCTCTCAGCTCCTGTGGACTGTCCTCAAATACACCTGTTCTGAAGGGCCATCCCCAGAAGTCAGGCCCTTGCTCTCTCCCCATTCGCGTGTTCTGTTTTACTTCGCAGTACTTACCACCACCGGAACTTGAATCGTCTATTTAGAGATTTATGCATCTTTTGCATGTCTAGTCTCTAGAATGCACACTCTCCCAGGGCCGGGAACTGGCCTTGCCATCGTCAGCTGCCCAGTGCCTACAGCCCAGCCCGGCCTGGCGTGAATACACAGTGACTAGCTCACGCAGTAAAGATATTATTCCTTTTTGTCTAATGACGAGAAGTAAAATCATGCAGATATTTCAGGACAATGCATTAGTTTCCCAGTGGGATGCCCACCCCCAATAGGTTTCAGGATACATTGTTGAATACGTGTTTTGAAATTCAGTTCCTGCCATTATTGTTTGATCCGAATGTGCAGTGTAACAGTTGGCATGCAGGGAGCAGCTCACCACTGCTTTTCTGGTCCTCTGAGCCCTTGTGTACTCAGCCTCCCCCACTGCCCCGAGGCAGCCCTAGCTGAGCTAGAGGGGAAGAGGAGCCTTGTCCACGCCAGCAGGGAGGGTCTGGAAGTAGTTTTGCTGTCCTAAATCAGGTGTTTTGGGATGACAGGAGACACCAGTTTCCCCACTGAGCTGCAGGCCAATAACCTGTCTTAACAGTGTACATCCACCCTATAAAATTAACTTCTATCCTCACTCTTGATTTTTATTCTAGTGCTTTATCAGATCTGGCGACCAAACCTAAATCCCACTGCATTTGGAAGAGGCCAGCTATATCCTGTTTGATGGCATCCCTTTTTTCATAGCCCCTTTTCTCCCTACACTATCTCAAGCAGCATCTAAATGAGGTCACCTTCAGACCAGTGACCAGGTGCTATGTGCTACCATCTCCCTGTAGTGAATACTGTGCTATCACTGTTGGCGTGTAGTCCACTTGCTGAGGCTCTTAGGGCCTCCAGACTACACCCCCAAATGTAGAGGAGACTTCAGTTTATCATATCCTTTTACAATTAGGTGCCCTTTTAAGTTTTATGCTCTTCAAATAATTACCCTAAACAAAAGTAATTATCACACCCAGCCTAGGGGCAATTTCATTCATTTACGTCCTCAAAAGATTGCTTCTTGGGTACCTAAGATCATTCAGGGCCTTCGAAACCAAGAAACTATTGATATTAGGGGATATTTGTCATTTGCAGTCCTTGAGCAAATCTGTCTCATCTTTGTGGCTATCTAGCAAAATTTGTAGATAAAGCTTGAATAGACAGTATGTTTTTCTTTGTTTGATATTTTTCATAATTCAGGTCAGAAAAAAAAGAGTGCTTAAAATATTTTTGAGTTATCCTAGCCTTTTTCCCTGGAAGGAAAGTTTTCTTGTTTACTTGTAACTTGCCTCATGAATATTCAGCTGTCAACAGAGCTGCAAGCCAATATCCATAAAAATGAACTCATTGGTAGCATTTTGCTGATTCCTATTAAATTCATGAAGTATGTGGTTGGATTTATGATATTTCATATTTTATTTTCTTCTTGATTTTGGAAACATAATAGGATTAGTTTAGTTTTTTCTCATGTGTTTTGAATGTATAAACAAGTGCTTTCAGATATTTGCCATCTTATAGATTATTAATATAATTTTTACAAAGAAAATTATGAATACAAAATTATGACTTGAAAACTGTTTAAAAGTGATTCACATGTTTATGCATACACAATACTTGTTCCTTTTAGTTGGTTATTAATACCACTGATTATAACTTGGTGTGTGGATGTTATAAAAGACCTTCTTGAAGGTCTTCCTTCAGAGATTGTGTTATTTAATGAAAATAGTATCCTGCAAGCATATTTGGTGATATGAAAATAAAATAGAACAAAATACTAATAACAGCAAACACTTATATGCTGGCCCTTATGTGCTAGTTACTTTGCATATATAAATTTATTTAATCCTTACAGCAAGTCCATAGGAGTAAATACCATATTATTCTTCCCTTACAAATTTGGAAATTCTGCCTCAAAGAGGTCCAGCCACTTGTGTGGTCACATGTCTGGTGGTTGGCAGAGTTAGGATTCGAACCCAGGCAGAGTGGCTTCAGAGTTCAAGCTCTTGCCCACTTGATGCTGTTGACTTCTGTCATATTTTGGTAAAGACCACAAACTGGACTGCTTATTGTCCCAACACCTGGCATTCTTTCCCCACTGATGCAAAGAGCCACCTGCTTCAAATACTGAATTCCTGCATACTTCGGACGTTTTCTTGGCACTGTCTGTGCCGTTGATCTACTTGTCTATATTAGCGCAGCACTAGCTGTGTCAGTTGCTTTACATTGATTCCTTTCAGGCATAGAGTATGGATAGGATGAAAACAGAAAGGAAAGAAAATGACAGACTAAGGAACGGGTGGTATATTGAAGGAAGAGGGTGAAGTCAACATTGGGTCCTGAGAAAAGGAAAGACAGGGATATAACAAGTCAGATGGGGCAAAATTATATTGACGTATGTTTTAAGTCATGCATGTTTTAAGGATAAATTTGTGGACAATGTTAAACACCTTTAAAGAAAAGGCAAAGTTGGAACAGAAATTTGTCAGGTACAAAACTTAGAGACAAGTACGTTTAAAGAATCAAAAACATTCTTTATATTAATTGAAATGAATATTTATCATAAAGCCAATTTATAATCTTCTTCTCTATCTCCTGGGATTGCGCAGTGAGTTAGATTGTAGTGTGAGGAGAGAAAACGGCTGGTGCCAGGCAGAGACAGCGCCTCACGTTGGGATCCTCCTTCATTTCTCCAGTTTTCCAGCATTAAACACTTTTTCTTCCCCACTTACATTTTCTCTTCATGGGAACTGCTTTCTTGAATAACGACTTAAACAGGAATAGTGTTCTGCACTTTAAATTCGGGAAATGACCAGTTTCCTGTGCCAGAGAAAAATTTGTGCTTGAGACTATTATCTATATAATGTACTTTGTACTTTCCGCTCAACCTTTTCTTCATTGTGCTGTGTTTCTCAAGTTATCTGATAGCCATGTAAATTCCTGAGCAGCACAATATGTGGCATTATTATATGGGGGGGGGGCACAATGGTTTACTGGCATCTCTGTATAAATATTTGTATAATATTAAAAATAAGGTAATTTAACAGACATCTTATTAAGGAAAAAGTTCACAAGTATGTTCGTGTAAGCTGATGAACTGCTTTTAGAGATCCATTTTACTCTATGTTGATCACCAGCTGAACACTGTGAAAGATACTGTTATGTGAATTGCCACCAGAAAGATTGTGGGATATTTGAAATACCTGCATTTCTTTGTTATAATTCTGAACCTTATTAAAATTTTATTTTCATCTGACATTAATTTCCTTTACACGCATAATGACTTGTGAGCATAAAGGAATGTATTTTAATTTAAGATTTGAGAATTAACCTAGCAAATTATCCTGGTTTAGTGGTGCTGTTGGTGCAATAAGGAGTTGATTGCATCCAGAAGAATAAGACAACTTCAAGAGTAGTAGTCTTCTTTTCTGTACCTGACTCTTCTGTAGAGGCCTTCTCTGGTTGGCCTGTCATTTGACTTCCTCTGCCAGTGTCATTCTTATTTACACCCAGATCTTGTGGCATCTCATTGAGATCATAGCTGTGGTCTGACCATGCGTCACAGTACACTGTTCAATTTCTATTAATACCTTGTGCTCTAAGTCATGTCGAAGATTGAGAATATAGACGATCTCTCTTAGCACCTTCTAGTTTGATCCCGAATGAATTTTTTTTCCCACCTTCTACTCTTCATACATTTCTAAATTTCTGAAATGTTTAGAAAGTAAACCTTGAATAGAGAGTTCCACATGTCTACCAAACGTGTAGGGGCTGGCCTGGACTCCTGAGCAGAAAAGATCCAAGACAATAGGGAAGATATAATATTTTTTAAATAAACATAGTAGAATTTTCCCCAAAGCCCTGAACTATAATATTTATTTTGATGTCAAGGAATTCTCCAGAAGTTAGAGTCAGTTGGAGTGATCACTGTTAATAGAGGAGCAGAGAGGAGAAGGCCGGGGCCTTACTCTTTAGTTTTCTTCTTTTTAGCGTTAGTAATAATTACAGCCACAGTAGAAGGAACAGAACTCTGGCTGTGGACGTAGTAATAGTAGATAGCGATAATAGCAGCAGTAGCAGAAGTATCAGGTAACATTTATTGGGCCCTAATTGTGAGTTAGTACTATGCGAAGTGCCAACTAAAATTATCTCCATGTAATCCTCTGCAACCTCCCTGTGAGGCAGGGATTATTATCAACCTGATTTAATGGGTGACAAAGCTGAGACTTACTGCATTTGGCCTCTCATAAATGCTCACTGCAGAGTTGAACTTCTCCATCCCCACAAGACATCCTTTGTCTCGATGTGTGTGTAAGTGGGTATTTCTAGATGTGTTGGGGGAGGACTGTGAAGGATTAATTTTGAGGGGCTTCCAAACAGCCCACTCTAAACATCATACACTTCCTAATCTTTACTTTTTCTAATTGATTTCTCCCTAGAGTTTGGTGTATCCCTGACCATTCTGTAAAGAGACAGCAATCACCCAAAACAATACAAGAAACATAAGATCTTCTTGAATCAAATGATACTTGGAGTGAATACACTGAGAATCTATTGCCAAAAAGTTGCCTCATTTGAAAAAATAGTTTAAAATAAAGACCACAGAGTTGTTTTAGGTCTTGAGAAAATTAGCTGTATACGTGGTTGCCAGAGCTATCTTCTAGCAAAAATCAGTGCTAGGAGTAAACATCTCGCTTAATTTTAGATTCCTTGGGAAACTAAGAGTTAAATAAAACAGGCGCCAATTTTCTTAAGTTTATTTTTTAAGTATTTTCTTTTTGAGTTGTCTTTTCTCTTCCTCTCATCATGGGAGTGCTTTTACACTCAAATACTTTAAGATCAAATGCTGTTTTAAAACTTAGAACTCTAGAAAGATCAGTATTAAAAATTTGTAAGAATCAAAAGGACAAAACCTCAAGACTATGGCTGAAAGCTGAAATGGCTGCAGAGATTTCCAAGTCACAGAAATGAGTAAAACAGACTTCATATTAAAAAAAAATAACAGCATTAATGTTAGGATACTTGGCAATTAACATTCTTCTTTGGCCTAGGGAGTGATAGGGAGTAGTGGTGACTGGGGCAAAATGAAGGGAACATGTGGCTTTCTTAGCTCCAGCTATCATTGCCTTTCAGTTATACAGGCCCTGCGTTGATTTTTCTCCATGTGTTTGAAGAGAGGCTGTAATTATTGACATTTTGTTGAATGCTTCTATTTTTTTAAATGGTACCAATTGAACAGATATTTTAACCACATTGTGCTGTGTTAAAAAATACTGCTACAGGCTAGGCATGGTGGCATGTAATCCTAAAGCTCTGGGAGGCTGAGGCAGGAGGATTGCTTGAGCCCAGGAGTTTGAGGTTGCAGTGAGCTATGATGATGCACCTGCACTCTAGCTGGGGTGACAGAGCAAGGCACTATACCAAAAACAAGAACAAAAATAAGCAAAAAAACACCTCTACTGCTTTTGACATCTGCTTTAGACCAACTCGTTGCCTTAGGCTTATGGAAGTTAAGTCCTGTTAAAATAATATTTTTACAGATTGAGCTGTGAGATGAGTTTGCAGGAGTCAAAATTGCAAAAAATGAGCTAAAAGTTAAACACAACAAAAGATTAACAAAAACTTAAAAAAATTAACAAAAGACACACTTAAGAAAAGTCTGCGTTTATTATTGTATTTTCATGTAGCCATCTTAATAAATTTCCTAATTTTCACTTTTACTAATTTTATGCACAACTATAATTCTGTTGATAATGGTTCTGATTTCTCTTTTATCTTATGTCCAGTTTTACTGTTCACTTTCTAGTCACCTATCAGTCATGTTTAAAACCTTCTCCGTTGTACAAAGTTAATGTACCAATCACTTGCTGACAATTGATGAATTACTGAAGAACACGGTTCTGTCATATTTGTTTTTTGACATTTCAAGGTCAAATAGAATACACTAAAAATGTTTTAGTTATCTTCTTCATATTCTTGTCATATTTCAGCCAAGGGAGTTTTTAAAAAATCTGGAGCATATGATGAAAAATTATCTTCACTTAGGCTCTGAGATGATAGTGGTGTTCACTTTGAATTGTTCTGAAAAAGAGTAAAACATCTTTTGTGGGGAAATTGAGCAGATATGAAAAGGCTCTCAATAACTGGGACACAACAAGTCCTTTTGATTCTGAATCGTAAGGAAACAATCGAAGGGCTTTCACTGAGGGGTTTTGACATGCTGTTTGGGTACCATCATGATCTCTTTAGGCACATATTTAGTAATCCAGGTATGATATGTTCTATTTGTAATGTGGTATATAGTCATTTTGATTTGTAGAGTGAGAAACACCCACAAGGCTGAGTCTTAAATGCTACTGAACTACGAACAATTGATTTACTATTTTGTAAGTTTTTAGAGTCTTGTATGGATTTGATGTTGTCATGGCAGTTTAGGGACAACCTAGTATCTATTCCAAAGATGAAAAGATGCCGCTCATATTATGTAAGGGCTTTCAGTCTGGTGGAGAGCAGACACGCAAACCAACATAATTTTATAATTATTGTTCTTGTATCGAAAGACATTGCATCGTATAGTGCACAGAACAATCCCTCACAATAAAGAGTTATCCAACTCCAAATGTCAATACTGTCAAGATTGAGAAACCCTGTCGTATGGTGATGGAAATGGAACAGATTGTGGGATATCCTATATTCCAAGTTGCTGATGAATATTTAGGAATATAATACCCTAGGGAAATTGATACCACACAGTCTAGTGGTCTTCAGGTGTGCAGACCATCTAGTTAAGAACAAAAGTCTTTAGTCATTCCATAAACATTTATTGAGCACTCACCACGCCAGGTATTGATGTAGGTGCTGGGATTACTGGTGAACAAAACAGACCCTCTCTGCCTTCACACAGGTCCCATCCAACGTGGGAGCCGGGTAGTAAACACAGAGATGAAACGGAACACTGAGGAGTTGAAGGGCTATGGGGAAGACAATGATGCGGGAAGTGGTGTGGGCTGGGGGTTGGGCAGGGAGCACGTTGGCCTGGTTGGTTATGAGGGACGTCTGTGAGGAGATGGCACTGAAGCTGAAAATGAGTGACAGCAGGAGACAATGGGTGGAAAATGCCCTAGGTAGAAGAAGCAGGTCCTAAAAATGTACGAAGGTGAAAGTAAGCCTGGCATGTTTGGGGAGGAGCGGGAAGGCCCGTGTGGGTGGGGCGGTGGTCCAGAATGGAGAATACAGGTATGACAAAGTGGGGTGGGGGGCAGGTCATGTAGGGCCTTGCTATCGTCTGAATGTGTGTGTCTCCCCCAAAATGTGTATGTTGAAACCTAAACACCAAGGTGATGGTATTAGGAGGTGAGGCCTTTGGGAGGCGATTAGATCATGAGGGCTTTGCCCTCAGGAATGGGATTAGTGCCCTTCCAAAAGGGGCTAGAGGGAGCCTGTTTGTCCCCTCCAACCTTCTGAGGTCATGGAAGGCACCGGCTGTGAGGAATGGGCCGTCACTAGACACTGAAATGAGTTGGTGCCTTGATCTGGGCTTTACAAACCACCCAGTCTGAGATATGTCACAGGGGCCCCCAGGCAGACTGAGACTGGTCTCGTGAGCTGGGACAAGGTATCTGGATTACATTCTGCATGGGAGGGGACCCCTTGGAAGTTTTGAGCCAGGGAGTGTCACAGCTGGATTAACACTTTTAAATGATTTTTTTTTTTGGCAGCTGTATAGAAAGTGGATTGTAGGGAGACAACAATAGGAGCTAGAAGTTATACTAATAATGGGAGTGTGGAACCCTAGGGCAGGGTCATGATGGTAAGATAATTACAAAAATATCTAGAGTTGGTCATTTCTATGTTTTTGCAATTTTTGTAATTCCCCTACCTGATTGGGTCCTAAGTGCTTGGCAGTAAGAATACAGTTGGAGAATACTTGCATCCTTCTCTTTGGGGATAGCTGGGAAATGGAGAGAGGGCTACTGCATCCCATCCCCCGGTGAATCTTAGGAGTATGGTGGGTATTGGACATAAGGGAGCAAAGGAGAGACAGAGGAAGGGAAGGAGAGCAAATGGAGTTGGCTGGTGTGAGGAGTGATGCTCGAATGTAAAAAGAGAAAGGTCAAGTTTAATTAAATAACAGCATTGAATTATGTAGATTTATGGTGACAAATTTTGGACCCTGGACCTCTGGAGAGCCTTCAGAATTATTGCCGCATATTATATGGCTTTTCAAATGTGTGTAGATACTTTATTATTATAGTAAATTCATTGGTTAGTTTTAGTGTCTACCTTCTAATATACTAAATTATTTACTTATTTATTATATGTATTGTATATTAACTGTCTTCCCCCAATAGAACATAAGCAGAGATTTTTGACTGTTTTGATTTTTGGAATATACTGTATGCTTAAAAGGGTGGTTTTGAAAGTGTGCTCTGCAGACATTTGGGATTTTATGAAACCCTTTCAAGGGATTTGCAAGATCAAAAGTATTTTCATAGTAGTAATACAACTTTATTTGCTTTTTTTCACTGTGTTGACATTTGCACTGATGTTGCAAAAGCAATGGTGTGTAAAATTGCTGATGCCTTAGTGTGAATCAAAGCGGTGACACTGAACTGTACACATGGTCACCGTCTACTTCACTGTCACCCACTCATAGCGGGTGGGAAGGGATGCCAGTTTTGCTTAAGAATGTTCTTGATAAAGAAGGAAAAATTATTATGTTTGCTAAACCTTGACTCTTGAGCAAATGTCTTTTTAATATTCTGTGTGATGACTGAGTGCTTCTGTTGCATATCCAGGCATTACGTTGTCCCCAGGGAAGGAACTTTGATCGTTTGAGTTGCTATGGAACATCATATTTATTTGAAATACTGACAGTGAGACAAACTAAGCTTTTGTTGTTTAGGTTTTTGGCAGACATTTTCTCAAAAAAAAAAAAAAAAATGAAGATAGCCTGTCATTTTAAGGAAATCAACTGACAGTATTTGATGAAGATGATAAAGGCTTTCAAGTGATTTTAGAGTTTTGGAAAATTTGTTTCCATCACTGTGAGCTTGGCAGCTTCCTAATAGTGAAAGATGTTTCTAATGGGTTGGATACTGATATTAATACATGGGATGTATTAATATTGTACAATGAAATATATTAATATTTGGAAGATATGTATAACTCGGTGTGCTAGTATTTTAAAAATACTACAAAATCAAGCATGGGTAAAAGATAACCTTCAAAATGCAAGATAGACCAATAGGTTTAATATAACAGTATGAAAAGTTCACTGTTAATAGTTTCGGGTTCCACATTGCAACTAAACTTTAAGAACTACCACTTACGGAGTTTTGGGATTGTAGTAAAGAAGAATACCCACAATTATATGAATAAATTATATCAAGGAACATATTCCTCCCTTTTCCAAAGACAGATTGGTATTAGGTTGTATTTTCTTCATATAGTTTCACCAAAACATGTCATAATAAATTGAAGCATAGATGAGAATACAGCTGTTTTCTATTAAGCTAGACATTAATGAAATTTGCAAACATCGAAAACAGTACTACACTTCTTACTGATATTATTTGGGGAAAGATAGCTATTTTTTGTAAAAATTTGTTACTTATATTAGCATGTAATAGGTTTATTATTGTTAATTTTAAATGAATTTATAAGTAAATGAATTTATTAAATTAATAAGTATTAACATTTTTTTCAGTTTTAATTGCTAATATAGTCAACATTGATAGATATTATATACATAAACAAAAGCTCTTTGGGGTTCTCCATAATTTTTTATAATGTAAGTGAGTCCTAAGAACAAAAAGTTTAATTAAGGGCCACTGCCAAGACTAATGCCTGAACACAGCATAAATATTGTAGATTTTTTTCCAGTAGTTAATTATTGATTTATATTTAAATTGACAGATATTAACACCACAACATGTGAATATGTGTGCCCATTTTTTTTTTTTCATGTTAAAGGAGAAATTTCTACTCAAAATATTGGGAATCAGTCGGCGATCAGGGAAGGGTGAGATCCAGTGGACTGGAAAGGTTAGAAGGGGTTTATGGAAACTGTATGAAGAGAAAAGAATCTGAAACTTGAAGGATGAGTTGCTATCATATTTTCCAGCTTAAACTGTAAACCCTCCCTTGATCCAAATCTACCTCCTAAATCTGGTCTCGTTGTCAGCAAACCTTTGCAAATTTTCTATGGTTACTGGCTCCATTTCCTCAGCCTCCGATTCTCCCTCAACCCATTCCACTGGGATTGCTCTGGCCAAGCCCATCAGCAATCAGCCTCCACACTGTCAAACCATGTCTCTGTTTTATCTTACTTGATTTTTCGACACTGTTAAAGCGGTTGACCACCCTTGTTCTTGAAAGTCCCTTTTCCTGGTATCTTTGTGCTGCTATAAAGCAATACCTGAGGCTGGGTAATTTATAAAGACAAGAGGTGTTTTAGGCTCATGGTTCTGCAGGCTGAACAAGAGGCATGGTGCCAGCATCTGCTTCTGGTGGAGGCCTCAGCTCCTTCCACTCCTGGCAGAAGGCAAAGGGGAGCTGGCATGTGCAGAGATCACATGGCAAGAGCAGAAGCAAGAGAGAGCCAGGGGAGCTTTGCAGGAGCTAATATAGTGAGAGCTCACTCATTACCTTGAGGACAGCACCAAGCCATTCATGAGGGATCTGTCCCCATGACCCAAACACCTCCTATTAGATCCCATCTTCAACATTGGGGATCAAATTTCCACATGAGGTTCTGGGGACAAGCATCCAAACTATAGCACCTGTCTTTTGTGATACCATATGCTCCTGTTTTTGCTCCTACCTTACTGGAAGCATGTCCCTGGCTTCCTTGGTTTCTCTTCTGCTTGAGATCCCAATGGTAGAATGCTCCAAGCTTCTGTCCTTGGGCCTTTTGTCTTCTCCATTTACACAGTCTCTCCATTGGACTGGGGTGGCTATCTCTTCTCTCTCTATACACTTCCCGTGAGTTCTGTCTTCATGCCAGTAACACATAGCTCTTGTCCTTCAGCCCTGATCTCCCCTCGGAGCCTCAGATTGTACAGCCAACTCTCTACTTAAGATCTCTACGATGGTGATGGTGCCCAGTAGGCATCTCAAATGCAACAGGGCCAGAACAAACTGATTCTCCCACCCCAAGCCTTCTCTTGTAGTCATCTCCATCCCAATAAACTAGTGCCACTATCCACCACATGTTTAGACAAACTCAAATGACAAACTTTTTTCATTTATTAGGACAAAACACTTATCTTCCTAAGCATCATGTGATAATATTGTTTTAAGTTCAAGAGACAAAAGGAGACTATTTATTCTTATTGTTTTTGTCCATTTATTTCTATGAAATGAGTATATTTTTTTCCTGCAACTGTGCAGCCCCTCTTAAATTTTTCCCATTTTACCTTTATTTGTAAAATTTATATATCTCTATCCATACTAAAAAGCAACATTTTTAAGGTGATAGGGTGCTGCTAGGATGATTATGAGGGTTTAGTGTTTAGTGAGGGTTTAGTAATAGGGTTTAGTGTCTGTATCAGGAGTCCTTAAACTTTTTAAACAGGGGGCCAGTTCACTGTCCCTCAGACCGTTGGAGGGCTAGACTATAGTTTTTTTTAAAAAAACTATGAACAAATTCCTATGTACACTGCACATATATTATTTTGAAGTAAAAAAACAAACGGGCAAAAACACCCGCGTGTGGCCCATGGGCAGTAGTTTGAGGGCGCCTGGGTATGATACGAAATTCATATTAGTGTTGGATATCTAGAATTGAAAGTGTAAACCATTATAATCTGTGAGACTTTTGAGAGTGATATACTGTGTGCCTGACTGATGATAGAGTGGAAAGGACAAAAATGAGTTGAGAGAGGTCATTTTGTACTTGGAGATTAAAAAATAAGAAAATGTATTCTGAGAATGAAACTCATGGTGGCCCTTGCTTTACTTTTGAACTAGCAGCAGCACAGATGGGCAGACAAAGAGAAAGGGATTGTGGCATCTTCCTATTATGCCTTAATGAGTTTTTTCATTCTTTTGATTTCTTGGCAGCAAATACATGACATTATTAGCTTTATTAAACTTTAACATATGGCATTTAACATATGCATTTATCAAATACCTAATAAGAGGGAGCAAGTTAAAGAGAAAATGAAGAGTTTTGCTCTCTGAGTGAGAAAAAAGCAGCCCATGACTAGAGTATATCTAGGAATATGTTGTGTGGAGCCATCATTAGGACAACCCTGGCAAACCAAGCACACATTCAAGCTAGAAGATCCTCAGAAGGGCACCTGCATGAGCCTCACTTCCTCTGGATGTGACTTAGCCCTTCCTATCTGACTCACCTTTCTGTGCATATCCTTAGCCTTCGGAGATTTTCATGGCTGGGAGGGGAATACCTTGGAGCACCAGAAATCCCAGGTGGTTGGGTGAGAGGGTGTTGTACAGAGACAACCATTGTTTGACATCAAGTTGAAAGTCAAGGTAAAATAAGCGAACCCATTTTCCCTATCGATTCACTTATTTGTTTCTCCAGTCTGTTATTTTCAGTCTTTGGAAGAATAAATATAAAGAAATTGTCATCAGAACACAGTTTCCAGATCAACTATATGAGAATCACCTAGGGGTTCCTGCTTAAAATGTAGATTTCTGGGTCCTAAACCAATCTCCTGAATCAGACCTTCTGGGAATAAGATTTACAGCTTACACACAGTACAAAGTTTGAAAACAACTGGCATTAAAAGCTATTTTCCAGCACTTACTTTCAAATGTATTTATGTCAAGATGAAGATTATCTAATTCTGATGAAATTTTGAATCAGTGAGAATGACTGAATACAGAGATAAAACAGTGTATAAAGTCCCTTGCATATTTTTGTTACTAGGGCACTAATATCTCCTTGATTGATATAAGAAAGATTAAATGCCCTCATTACCAAAGTCTGAAAGGACTCTGTAGATACTATTAATAGTTGTTAAAGGATGATTCCAAAAACACCTATTTATTTTTATCTTCAGGAAGGTAGACTTAAATCTTTTGTAAAAAATGTCAGTTTTTGTGATTTTGCGCTCTGGGCAAACCATCTAAAATCTGCTTTCTCCGTTGTATAAAATGAGGCCTTTGGGAAAAATAAATGCTTGGTCAAAAATGCTAACAAATCCCAGGTTTCCTTTCATAAACATTTAAATGAAAGGTTGCATTTGTCACGGAGGTTAAGAAGATAAAAAGTTAGATAAAAATGTGGTTTACTTTATTAGTTTGTATGTTCCCTTGTAACTCATATTTTGATTCGTTTTTGCTACCTCTTAACTTTAATTTATCAGTTTCAGAATGTGACTGAGTTCAGTTTATGAAGAAAAGTTTTATAAATGTAGAGGTGAAGTTTAAGCTTTGCTTGCATGAGAGATTACCTGTTTACTGTGTGGTCAATATGAAATGTAAACTAGGCAAGTAGAGCACCATGTTATTTTAAGACTAATTGGAAGGAGCTAAATAACATTTTTGGTGTGAGTATGTGGAAAATATTCAAGAGAAAGAAAACTGAAATAAAAATTGAAACAGAATAAAACTAATGAAAATGGGCATTTAAAGTTAGAAAATTCTAAATCTCTTTTTCTTTTACCATTTCTACCTAACTTTTGATAATAGTTCAGAAAATCTTACCATATGTCTTTCCTATTGATTTTATTTAATTTAGCCAATGTTAATGAGTTGGGGCTATTATTTCTGATCTGGCTTTGCAGTTATAGAATCTGAAACATGAACTGGTTGAATCAAGAATAAAAATGGTTTCAACACTCATGCTAGAAGTGAGATCTTGTGGCTCATTTGTTTTATTTCTTTGAAATAGTTTTGTTTCTCTTTTTACAAAAGTTATAACATGCTGACAGCCAAATATTCTGAAAATAAGAAAGTGTACAAAGGTCACCTTCCTAGCACCTAGAGGTGACTACTGATTGTGTTTTGGCATATGCTACTTATTTTTCCTAAATATGAACACACACTGGCATTATACATGTATGTATTTATTTTTGTGTATGTGTGAATTGCATATACATATTATTATGTATGCTACTCGATAATTTTTTTTCACCAGACAATATTTTATAGACATCTATTGTATATACATATATGTGTATATATAATTTTAATTGCATTCCATTTATGATTGTACTTTTGCCACAGTACTCTATAATTTGAACATATCATACATAATATGTTCAATGTCTCCCTAATTGATGGGCATTTAGGTTGTTTCCAATTTTTCCACTTTTGTAATCAATACAGTGAAACCCCTTATTCGAATATTTCCTTAGGATACAGTTTTAGAAGTTAAAGGAAATGCTATTTAAAAATTTGAGATGTACTGTCAAGTTGCCCTCAGATTGTGCCATTTTTTACTTTTACGATCTTGGGTTTTGTTATTCTCTTACATCTTTGTAAATATAACATGTCAAAAATATGATTCTTACCTTAATTTTCATTTGTTTGATGCTGTCTCCAGCAATTCTCTGGAGCTTCTGTGTGCTCAGGGGACTTGGTGGGCTGTCCTATCCCAACTTGGCAGTGGTGGGCGAAGTCCTCAAGTCAGACAAGGGAAGGAATGTTCTTACCTGGCCACCAGGTAGCTCAGGGATGATGTCTTGAGAACATAAACCAAATTTGCTGGATGGAAATTTCCCTTCTCTTTTTCCTTCTAAACCTTTCTTTTAAGGCTCAATAGAAATAGATCATTCTACTCTTTTTTTTTTAATTCCAGAAACAACAGCTTCTTAGGTCATAGGTCTGAGGGATGGTCATGCTGGAAAATCAGACTTGTTGGGGGAGGGGGGAAAGGGCATTTATTGAAACCTTAAAATCTGTACCCCCATAATATGCAGAAATAAAAAAAAAATAAAGGCTTAATGACCATCAAGAAGAGTCTAAATTTTTGAAATACTAATACTAATCAGCTCATTTGCCTAACATAGGGCTATGGAGAGCCCTGACCCAAACCCAGAAATTTAAATCTTGGCTTCCTAAAAGCTGGGTGGAGGAGAGTAGAGGGAAAAGAAAATTCTTTTATTCTTTCTTGTAGGGTCCTCCCTGGAAATAGTTATTGGCAAGGATATCTATCTGTCTGTCTGTCAGTTCTAAGAGAGTCACTTCAGAATTTTGGACCTTTTGTCTTTATTAGAAATACCATTTATCATTGGATTTTGGTCTATTTGTGTTTTGTAAGACTTAAAAGTTTAGGAAATATCCGACTCTAAATGCGTACGTTAGAACTTTGCAATCCTAGTGGACAAACTTAATTTATATGTATCTGATTGTTTGGGGCTGTGTCCCAGCGTTATAAATGAAGTATATAATTCCCAGAGGGGAGCAGCAATGCACAAGGGTTTCACGTGTTACAACAAAACTATTACGGTCAACTATTAGGTTTTTCAACTTTGGTTTCTTATAGAAGAATTCATTTAATTCTGTTTAACAGCCAGTCCTTTTATTCACCTGATGTTACCTTCATAATGTTTTTTCTTATTTCATGCAGGCGTTCTTACACCGAATGAACCAGTGTGCAGCATCAAAAGTTGACAAAAATGTGACAGAGGAAACAGTGAAGGTGAGGATGTATAATTGGCCCTTTGCCCAGATATAAGCTCTCCTTAGGTTAACTTTTCTATGTGGTGTGGTACTCCAGGACCCTCAGCTTCTCTTCAGTTATGCTATCAATGCCCATGCCAGTCGCTTGTGTCAGTAATAATTTGAAAAAGGGGCCCTAGGATTTGGGAAAAGAGATAGAAGTTAAGAGGAAGTCACAGAGAAACTTTTTACTAAAGTCTGAGAAAATTTGAACAGGGCAAGAAAAAATAAACCCTAGACTAGGAACCCAGGTGGCTCAGGAAGGCAGGATGTGTGCAAATGTGACATCCAGTCTCCGTGATCACTAAAGAACAAAAAGATTTGGTTGGTCCACTCCGGAAGTCCACATAATATCTTCAATTCAGAAACAAGTATATAAACATTTCTTTTAAACTGTAGGGTGAGAAAATTGTGAAGAGTTTTTGAAAGAAAAATATAGTAAGTGAAAATTAATTATACTACAGTGATATTCATTTAAGTTGTATACATCACTGATATGTATGCTAATCTACTGTTTTATTTTACTGAAAATAAAAAATTTGTAAGGATTTTTCTAATGTTCTTCCGACTGTATTTCCCCATAAGTTAAATGCCTTTCAAATTTTCCTACCATGGGAATATTTCAGTTAGGGAGCTTTGGGTTGCAAGCAAAAGAAAGCTGTTACTCAAATTGACTTTGAAGATCCTTTCGCTCACATATCAGGGACTCCAGACAGAAGAGAAAATTCAGTACCCGTGACCCAGGGAGGTCAGCAGGGTTGCTAGAACCTTTTTAGCTATTCACTGCCACAGAGGTTAGTTATCAGCTTTGCCCACGAACTAGCAACCTCTTGTGGCTTTGCCCACCAACAGCCACCTCCTGTGGCTGCAAAATGACTCTGTAACTCTCTCACCTGTTGTTTCTACACGTGGCACCTTCTAGAGGGAGAAAAGGACAGTCTATTCCAGGGTACCCTTCTTAAGAGCAAAGACATCCCGCCCTGAAAAGCCTGCTGGCAAATCTGCTAGTTTCCTTCCAGCCCGTTCTCAGGAAGAGAGTGGGACTGCCATGCTTGGATAGGGCCATCCAGGCCCTGCCCAGAGAGACAGGCTTGGTCTCCTGGTTCCCACAGTTGTGTTGGAGTGGAGGAGAAGTCCAGAGAAAATTGGGGCCCTGCCAGCAAGGTGGGTGGAAGGCACAGATGTGGGGTTTTCAGCTGGAGAGAGAGTACTGTACTCTTACAGCCTTTTTTTTTTTAAACTTGCTTCACTATTGTGCTTACTTACACATTTATTTATTTACAGATACTGTTCTCAAATATTGAAGATATCCTTGCAGTACATAAAGAATTCTTAAAATTTGTGGAAGAGTGCTTACATCCTGAACCTCATGCCCAGCAAGAAGTGGGAACCTGCTTTCTTCACTTTGTAGGATACATTTTTGTTTGTTTTAATAGCTCTTTCCCCCTCGTTTTGGAGGTTTAGCTTTTGGCATAGTAGTATGTGTGAATTTAGCATTAGAAGTAAAATCAAGAGACCAAAAGTTTGGGGTCTTCTAAGGCCAGAGAAATCTTCCACTTAGAGCCAGAAAAGGGGAGAGGGCCTCACATCATCCGTTTTACTCAGTGAGGAATAAACAGCCTTTTCTTTTCCCCGACAAGTTAGTTCTTCGCATCTTCTATAGCTTTGAATTCTAATGAATATTCAGGCTGTGCATAGTGAATGGATTTTTATGTTTCTCTCAAACATAGTGCATTTTTCTTTTGAGGCAGAAAGTCCTCACTCTTACAATGGCACGATGAGCCTTTTATTAGTCAGAATGTTCCCTTGTTGATCGACTTGCAGCAAACCTGGAGGTGAGCGAACCCAGTAGGCCTGCGACTGACTGTTCCGCAAGGACATGGGTCCCAGAAGGTTGTCCTGGACGGTGCAGAAGGACCCACGAGCCAGCACTGAGCTGTTTCAAATTTCATATCCTGTGCTGTGATGGCCATTTTCATCTCTTTGTACATGAAACCTGAAATTATTTAAGCAATGAATTTGCAAAGTACAAAGCCACCTGTATTGTGAAGACTGTTTTCAGAACTAAAGGGCATTCATACTAAAAAAGAAAAGAGTGCTGCTATTTATACCATTCCATGGATGCTAATTTTGAGGATACCCATTTGAATCCATGTATTTATCAAAATGCTACGCAATTCATGTTTTATTTAAAAATGGGTAATAGGATTTTAAATTTTCCATTTAGTCTTTATAAAGCTTTCAATTTCTAGATCTATCTTTCTATATGCAGTGAGCAGGCTCTGTATGCGTTCATTTTATAATCAGAAAATATTTCATAAAAATAATTATATTAAAGAGAGAGGCTTTCTCTGGGGCACAGCTGGAAGCCACCCTGTTTATATCCACTTGCTCAAGACTGCTCCCCACTCTCACAAAAGAATTGAAAAAATCAGGCTCTTCCGCCAGCTGGAGTAGTTGCTTTCTCGGTCCAGGCCTGTGCATGGGAATCTCGCACCCTGACATCCATTTCCTTAGTAACACGTTATGAATCTGTCATCCATGAATTTAGCTAAACTATTTCTGAAGTTTATTTTTTTTTCCGGCTCCTGCCATCTCTTGAGATAAGTGACTCAATACATTCTCTGCTGGCTATATAAAATAGCACTTAAGTGTTTCTAAATGCATGCCTTTTAAATTTCAAAGGATATACTGCTGTTTTAATATTGGATCAATACATTTTTTTGTGTCTTCCTCTTTAATTAGTACTGCTTTGATAGATTAGCCACTTCGAGAAAATATTACATATGTAAGGGAGCTTGGAGATAATGATGGTAAAATCCCTATTTTTTTTTTTAAAGGAATCCCCTCTATCCATCTGTGAAGCCTGTTTATTTTGTTTCTATGATCACTTTTAGTGACACCTCACATGTTAGGAAATCTCTGTGTTGATCCTGAATCTGGAATCTGGACACTGCCCTTGTAGTTGTCCACTGAATGTCCTAGTATTATGTTTCAGAGCTACATAGAATTGTCAGTCCTTTACAGTGTGATGCTATTTGAAAGTAGCTACTATTTCCTGGCTTTTCTATACTAACAAATCTCTCTCTCTGAAATGACCTCTCAGATGTAGTGTCTTTAGGGTCTGTCGTTATCTTAGTTACTTGTTGCTAGATATTGTCCAGTTTGGCAGTGTCCCTCTTAAACACGACTGTCCAGATTGGTGTATATGAACTGCAAGGTACTATGTTTTTCTAGTCCTATATGATCTGGCTCTTGCTTTTCTTTCTGCCTAAAATGACTTTCTTCCCTCTTTCTGCCTGTGAATCCTAGATTCATCTCACTGGACCTTGCTTAGTTGTCACTTCCTTTTTTCAGTTTGTAACTGAATCCTCATGGCAAAGCTCAGTACTCTCTTCTGTGCTTTGCTGCCCTTTGGTTCATTTATCTATTATTGCACTTATCATAATGGTGTAAAATTGATAGATGTCTATCTCCTTTTCTAGGCTATTCTTCATGGATCAGGGAAAATGAATCAATAAGATTTATGTGTATATATATCCACACAGTATAGCTCTTGAAACATAATGAACACTTAGTGAAACTTGTTTATGCATATCACATAGGTTAAAACTTCAAAGTGGTGAATAAAAGATTCTCATTTATTGTTACTTTAATTCACAGAAAGACAAGTTTCGTATCTATGATGAATATTGTAGTAACCATGAGAAGGCACAAAAATTGCTTCTTGAACTTAACAAAATAAGAACAGTCCGGACTTTCCTTTTGGTAAGTGTGTATTGATGTGTTACTGTGTGTTGATATTTGTTGATAGGTGCAGTAAGAACCAAGGAACAGCATGAACCTGGTGTAAAAGACTGTGGGAAAACTCTTTTAGCATCTCTAGGAAGCTAGAATTCTTTGATAAATACGAGAAGTGAGAGCTGGGATAAGCTTGTATATGGGGAAATACTGCTAATGTCCTCTCCTGGTTGATTAGGGATTGTGAGACCCCACAGGTTCCTAGCGAGAGAATAACTCACGCCAGAGTTCTTCATGCTTTATAGTCTTGACTCCCTAGGGTTTCGTTTACTTCTGCTGAGAGAGCAGGTAAGTAGGGCAGTGGCAGGAAGGAACTAAATCGTAGATACGGTAGAAAGTAAATGTGAAGATTGACCTTTCTCTTACAAACATTCATTGCTTATTCAGGTTTCACACAAACGGCAATAATGTATATTTAATTTCTTTAGGTTAGCACAAATAAATGCATACTTTGGCAGTTACTTGGACAATTTAATGGCCAGTGAAGACCAGATTGTAAGCATACATTTCAGTGATATTTAGCAAATTGTGGCATTGTACAGCCATCCCCCAAATCCTGTTTTAATTTCTATTCCCTCAAAAAGACCTTCATGTCCCTTTACAGCCCATCTCTCCTTCCATCATTAGCTCCAAGCAACCACTGATTTGCTTTCATCTCAATAGATTTGCCTTTTCTGGAGATCTTACATAAGTGGAATGATATAATGTAATCTTTTGTGCCTGGCATCTTTTTACTTACTAAAGTGTTTTTGAGGTTTGTCCTCGTTATAGCATGCATCCACTTTCCTTTCATTTTTATCACTGAATAGTATTCCATTGCATGGCTATACCATATTTTATTTACCCATTTGCCAGGTAATAAACAAGGGGTCGTGGTCCAGTTTGGGCTAGTATAAATAATGCTGTTATGAACATTCATGTACAAGTCTTTGTGTGGATGTTTATTTTTACTCTTTTGGGTAGATACTGAGAGTGGAATTGCCGGGTTGCATGGTAAGTTTATGTTTAACTAATTAAGAACCTACAATATGATTTGCAAGTGTGGCTGTGCCATATCCAAAAGCAATTGGAGGATTCCAGTTTCTCTACATCTTTGTCAAGACTTGGTATTATCAGTCTTTCTCATGATAGCCATGCTAGTGGGTGTATAGTGGTATCTCCTAGTGGTCATTACATTTCACTAATGACTAATGATATTAAGCATGCTTTCGTGTGCTTATTAACCACTCATATATCTTTTTTGGTGAAATGCTTATTCAAATCTTTTAAATTGGGATGTTTATCTCATATTGAGCTATAAATATTTATTATTTTGGACTCAAGTCCTATTTAGATATATAATTGGTAAATACGAATTTCCTCTAAGTGTGGTTTGTCTTTTCATTTTTAAAATATTATCTTTATTATGATTGGAATTGTCTTAATGTTATTTTTGGACTATTTATTGTTAGTATATAGAAAGTTACTTGACATTTGTGTATTGATCTTATATGCTTTGATCTAAATTCATATTTAAGTAGTTCTTTTGTAGGTTATTTAGGATATTTTGCATACATCATCTGAGAAAAAGACAGTTTTACTTCTTTTCCAATGTGGATGCCTTGTTTTTTCTTTCTTTTCCCCTTGCCTTATTGCACTGGCTAGAATCTTCAGTATAGGGTGAATAGAAGTGATAAGAGCAGGTGCTTCTGCCTTGATTCTGATCGTAGGTGGAAAACTTTCAGTTCTTCTTAAGTATGACATTAGCTAAAGATTTTTAAGTACATGTCATTTCTTAGGTTGAGGAAGTTCCATTCTATTCTTAGTTCACTGAGAGATTTTATGTCCTTTTATTCTTTTCTAATATAGGTGTTTAAAACTATGAATTATTAGTCATATGAATTAATAAAGCTATTAATCATTATTCAAAGTATTAAATTATCCAGTTATTGAGGGTGGGATATTGAAATCTCTGAGTATAATTGCCTGTTTCACCCTTCAATTATGTCAGTTTTTGTTTCATGTATTTTGGGGCTCTGTTGTTAGATATATATGCATTCATAATTATCATATTCATATTTCTAATTATCATCAGAAATGGATCTCTTTGTCCCTAGTAGTACTTCTTCTGTTAAAGTCTATTTTTCTCAGCCATGGTAGCTCTCGTATTATTTGTATATTATATCTTTTTCCATTATTTTACTTATAAACTATTTATGATCCTTGAAATGTATCTGGTAAAAGGCATATTGTTCGATCTTGCTTTTTAAAATCTGGTCTGACAATCTCTGCCTTTTTATTGGAGTGTTTAGTTTGTTTACCTTTAATGTAATTATTGATACACTTGTGCTTATGTGTACCATTTTTTATTTTTTTCTTTGTCTTTTTTTGCTCTTCTGCTCTTCTTTTATTGCCTATTTTTGTATTAAAAAGTTTTTAATGTATCATTTTAATTTCTCTGTTGATTTTTTTAAACTAGGTTTTTAAGATATTTATTTTTTTGGTGATTGCTCTAGGAACTACAATATGTATCTCATCAATTCCATTTTACGATAATACTGACTTAAATCCAGTGAAATATAGGGGAAATTTTGCTACAATATTTCCTGGGTAGAAATGAGAAATGTTTCATTTCATCCCTCCTCTATTGTGCTATTTTTGCCATATATATTACATTATATATGTTATGAACTACATAACAGAGTGTTACAATTATTGCTTTCTATATTTTTCTACAGATTTTTATATTACCTACATATCTACCATTTCTGTTGCTCTTATTTTTTCCTCTGATGTCAGGCTTTTCAGCCTGAAGAACTTCCCTTAGTACTTCTTTCTTGTAAGTCATTTCTACTGGCAGTGACTTTTTTACATCTTTGTTTCTCTGGCAATGCCATCATTTTGCCTTCCTTTTTGAAGGATAGTTTTGTTGGATATAGAACTCTTGATCGATAGATTTTTTTTCCTGATGCTTTTAATATGTCATTCCACTACCTTATGGCTTCATTGTGTCTGATGAGAAGGCATCTGCTATAATTGTATTGTTGTTACATTTTACATGACATGACAGGTCATTGTGCTCTTTCTTGCTGCTTTCAAGATTTTCTCTTTGTCTTTCAATAGTTCAACCATGATGTGGATATAATTGTACTTTCCTTACTTGTAGTTGAGCTTTCTGAATCTATAGATTAATTATTTACTTCAAATTTGGGAAGTTTTTAGCCATTTCTTAAAAAAAATATTAGTCTGACCCTTTTGTTTTCTTCTTTAGTGACTCCCATTACTCATGTGTTGATAAGCTTAATGTTTCCCCTTGATTCCTGGTGCTCTCTTCATTTTTCTATACTCTTTTCTTCTCTGTTCTTCAGATTGGATGATTTTTATTTATTTATCATCAACTCAACTGATTAGTTTTTCTTCCATCTCATATCTACTGTTTAGCCTAGCTAGCGAATTATCTATTTTATCTCTTGTTCATTTGACTTAATTTCATAGTTTCTAATTTTCTGTTGAGGTTTTCTATTCGTTTACTCACTATTAGCATATTGTTCTTTAAGTTTATAAACAGGTTTAAACGTTTTTGAACGCATTTAAAATAGCTATTTTGAAGTCTTTGTTTGCTAAATCCAGCATCTGCGTGAACTCAGAGTTAGTTTATATTGACTTTGTATGAATCACATTTTCCTATTTCTTTGCATATCTTGTATTTTTCATTGAAAACTAGACATTTCAAATAATATGTTGTAGCAGCTCTGATATTTTTCTCCCTAAGGTTGGTTATTATTGATTTTCTGTTTGTTTGTTTGTTTTGTTATTTTTTTAATAAATTGCCTGGACTTAATCTGTGAACCTGTCTCACCCATATGTGCAGTTGATGATATTTCTGCTCAGTTTTTAATTTTTATAATTTAGCCTAGTTTTTTAGGGGATCAGTCCTGTGATTGCTTAGCTTAGTGGTCAGTTAGTGATTTGTCAGAGATAGACAAACATTGTTATCTCTTTTGTCCACGGATCTGTGTATGAGTGTGGGTGGGGGCACATCCAAAAGGGAGGCGGTTTTCAAGTCAGATCTGGATTTTTATTCTCATGGAGCCCTGTCAGGTCTTCCCTGCACACATGCACAGCCTCCCAAGCCAGTCAGGGATAAATACAGAGTTTCTCTCAGCCCTCTATAGCTGTCCAGGTTATTCCTATTACAGTGTCGGCTAATTTATTGATACCAGTTTGACACTTCCCTCAGGCAGGACAGCTTTCTCAGGTTAGAAGTGTAGGCATTCCCTATTTTTCCTATGGAGTGTGCTAATTTTATTGACAACACCACCACTGTGGGATTTTTGCCCTCTGTGGCCCTCCGTAGTCCTTTCTGGCAGCAGGTTTTCAGGGCCTATGACATGGCCCTGGAAGAAGCCCAGGCGAGAATTCCAGACTCCCATTGTTCTTACCTGAAGTTCAGCCGTTTTTTGTGAATAAACACTTCTCAATTTGTTGTTTGACATTAGTTGATTTCCAGAGCCCTGAAATTGTTGTTTTTGACATTTTTTTCCCCAGTATTATGGTTGTTTTGGGGGGGGGGAAGCATTTACTGATCTCTTCTTCTGCCATGGCTAGAAGAGGCCCCTATCCTGATGAAATTTGAAGGCTCTTGATAAAGTGTAAGAACTCTGCCGACTTATCTAAGGCATTCTGTTCCCCACAGTGTTGACTTGGGGGTCACTTTAATCTAGTTTGCCTAGTGAATTCTGTGAAGCCACCCTGAAAAAGTCAAGAATGCTGGTTTTAGACAATCTTACACCACAGTCTGGTAGATGGAATGTAGCTTTTATAGTTCTTGCCCTGGCTCTAACTGGCCACAAATTATCTGGATGGCTTTAGGACATTCATTCTATCTCTGGTGTCATTTTCCTTGTTCATAAGGTGAGAATAATAATGATCACCCTTTGAAAAACATATAGGAGTTTACAGATTTTGGGTGATGATCATATTCTTATTTTGGGATACCTCAGTGAGTTTTTATGATCAGTGCAATCTCTGGGAGCTTATTTAGGAAACCTATTCTTTATGTATACATAAGGAGAGAGCTGGCTCTCATATGAGCCAGTCCAAAATGGTGACCAACCTCTGCTCTTTGGAAGAGAGTTCATACTCCACACAGTTCTAACGAACAAGGAAATGACAGTGGGCTAGACTGGACTGTCATGAGTTCTCTTAGGACACTTCATCCCAGAGCTGGGTAGGTGAGGGGTGACCACATTTACAAAGGTGCTAACACATACTGGATACTGACACATCACTGGAAATATAACGAGATGCAGATAGTTGTGTTCTGTAGGATTTTTCTGGGAAAAATACCATACATACTTTGAAAGAATATTTTGATACCTTGATTGCAGTAGGGAATGAAACCCCCAAAGAACATGCTTGTGTAAGAAAACGTATTTGCTGCTCTGCATTCTAAGGTGTCTGGGTGAAGTTACATTCATGGCTCTGGTTTTGCTGACTTGGGTAAACAAATTGAGGCTGACACAGAGGTGTTCAGGACAGTGGAGGATAGTTTTGCCACCACTAGTTTTCCTTTTGCATCCTTTCCTGCTCAGCATCCAGTGTCTCCTCTTGGTGAACATGGAATGGTATTTTTAAAATAATGGTATGAAAGGCACTGATTTAATTTCACATTTGAAGTGCCTTCTTCTCCCTTCATTAGATATTTATTAAGTACTTCTTCTATGCCAGTCACTCTGATAAGCACTGCAGAAATAAGGTTTTGGCAAGTTTCAAGTCTGTTTCTCGGATTGTTTGCTTATGAGGGTCAAGGCTTTAAGTCAGACTCAGTTTCTCTTGACCACCACTTTATGGTCAGTGGAAACTGCTTTAATTTCACCTCACTCTGATTGCTGATTTTGAGAATTCTCCACTCACCGTGCCTCTGTGGAGAAGACCTCCTTCTCTGACGTTGGGTGGCCACTGTCCTTGGTGAAGTGTGATAGCAAAAAGTGACTTAGAGATCACCGGCTTAAAACCTGCCAGTCTTACAATGAGGAAAACTAGAATTCTGAAATCAGTCTAAGTTGTAGCACTAGTCAGTGGCTGAGTCTGAGTTAGAACCCAATTGTCCTTATGCCTACTTTTCTATAATACTTTCTTTATAAGCAAAATCTATGTCTCTCTATCCATCCATCCATTCATTCATCCCTCTATGGCTTTCTCTGTCTTTTCCCTCAGACTTCATATGCAGGAGAATATAGGTGAATTAATTTTTAAGATACAGATGCAAAACACATTTTTGGCTCTGTAACTAATATAAAAGCCCAAGTGTTTCTCTTTGTCTCTCTGTAACTGTTCTTTGTGACTGAATGTACTCTTCTTAGAGAAGGAAGGTATGTGAAGACATAGGCCCTCACAAATTTTCAGCATTTTATGGTAGAAGAAAATTTCACAGCCTAAGATTTTAAAAAATGTGATTAATAATAATTATTTTCCCACCAGAACTGCATGCTGCTTGGAGGACGGAAGAACACAGACGTTCCCCTGGAAGGATATTTGGTAACACCAATACAAAGAATATGCAAGTACCCTCTCATTTTGAAGGTATTTTATGCGCTACCTCAACTGTAGCCTTTTCCTTATAACCTGCATATTTTGCTGATTATCTTTTAAAAGATTTTTCCTTTTAAAAAATATGACATGCTAAAGAAAGGGCAGGCCGTAATTATTGGGGAAAAAATGGCTATTTTGTCACAAATTTATTTATAGTGTAGGAAATACATTTTCAGCGGAAAAGCCACTAAAAAAGAGGCTTTTAGTGCTCTTTGTAGAAAACATACTTGTTTGAGTTTCATTTAGAGGAAGTGCATTAGTTTCAAGATAGATCCCATTAAGTTCATTATGACCAGTTTTATATAGCCCATCATAGGGCTCATTATCTTCAATAAGTCCACTGATGGTATATTTTTTGATTTCCTCAAACTTTGGTGACTTCGAGATGCTAAAGAAGTGAAGGTCAAAATTACATAATTTCAGAGCCTGGTTTTTAAATAATTATTACAAGGGAATGGTGTGGGTCACGTGGGACAATAAATGATGACATGTAGGATGAGATTGCTAAGAAAACACGGCCTCTGGAAAATAGAAACGCCATGCTGATGATTCTAGGTGTGCTGCCTCATTACAGTAATCAACCTTTTTATTATGAAAAATATATTGTAATATACTAACTACTGCCCATACTGCAAGGGTGTATAAATAGGTAAGGATAGCAGTTTTTGAAACTACATATTTAGGAAACATTAGGCATTTTGGGTGGTGGGGTAAGTACATGAGCTTTGAGTTCAATTCCCAAATATTCTGCTTACTAGCTGTGTGACTGAGGTGTGTCATCCAACCTCTTAATGCGTTGGTTTTTCATTTATGACACAGAGATGATGGTGGTGATGATGATGATGATGAAGATGAAATTAAAGCATATACCTACAGAAATGTGTGTGTATGTGTATGTATATGGATGTATGTGTGAATACACATATATGTGCATATATATGATTATATAATAATGATTAATTAAACTATTTTATATAAATCATTTAGCATAGAATATTATTCATAAATGTGAGTCATTACTGTTCTTGTCTATTTAATTATGATTTATTTTAATATATTCATTACTACTTGGCATCCAGATTTTTAAAAATACTTAGAGATGCTGTGGACTGGTATTTTTATAGATTTGCTTTTTAAGAAATAAATGTTATATGAGTCTGAACAAAAAAATACATTTTTTATTACAACTCTTGTCAATTGCATAAATTAGGTATCTGTGTAAAATTTGTTTGAAAAAGATTGTTCCTTGTTTAAAAAAACAAATCTAACGTTGCCTGGGTAAGCCATAAGAAACCATGGAGAGAGGCTAACACAGGGGTCTCCAGTTCTGTAGAGCTCTGGCACAGTCTTTGGAGGTTGGGGGTATTGGTGCAAATGTGCCTCCTATCTTTCTGAGAATCCCTATGCACCTCTAGCTTAGTGCCTCAATCTGCATGTGTGCTCAGAACTGCACTTATTCCTGATGCTGATTTTGGAATCTCAAGGGATTTGTTTGTTGTAAGAATAAACAGGGATGGGGATATTAAGAATACATCACGACAGAGTGGTTGTTCTAAATCACTCCTTTCTGATTAGGGTTGACCTCAGGTATTTGAATTGACCTCGCAGAAGATAGCATTGTGGACACATCCTTGCTTAGCAAGGATGAACTTGACCTGAACTTGACTCTGAACTTGACCTTACTTAGCAAGGAGGAGGTCAAGTTCAGAGCCCCTTCAAGCAGTGAAGAGATGACATCCTTTTCCCCTTTTGGAAGATAATTTTTGCAAAGAAACATGAAAAAACTATTTACTCATGTAGTACCTATATTGATGTTTATGTTTGTCTTTCTTTGTGTACTACCAGTTGAAAAATTGTACTGGGATTCTCTTTGATTTGGGGTGATTTTGTTTATTCAGAGAAAAATAGTAAGTGGATTAGGCTGTAGTGTTTAAAAAACAGATACATTGGTGTTATTTGTGGAACCTGAAATCATTGAGTTGGCCAGTCAACACGGGGTTCATAGCAAGTAACTGCCAGGTTATGACTGACTGTCTCTCTTGCTATTTACATTACGTAAATTCATGTCTCAACTCCACAGATACCCATGGGGCACAATTCTATTATATAAGGTCCCAAATTAAGGCCTGCAGACTGACTTGGCCACTTCAAAAAATTTACAGATGCGCCCACTCTTTAGATTTTTCCGGAGAAGCTTGCATTTCTCTTTTATGGATTCATGGTCCAGCTTAACTTTTTAAGCCTTGTCTTGTGAGTGATGTAATGTGTATTCCTCTGGCATTAACTCTGCAGAACAGAGCGCCGACATATCAAATGTGGGGTCAAAGTTTATGGCAGGATTTTTGACAACAACAGAACACGAAAGAGTATAACAACTGCATGTTTTCTCCATTATATGAGGAGAATTTCGAAAATCCTTTTCAAGAGTTGCCTCAGGATTTCTGTAATTGTGTTAGTGATATGATGATGATGGCAACTGTTGTAAAGAAACAAATGACTAATTAAAAAGCAATGTGGTCACAACTGTCTAGACAGTGGGTGAAGATGTTTAATTTGGTGCTTCTAAACAACAACTAAAAGACCTTTTAATATGTTTAAAAGATTAAAGGTTATTCTAGTTTTGATGAATGGAAAAAAAAAGCCCCCCAAACCCCTAAATGCCAAAAACAAAAAAGGAAGCTGTTAAGGAGTATATGGCAGTTCATTCATCACAAAATATGAACCTATGAACCTGAATAACTTGGGAAAACAGCATAAATTGCTCCTTTAACGATGGAGTATTGTAGAATTTATAAATTATTTTGCCAGAGTATAAAACATTATTTAAAAATTTTGCTTTTTTATGATGTATTTTTATAGTTTCCCCAGAAACGTTAGAAAATGAAGGATTTAAATTATTTTTGAAATTATGGGACATCTTCATTTGAAGGTTTATTATTCTGTGAAAGACTAGAAAAATGAAACTAACCTATAAAGATGTTTCTGTTAGAGAGAAAGTCAAACTTATAAAAAAAAAATTATGTGCTCCTGGTGAGATATTTGACGATTTGAAAGGAGGAAGCCAACTTAGTTTTTTTAAAACAAAATAAAGTTTGAGGGCAAAATTAAAGGGACAGCAAAATGTGCATTTGGGTAGCGCTGCTTATTCATTGATTTGACCTTTTGTTTTTGATCTTAATCTTAGTGGAGTTTGTGATGTCGCTTATTAAAGTGGCTGTCACGATCTTTGCAGTTTTCATTTCCTGGTCAGTCTGAACCTGCTGTACCAGTAAGCTGGAGATCAAAGGGTGATTTGTTTTTTTGTATATAAACAGGAGTTGCTGAAGCGGACTCCACGGAAACACGGTGACTACGCAGCAGTGATGGAAGCCCTCCAAGCCATGAAAGCTGTCTGTTCCAACATAAACGAGGCCAAGAGACAGATGGAGAAATTAGAAGTTTTAGAGGAATGGCAGTCTCACATTGAAGGCTGGGAGGTACATTCACTTTGCTCAACAACCGAGCTTCAAAGAGTTTTGTGTGGCATGTCATGTGCAGAATTCTTGGTGTTGGATGTAACCGTAAACGCTCATTTTTTAGATATTGCTAGAGGACTATAATCAAATCTGAAAAGTGCTAACTTTCATTAGTATTTTAAAATATTTATTTATTTATTTGTTTAGTCAGGGTCTCACTCTGTCACCCAGGCTGGAGTGCAGTGGTGCAGTCATAGCTCACTGTAAACTTGAACTTTTGGATTCCAGTAATCTTTGCACCTCAGCCTCCCAAGTAGCTGGCACTATAGGTACACTGGCTAATATTTTAATTTTTTTGTAAAGATGGGGTCTTCCTATGTTGCCCAGGCTGGGCTTGATCTCCTGGCCTTCAGTGATCTACCACAGCCTCCCAAAGTACTGGCATTACAGACATGAGCCAGAGCACCAGGCCTTACAATATCTTTATGGTGGCAGTTAATTGGCTTAACCTTGCCCTGGAAGGTTTGCGATGGAGCCAATAGTTTGTGTGGCCTATAAGCTTTGGTATTTCTGTATTTGCACATCATGATGATCCTTTTTCCTGCCTTACCTTTGGTCAAGAAGTACATAGACTGAATCCTTGAGAGAGCAAAGATGGGGAATAAGGTTTACTGTGTGAACTTCCAAACTCTAAATTAGGTGTTCGATGTTGAATTTGATTTTAAGTCCACGTAACCTCTCATTTCTGAAATGAAGGAGCTGACTCTGATCTAGTTTTTAAGGTCCATTCAAGATGAAAAATATTATGAATCAAGAGTCATTAGGAAAAATTTAAAAAATGTCAAAACAGCAAATGGAGAATATGGCTTAGAATCTATAAAATGTTTTCAGTGATGGTAACTTTGAATCCCAGTTATTTCTTGGGGTTAGAGTCCTATGTTACTTCCATACAAAGAAGAAGTTAAAATTCTGTCTTTAAATTAATTTCCTTAGTTTAAATGAGTATGAGCTTTGGAATAGGTTAAATTTTTTTCTTGTTTACAAAGTAAGCAGTTAAAAATTAAAAGTGTAAAGAAGATTGAAAATGCTCCCAGCCAAATACTGTACCACGTAACACCAAGTGGATTGCTTTTATCTTTAAGGCTTTAGAGTTGAATTTGTTTTTTATCTTCAATATGTTAGTTTTCCTTTGGATGTAAAATTATATCCACCCAGCTATGCAAAGAAACCTCAAACATTGACCTTAAGGAATTCTCCTGCTTGTCCACTCTGTGCTATGAATCTTTTAAAATGCTCGCTAGGATCTGCCTTTAGCTTCCTCTTTGTCTATATTCTTCCATTTCAAGTGTCCAGGGTGACCTCCCATTCAGTGTGAGTGCTACCTCTTTCAGTCAGTTCAAATGGTTGTGTGTTTTACGGTTGATTCATGATGATAATTCCTTTCCTGGGGAGCCGTTGTCCTGCTGGGATGAGAAAAATGGACTAAAGTTTGCTTTTGCAGTTCTCTTGTCACTCAGACATTGGAAGAAAAACTGAACTTGCTTTAAATTGCAGGATTTGTCAGTGAAATCTGCCAGGCCTTCTACTAAAACAAAACCTTCAGAAACTTTTTGGTACTCTAGGGAAATGGAATCTGTCATCATTTTGTTTCATTCTGGTGTGTAGCCTAAAAATCGAATCTGTTGCAAAAATGAGAGGTTCCTTAAACATTATTAATATTGTTTGTACAGTGTGCACCAGTTACTGAAAGGGGGAAGGTATGTGGGCTGTGCTGTGTCACACGGAGCACACAGCAGAGAGTACCTTTGCTTCATCAGCTTTGGTGGTTTTATAACACTCCGAGTGCAAGAGAAAAATGGGGCACTGAGACAGAGGAATTCTGTGGTCTGTTCAGGGAAATCAGATAGAAATATAGTTCCAGTAGGCACAGGGGAGATCATATGAAACTCTGGTTCCAAGAAGGGTGGCAACATGAATTCTACTTGAGTAGGATTTGACGGTGATTGCAAAAGACACAGCCAGAGATTTGGGAGTTTGGGGACTTTAGGGGAATGCCGCAGCTTGGAGTGGGCCCAGCCAACTGGTTGCAACTTGTAATAAAAACGTGATTGCCCACCCTCGTCCACAGCTCCAGAGAAGGGGGAACTGTTGAGTACCAAGGCCTGGTCCCTTCTGGGGAGTTTAGGAGAAACTGCTGGTCTCATAGGACTCTGTAGGGACTTAGAGTCATAGAGGCTAAATTCAGGCTGTGGTAGGCAATAGGAATAATTTAAAGATCTATCTTTGAATTGCTTACAGGGATCATTGCTCATCCTGCAGATAGCTTTGTGTATATGCGGAATGGCCAAATGCAGATGTACGATGGCATGACAGTTACAGACCACACAGCGTTCCTTGGAGAATTTTCGAGGGTAGGACCCTTGTGCTCATGCTGGGAAACAGCTCCCTCTTGAGCTCCTTGCAAGAGCTTCTACACATGGTTCAGAACCTCCTTAGAGAGCACACGCTTAGTAAAGTAACGAAAATTGTACTAAATGGGATCCAAGCCTCGTGCACCATGAATTTGCACTATTTCCATTTAAGATGGATTATTTTCTCACATAAAATCACTTAATTATTCAGGGTCTTACTTTTCTATTAATCAAATGAAGCCATTTTTACAATAAAATCTCTCAGGTAATTTACCTATCTAGTCTTTTGTGCTACTAAATTATTTACATTCCTGTATGTTGAATTTAGGTAAACAAGCCATAGAAATTTACTGATTGCAAATCATAATGACAGTAAGGAAACATGACTTTTGGGCAGACTTGGTTTTTAATCTGGACTCTAACCCTTTGTTTGGGATAATTCATCACATCTCTCCTATATATGGTGTGGATTATTGCAGAGGTCAAATGAAATTAGTGAAAGTGCTTTGAATACTGTAAAATGTTATTCGAAACGTTATCAGATTGTATTTCAAAGCTTTGAGAAATTCTCCTCATTTGCCTAATATATGCACCTTTCTACTAAAGGTATTATATTACTTAGGGTTCTATGGTTCCAAGCAACAAAAACTAAGACAAAAATTAATTTAAGAGATATTATATAGCTCACAGAATCCATAGAAAAGCTACAGTGTCAGACTTGCAAAGAGGGTCTAGGCAGCTGGAACTGTTTGGCAGTCTCATCAGCACCCTAGCTCAAATGAATAGGCTCTAATAATTTTTCTATCTTTATATTACTACACTCAAGATTTGAGATCACAATCCAAGATTCCACTAATCTTGCTTGAGTAAATTTGCTAAGGTGAGGGCAGAGGTCCTTGGCTGCCAGTCATCTAATTCCTTTTGGGGAAATACTGATTCTCCGTTGTATGCATTAGAGTCCTTGTGAGTGTCCAGAGTTTGCTGAGGGATTATAATCCCCACTATACAGATTTTTTAAAAATGAGGGTTTTTTAACTTACCCAAATTCTTACAACTAACAGGTGGCAAAGTTTAGATTTGAAAATAGGCAGTCTGAATCTAAGCTTATATTCCTTACCATGCGATATTATACCCAATTAGATAAACATTCGGTGAATTCTTTGGATTAAGTTTGTTTTCCTGTTTTTTCTTTAAAAATAAGTTGATTATAGAAATCAGGTTTTTTTGTCAGCATTTATGTGGTAACTGCTACTGCAGAAGATCTATGGTTTATATTTTAATTGTTCATTTTTGAAGCTATGCCTTTTCTTTGTATAATTTATTACATCTCAGTCATTTATCTTATGCAACATTCAGAGCATTCCACAAGATAGTATAACGAAGGTAATTGCAGGAAAATGATTAATGTGCCTTGGAAAAGAAGTTTATTAGCTGTTTAATCAGAGTCAATGATTCATTTCATAGAAAAAGACCATCCTCAGACTCAGTCTGCTTCTTGGGTTGATCAATTGTATTGTAATGATAACTGCAACCTTTGCAGCCATACTGAAATATTGTGACAAGGGAAAACCAATAAACACTACATCCTATAGTAATTCAGCTTTAAGTCCTTGACTTGCCTGTTTGGAATTGATCTTTCAAATCTAGAAAAAGATACCACAATAAAAGATGAAGGGAGGAATTATTAATCTATGAAGGTGTTGGGGAAAATGAGCTTCAAGATAATTATTGTATTTTGGAAAGTAAAGAGAAACAGAATCGAAATTTGACACCTCTTGATTACCTTTTTACATGGAGAAATACCAATGTTATAAGACCATTTTAAAATCACCTCTTATTGGTTCTGGAATGTTTGCTGTTGCCATCTGATCGAATTTGTGCTTGACAGTGAATTGACTTCAAGTCATGTTTCCTTGGAATTTCATGGATGTGAGTCTTCCAGAGATTTGGTGATGGGACTAGTTTCTTTTTGTCCTCTGTTCTAGGTGATTTTGGTAGATACAAATTTGTCTACTGCCTTGAGATGGAATTGCTTTATAGATGGTTTTTGTTATGTGAGGTAGGTGGTTCTGAAGAAAGACCACTGAAAGTGAAATCACTTTAAAAAGAGGAACAAAATCTCATATTAAGTGGGACCTCATATCAATTTGAACCTCAAAAAGGTTCATATTAATTTGAACCTCAAAAAGAGTGATTCAAATGCTAAGTCTGGCTTATTTGGGGGAATATGTCATACATTTTACGACAAAATTATATGATGAAACAATGGAGTATTGTTTATTCCATAGTTGATTTCATAGTGTTTTTAAAAGATTTTTTTTTGGTAAGAATATTCAAATGCTTCATCAATTTTTTAAAAGGCTCCTTTGCTATAAAAACTATTCTCTTCTGAAGCATCTGTCTCATTGTTGTTCTTGTTAATTTTCTTTTCTTCCACTGTGAATGGGTCTAGCTTTGTCAGATCTTCCTCTGCCGGTGCATTGTAATAAGTGGAAAGTTTCAAGACCTGTCATCTTCAATCTTTTCCAAGATTGTAGTTTCTCTCTGCAGTCAGTT
The DNA here is from genome assembly GCF_040939455.1 of Microcebus murinus. NCBI lineage: Eukaryota > Metazoa > Chordata > Mammalia > Primates > Cheirogaleidae > Microcebus > Microcebus murinus. The sequence continues at coordinate 88,936,722 of NC_134110.1, read as the reverse complement.
TGTGTTTTTCCGATATTGACGTGCAACATTTCGTTGACAAGATGAATGAGAAAGACCCTGGTGTTTAAGCAGGGAGAACTGAAAATGGAGTCTAATTTTATAAGTGGCCAGTTAATTAGTGAACAGTTTCATATTATTGATACAATGAGGCCAACTTGCTAGAGATTTATACCAAAAGAAAAGATTTACCATCTTGCCTAGCATGTTATAGAGATGTTAAAAACTGCATTTTAGTATTCGTCTAGGTAAACTATAGTCGTGTATGAGTTTTAACTACAGGATACATTCTGAGGAGTGTGTCATTAGGTGATTTTGTCATTGTGTTAATGTTATAGAATGTCCTTACGCAAACCTAGAGGATATAGCCTACTACACATCTAGGCTATATGACAGCATATTGCTTTAGGCTATAAACTTGTACAGCATGTTATTATACTGACACTATATTGAATACTATAGGCAATTGTAACGCAATGTATTTGTGTATTGAGATATGTCTAAATATGGAGAACTTACAGTAAAAATAAGGTATAATATATGTATTATGTATAATTGTATAATATATGATATGTCATATATAATATATACTTATATATAATGATATAATGTATATATAATATACTGTATAATATAGTATTATATATTATATACTATATATTACTATTATATAGTATATATACTATATAGTATGTATAGTATATATACTATTATATACTATATTACTATATATAGCATATATTATATATATTGTATATTATATATTCTATATCATATACAGTATATTATATATAATATAGTCTATTATACCATATTTTTACTGTACCTTTTCTATATTTAGATATGTTTAGATACACAAATATTTACTATTCTGTTACAATTGCCTATAGTATTCAGTACAGTAACATGCTGTATAGGTTTGTAGCCTAGGAGCAATAGGCTATACTCTACAGCGTAGGTACGTAGTAGACTATACCATCTAGATTTGTGTAAGTACACTCTGATGTTTGCATAAGGACAAAATCATCTCAGAACAGGTCCCTGCTAAGCAATGCACGACTGTACATGGTTGTTCAATGATTAAATATGTATTTGCTAAAGATTAGACATCTAGATAAACATTAGCATCGATTTTCAGAATGAAGATAAAATACTAACCAGGTAAGTAACATTATGCAGATTTAAGTGAATATTCAGTGATGATGAGATACACAGTCAATGTAACCATGCCTATGTTGCATGTAACAAACACCTCTTCTGCCTGGACATTGGGATGCAGCTGGAACTACCTCAGCAGAGACCTGTGCTCACCTTTTCTCTGTGTTAGCAGGGTTGCTATGCTGTGCGCCTGAGCACCTGGGTTCCGATACTCAAAGCCTTTAGAAGCAGTGATGCTTAAAGTGTTGACAGAATGCCACATGCATCTGGATCTACTGTATTGGTTCCAGACCCTAGCCCAGATTTACTCTGTTTCAATCTCTGAGGGTAGTGCCAGGACACCTGGAAGTTTAACAAGCCTATCAGGTGTGTTTTCCACACTCTAAAATTTGAGAACCATTGTCCTAGAGGCTTTGCTCTTTTCTGATGATCTGCCTGGCCTGTTTTATTGCTTACATATTTTTGATTTTCAGGTCTATTTGTCTGACACTCTACTTTTTGCAGATTTTAGTGTTCTTGATACTTACCTAGCCATCTGATGCTCATAGCCCTACCTTATTTCAAGTTTTGCTGTGAATTTTGGAGCTTGCCTTCTTTATCCTTAACCCCAGACAGTCTCCTAGCATTTTTAGGGAAATAAAAAATGCACACACACACACCTAATTTTCAACATGTTATAATGAAGTATTATTACTTCAAAGATAAAGCCATGAGATTTTTATTTATTTTTTTTTACTCCAGAGAAAGGTGTGTTTTATAATGTAGGTGAGGTGGAAACTATGCCACAACATTATTTAAAACAGACATTTTTAAAGTTCCACTTGCAGGTGGACTAGATTTGAAGTGGGAAGCAAGTCATGGCTTCATGGAAAACTGTATCTACACTTGGCCAAATTCAGTATTTATAATGTCATATATATCTGTGGTTAAACAATTCTTAATAATTTTCAGCTGCGATTGCCCTAGAGATAATGTACAGACTAAATCATGGGAAATCAAAGGTATAGCATTCTTTATAGTCTAAAATATAAATGCAGTATAAAGGATAACGTTATAAGCCATTCTGTTATGATGAGAAGTTTTAGACAAATCTGCACATTTTGACACAGAGTCCTTTAGTATATAAATAATTCCTAGATAATTACTTAATTACTCATGGAAGATATTTCATGTCATGATTGTAAATTACTGAAGTAGCAGTTGGTAAAAAAGGATATTGCACTAACTTTTTGAGCTTGCTGTAAATGTTAAAGACATGTCACCTCAGTGATGGAAATGTCTCATTCAGATTCAGTAAAATAGAGCTGAGTGTTCTGTGTATATTGTGAGATACACGTAGCAGCATAACCATGAATTCTAGAAACTATTGATGGTTGGTCTTGGTGCCGTTCCCTATAAATTTCATTAATAGTTAATGAATAAAAACAAGTGTTGACCTCAAAGACCTCAAAGGGGTCAACTAATCTTATTCTGTTTTTTGACCAGGAGAGAGGAGTTAATGGGGACTTAATGATAATGCCTTAGTTGTAATAGATCTGTATGTTAGCAAAGGGTTTAAGAGTTATTTATGATATCAATCTGGATTATATGATTCAAAAGCTCGAACTACTTAAGTACAGGATGGAAGAAAATGACTGAAGGGTTTGGCTGACTATAGGAGCACTGTGAATCAGTTGTAGGATAAGGTTGCCATTATGGTTAGCTCAATTTCACATAAATACTCCTTGCATTTATTAATAAACATAATTACCAACAAGTCAAGAAATATACTGTTAAGATTTTTGTCATACAGGAATGCATCTACTGATAACTGTATATATTAACTTGAGGTACATACTTGGAAGATTTATTTAACATGCAAAGTAGGATAATACTTTAAGTAACACTTTCATAGTGTAACAGCTTATCATCCTGGGTTGGCCTACATGGGTCACCATAAGAAATAGTCTAAGAGGAAGGTATCCTGTACCTTTTGTGAAGTTGGCTATTAATTAAAACCACTTTTCATAATGTTATGTAGATCCCTTGTACAAGAATCAACATGTTTCCTTTTTTACATTTTAATTCTATTTTAATTTTTTCCTAAGATAGAAATAGTAGTCTTTATAAATAAGTAATAAGAAATTATTGCCTCTGGAATCAAGATTTATATTCATATTTCATGGCAGTCTTTGCATAATGAACTTAATGATAAAGTACATGAAATTCTGTATATTTTTTGCCAAATCTCCAGTTACATAGCCACCTTCAAGATGAAAAGAAATAGAAAAGGAAAATGCCCCAAATTTAAACTGTATTTGTAATATAAATAATCAAGTTAACATCATAAAGGTTTCTTAATTAACTTTTCATTTTGGAAGTTTCTTATTGTAGGGATGAGTTGCCATTTTAACTTAAATTTTTATAGTTGACTGGAAAAACAATATCAATGATTATTATGAAAATATGAAATTAATGTTCTGAATTTACAAAACCAGATATTAAAAATAGAAACATTAAGTTAAACAAAAATTAGACATTTACCCTAGATTTAAAGAAATTAGACATATTTGAAGCTGAAATTCTTTTGCAGAGAACACAAATAGATCTCTACTGAAAACATCCTTTTTTTGTCCAACTCAATGAATGCATTTAGTTATGATAGGTTAGCTTGTAGAAGCAAATGGACCACAACATTTGGATAGACTCAAAATAGACACTTATATGCAGCTCACACAACAGTTGGATGTTTGTGTTTTGCTCAGTGGGCAGCTTTCCTTTGTTGGTGAATCAGGCAGGACCTGGGGTCCTTCCATCTTGTGGCTCCTCCCCACTTCTAATGGTTAGTGCTTGTGTTAAGAATCACTTTTTTTTTTTTTTTTTTTTTTACTATTCATGTAATCTTGGCAAGCACTGCATAAAAATTTATTTAATGAATGAGTATGCCTATGCCAACTTTTAATAAATAGGGCGATAAATAAATAAATAAAAAGGCTCTATGGAGAGTTGCTCCCTTCAAATATCTTTTCTTATTTAATTTCTTTTCTCTTCTTCTCCATCCTGGGGGTGGATATATAGATTGAGACCTGGTAGACATTTAAGCAATCTCATATGCTTTGTGAATATCCATGGAGTCCCTTTCCCATGCTGGGGACAAGAGGAAAAAGAAAGGAAAATTATAGACATTAAAGTTATGAATTAAATTGAAATTATCTCTTTTCAAAACAATACAGGTAATGTGTACTGTGTATGCGTGTGTTCACATATGTACATAAAACACCTGAAAGGAGATGCAGAGTCTTTTACCGTGGGTTCTGTCTGCTGAGACTGACCAGGAGGAAGCTGGAAGGGGAAGGAAACCTACATGCAGTCTGTAACTATCTGTACAGTTTGAACTTACTCTTGTGCATACGTTGCTTCTTAGAATAAAAACAAGAATAAGTTTAAGGAGAAAAATAATTACACCTGAAAGTTTCAACCAAGTAATCAGACATATTTGCATTTCTCCTGACTTTAGGGGTCAAACATCACGGACACCTGCACAGAAATGCTAATGTGTGGAGTCTTACTGAAAATTTCTTCTGGAAATATTCAAGAACGGGTGTTTTTTCTTTTCGATAATCTTTTGGTGTACTGCAAAAGAAAACACAGGTAAGCTCATAAAAAGGGCTTGGAAATGGTTTGGAAATGGATTATCCAGCACACCTGTTTCCCCTGGTCCTCTGCATTTCCCAGAATTCATCATCCATCAGTCAGCTTTTCTGTGTACTCACAGCCTGTTCTAGGGTTGTTCTCCACACCTTCTCATGAAACCTGCCTGGAATGTCATTGTCATCCGATGAGGCTGCTTCCCCACAGCCCTCTCAAGGAGAGGTGCTGTTTGTCCCCGAGCCATGCCTCAGGGCCTTGCAGGAGGCTGACGTGTCTTCCCTGCTTCCTCATCCTGCTCCCTGCCATGCCCCCCTCTTCTGTCGAGAATCCCAGCACACGTGAAGTTCATGCCATGAGTCTTTCCTATGCGCTACCTTCCCCTGTTGGCTCCCTTTTATAGAGAACTTAGTATCTCCTGCCACACATGCATTCAGTAACTGCTCTGGTTCTTGAATCATTTTCTTTCTACCCTGCTCTTGTCATCATTTCTGGGATGTTCGAAACTCACATGGATGATCTAGCCAGGATTTTGGATCTGAAAGCCCACAGTCTCTTCACCTGCAATGATCCTCTCCTTCTTTACACCTGAGCCACCTGCCCTGTGGTCACACCTTTACCTCATTAACACCAATAGTTCTAAAATTGAAATCTCAATTTTAAGCATCCCGCTCTGAATGTCATCCCCTATCCTCCTATCCCTCTTCCAAAAAATAGCTTAAGTATTCTCACTTAATCCAATTTTTGGCCATTGACCCTAACGGTTTGCCTCCAAATATTGTCTAATATCAGTTTTCTTAAAGTCCTTTCTTTTATGTCACACTCTGTCCTATCTCTCTGCTCTCCTTCACAGCAAACTTTCCTGCAAGGGTTTTCATGCTACACTTTCTCTACCTTCTCACTTCTTACGCTGACGTCAGCCACATTGGATGAGGGTTTAGTCCAGGCGGCCCCACTGGGTTGCATGTCAAAGTCACCATGGACCTCCCTATTTCCTAATCCAGTGGTCACTTTTCTGCTCTTTAAGGTTTTACCTGTTTTGCTAGCAGCATTTAGCTTAGTTGAGCAATTCTTCCTTCTCAAAACACTGTCATCTCTTTACTCCTGTGACAACCTGCTGTCTTGGCCAAATGTTGGACTGCTGTGGACTCTGCTTCTGACTCTTTTTTCCTCTTCATACTTGACTCTTCCTGGGTGATTTTATCCAGTCGTATAGCTTTATGTACCATGTCTATGTCAGTTTCTCTCAAATCTCTATGCTTAGCCCAGAATTCTAGAGTCCCGATCCTGCTTGTTGAATATCTCACTTGTGGTGGCTTTAAGGCTTCTCAGCCATAACCTGGAAGAAATGGGATTCTTGGTGTCCTTTCCTAAAGCTTCTGCTCTCCTAGCTTTCCCCATATGTTGGTTTCCTCAGTGCCAAAAAGTAGGAGTTAGCCTTGGTTCCTCTCTTTCCTTCAACTCCCCACATCCAATCTATTAGCAAATCTTCTTGCATGTGCTTTTAAAGCATATAACAATCTCTCCACCTCTCTCGGTCTCCATCTCTGCCCTTGGGTGACAGCAGTTGTCTCCTCACTGGCCCCGATGAATCCTCTCTTATTGCTCCACAACTTATGCTTTACACAGAAACCCGAGCATCTTTATTATGACACAAATCAGATCACGTTGTCACCTTGCTCAGAGCCCTCATTGGCTTCCTAGAATGAAATGCACACTCCTTACCCTGATTTGCAAATTTCTGCATGGTCCATCCCTACCCCGTGCCACTTCCGACCTCATTACATCCCACTGCTCTCAACACTGCACCCCCTGCCTTCCTTAGCCTTCTTTTTCTCCTGTTCCTTGATTATGCCATGTGTGTTCCCTTCATAGGGCTTTCGCACCGGCCATTTTCCTTTCCCAGTGGTCCTTTCCTTTGGGTTTTTCATGGTCAGATTATTCATGTCTTTTAAGTCATACTTAAATATCACTTTATCAGCAATGCCCTCCCTGACCATCACGTCTAATACAGCCTCCCAGTCACTCTTTATGAGTATCTGGAAAGTATTTGTCACTTGCTCATTCTACCTTCATTATTTATTTGCTTGTTTCCTGCCATCTCTACTAGATTAGATTGCAAAGTCCACGAAAATCTTATTTCTCATTTGCTGCTATTTTCCTGGAGACTGGAGCAAACCTGCCATGCAAAAGACACTCAAGAAATACCTACAGAACGAATGAAACCCAAACTAGTCCCCTGCCATCATTAGTTTGAATAATTTTATGTATTAACAGCCTTGTAGTGTTGTTTTAAAACATGAATATAATTTTTTCTTCAGAATGTTCTTATTTTATAGGGTGTTTTCTTAAACTCTTGGAAGAATGTTTTTACATGTTGATTAAGCAAAATAGTAGAGTGGCATTTAATTGAGAAGTTTCCTGAGCCTTTAGGTGCTTCTTCCTAACTGTATCTAGGACACTTTAGTTTTAGTGAAATGGTACTGATAGACTTCATTCAATTCAAAGATAAAGCAGGTGGTTGAAATGCAGAATTTTGAGTGACTATTTATTCCACCTTCAGAAATTAGAAAACTATAGTCAAATATTTTCTGATAGAATGAAAATGAGAGACACAAAACTATAAGGGAGCATCATTCTTCATCTCCTTAGGATGGGTTTTCCTAAGTCAGGCAGCAAGATGCCCAGAGCAAGTTAGTAAAATTGGGCACTGATGTTGATTATATATGATAATTCTGCCATGTGGATTGTAGTATTAGAATTCCCTAGTAGGATGTATTAATTCAAAAATGAAATGACACAAACTTAGGAAACATAGGCCTGTAACTTGTACCTTCATGAAAGGGAACAGGTTAGGACTACAGCCAAAAGATCGTTAAATTGTTGATCTTTCTATCTTAATAAGCTTTTTAAAAATTTATTTTTATCATATATGAAAAGCAGCCTGTTTATTTCTTTCACTATGCTCTTCTAAATTCTTTGAGTTTGGTAGCAAGATTGGAATAAACAAATAGGATTTAGGAAGATGTAGGAGAGGCTGCTAATTTTACTTGCGTGCTAACTCATTAAAAAGTTGTAATATGAAACAAAGTGTTTTGGTGCAGTTATTAAAGGCATCTGCTGGAGAATGAAATCTTTCATTACAGTTGATCTCATCCTTATACTAATACTTGCCTGCCATCAAGTGCAAAGCCTTTGCAAAATTAACCTTAGTGGATAAATTATGATATTATATGGTCTTATGGCTGTAATTATTTAATAAGTTAAACAACAGGAAAAGTTTTACAAAATTAAAATACTGCTGTTTAGCAAATATCCTTAATGAATGAATAATGTGGCTCAAATATATAGTGGTTAGAAATGGAAATAACTAAATAGATCAATATGTCCACTCCCTTCTGGGCTTGGAGAAACTGAATAAACCATCTGTTCCTTTCCTTTAGAATACTGTATCTCCTTTATGAACTTCACCTTAGCATATACTTTCTAAGATCTAGAGATCCTTCAGAAAGTGTGAGTAAACTGAATGTCTTCCAAACTTCCATAATGTTGTGATTACAAGAACCAGAGGACTGATGAATTTCTTTTAATTTTAGAATTACATTCTGTAAAGAGCAGTATACCGGAGTAGGCATCCCAGCTCTGGATATTTCTAATACTATTAATCTTAAAAGAAACTAGTATTTAAAATATAATTTATAATATAGCATTTCATATATATGACATGATATTGCATAGCTTGGCTTGTTTATGAACTTTACAACATAGTATCATAGTGTAGTTTTTTGCAATTTATATTTTGCATTTAATATTGTTTTTAAAATATATATCCATTTTGTGTGCGGCAATAATTTATTCACTTTACCTGCTGCATAATATTCCACTGGCTTAATATATCACAAATTTAATCATAATTTAATTATTCATTCTCTTATCAATGGTCTTTAGGGTTGTTTCTAGTTCTCTAGCTATTATAAACATTCTTGTACATGTATCTTGGTGACCACTAAAACACATACTTACGAATGAAATCATAGTATCAAGATATGAAAATATGCATTATTATAATATAGAGCATAATTATTTTTCAAACCATAGGCTTTTCGATCTTTAAACTTCAATAGAGCCATTTTCTGAAAGGATTAAAAAAAGTCTCTATTTGAGCTAAATGTTACAGGATTAATAAGACATTTAGTGGAATTTCATTTTGAGTATTAATTGAGTATTGCCTAAGAGAAATATATAAAGTCCGTGCAGAGTTCATAGTAGATCGTGAAAAAATTAATATTTTGAAAATGGAACTCGTTGATGGATTCTTATATATATATATATATATATATATATATATATATATGATTGTTTTGCCTGTGACTAAAACTGTTGCTCAGGTTAGTTAGCCTTTAAATGTGATTGATTTTAAGTATGATGTACCAAACTACAAGAAATTCTTCTTTTCAAGAAGAATACCAGGATACTGTTTTCTAACTCGAAGAGTTTGAGGTTACTTTTATGTTACTCTGCTCTGCATTCTTCTTTATATTTGCCCTCCTATGATGCCAACCTTCGTAGCTACCTGGCTTGAATTCCTAATTTACAGCACTGATTTATGCTCCTTGAGAAAGAATATTCAGAGGTTACTTTCAAAATGAACATGAGGAGTACAGGGGTGTTGAAGAGTTAGGGCTGACAAAGCTTCCAGTCAGACTAAATTAATCAACTTAATTAGTTTTCTTTAGTAGCGATGAAGGACTACTACATTTTGATGAAGGTGTAGGACAGTTAAGCCAGGAACATGCAATCTTTTCTAAGGAAGGAACCCAGGAAGTGTGATAGCTTTCTGGAGACACCTCCCTGTACCCATCCCATCTATGTCAGGACAGGTGTCCAACTGCAAGGGAGAGGAGGAGGGAGCATGGCAGTTAGGGTAGTCACATCTTATCTTGTGCTAGCTGTGGCTATATAACATGAAAAGTTAATAATTATTTCAGTATATTAAATTGTTAGCCAGACTTTTAGTCAGTGAGTTCATTGAAATAATTTAGGCTAATTGATATCTCTTGAGTGATTAGATATTTTTTGATCTCCTTGAATCATTTCTTAGAATCTTTCCTGTTTAATTTAATAAAAGGAAAACATTTTAAAAACATCTTCCCTGGGTGCTTAGTGATTTAAATACAAACATCCGCAACTACCGTGTTTCCCCGAAAATAAGACCTACCCATAAAATAAGGCCTAGCAGGATTTCTAAGCATTTGAGCAATATAAGCTGTAAACCCTGAAAATAAGATCTAGTGATGGGCGTGGCTATGCAGCGTATCTGCACAACCCATGCATTTTGTCGAGGAGCAGTAAAGAAGACAAGCAGCCCTTCTCATTTGCCCCATGATTGCTCTATTGCTTGACATGAGAGATTGGGGCCAATGGTTCTAAAGGAAATAGAGTTGCAAGAAATTCAGCATGGAATTCGGGGTTTGGTGAGTTATGATGTTCCAGAAGAAGACGACTTAACTATGTTTGAATAAATGTAGATCTTTGTATCGTACTTAAAAAAATAACACATCCCTTGAAAATAAGCCCTAGGGCAGGGGTCTTCAAACTTTTTAAACAGGGGGCCAGTTCACTGTCCCTCAGACCCTTGGAGGGCTAGAGTATAGTTAAAAAAAAAAAACTATGAACAAACTCCTATGCACCCTGCACATATCTTATTTTGAAGTAAAAAAACAAACGAGCAAAAACACCCACATGTGGCCCTCAGGCCATAGTTTGAGGACGCCCGCCCTAGGGTGTCTTCTTGAGGAAAAATAAATATAAGACCCTGTCTTATTTTCGGGGAAACATGGTACCTAATTCATTGTTACAAATGTTCATCTGGATTTTTTTTTACTTTGTTACAGACTTTTTAAGATTAAAGGGGAGGCACTAGACTCACTATACACAAAGTTTTGAAATGTTTTGGACTATTTTAAAAATAAATAAGGCCTTTATGAAGGATTATAAATGTCTTAAGAGACTTGTTCAACAAGTACGCAGTAATCATATCATAAAAACAATAGTATAGGAAAAATATTTTTACAGCTGGAGATTGCTCAGCTTAAGAATCTCCAGCACAGCCAGTTCTTTGAAGAGGGATCATAAGTAATAACTGAATCTTTACTGGAGCTTCAGTAATGAAGGTGAAAGGAACAAATGAAAATTTCAGATAACCAACGTTTAGCATCTCTCGGAGTCTGATTAGGCACCATGGATGTCCTATATTGAGTAAATGCACACACTGTCCAACCTGTGGGCAATCCTTAGCTTGAAACTTCAATTTATTAAAAAATTAGTCCATAAGTCACATCTCGGAAAGCAACCAGTGCTGTTGTGAATGAGAGGATACAAGTACAAAACTCCAAGAGCCTAACATTTGATGCTGTTGATTGAATTGGTAACTTGTTTGAAAGAATTGCTTAAAATATATTGTTTTGCATTAAGTTTAATAACAAAGTCTTTGTGACTTCATTCCATCCTAAGACGGTTGAAGAACAGCAAGGCATCTACAGATGGACATCGGTACCTTTTTCGTGGCCGGATCAATACAGAGGTGATGGAAGTGGAGAATGTGGATGATGGCACAGGTCAGTGATTAGTGGCTTTTAAGTGGCATGCCAGTAGTAAACTCCCCCACGTGAATAATTAATTCATTTGCAGCGCATTAGAGCTTAGAAATACTTTGTTAGGTAGAGCAATCAAGTAGAGGGAAGAGAAAGGTGAGATAAGGGAGTGGAAAACTATTGTAAAAATGGGAAATTATATTTGACAAACATGCTAGTATCAAACAGATATAGAGAAATTGTTGAATTGTGTCCTCTCTGAAAATATCCATTCCATTTTAATCACAGGACATTCACAAATCCTGGAACAGAGAGTATGTGTACAGAAAATATTTAATGAATGAATTGATTTTAAGTTACACTATGTTTTAGTGTATTGTGATATTTTGTTACTATAATACATTCACTATAGAATATAGCAAACTCTAGATTTGATTTAGCTATACAGCCATTATTAATATAGGTAGGTTGTCAATTTGCTTATGCAGGAAAGTTGTGAATGGAAGTAGTTTGTGTAATTTTAAGTACTCATTTTAAATACTTTATTACTCGGAGGTAGTAAATTTTTACTCTGTAGTTTGAAGGCATGAACTCTTATAAGCAAATCATGAAATCACTATTAGTCACAAACATTAAGTGAAATGAAGATAAAATAAATTTTATTTTCTATTTGGAAAAAAAGTTGTCTATCAAATGAATGCTTAGTAAATTGAATCACATTCCTTCCCTGACCCCCCCCCCCCATTAATTTTAATTGGAATTTCAAAGTTATGCTTCCAGGGGAAAAGACAAGATGAAACAAAATATATTAATTGTTGCTTAAGTGACTTTTATTTCCACCTAGAGAAATGTCTTTATAACATTCAATATAAACATGGGGTTCCAGCACTAATTAGCCCCCCTCCCACCTCCCACATACCTTCCTTGTCATTCTGGGGTCCCGGGGGGGAGAAGAATGTTTGTAATTTGTCAGGGGCATAGATTTTCAAATGCTCACTTGTAGGCGGTTTCTCTATATCATTTTTTATCATCTTAACAAATTGGCAGGTACATAAAATAGTGAACCGTGATTGCTGCAGCTAAGGGGGCAAGGCAGGCACCAAGCAGAACTCTGGGTGGTACCCGAGCCTGAGTGGTCACCTTGGGAGCCACGTCTTTGTGGTCATCGGTAGAGAGGCCCCTCCGTGGCTAACTGAGGCTGGGGGTGTGGAGATGCCCCAATTCCTTTCTGTGCTGCAGACCATAATGCAGTTGCAGATACTCCCATGCTGGCATGTGGCACCTAGTCCGCTATCTTTCCATAGCAGGATGTACACATTTTTTATAAGGTAGCACTAATTTATTTTATGTGTTCTAAGAAGACTACGTAGTGACATTTGGAAATGTTATCTGTCTAAAATGTTAAGAGCCATCTTGCCTCTGTAGCCTGAATTTTGATGGTGATTACTATGATTGCTGTGCCTGTGAGCAACTGGGGCACTAAAAAAGACATGTGAGAGCCCAGGGCCTTTGCAGCCCTCAGTTTATCTGTGTTGGGTGGTAAGGGAGTGAGAGCTTTGTGGGGTGACTTGGATAGAGCTCTTACATAATGGTCCTTGTATTGAATTCCATGAAAAAATTCTGTTGATGACAGTAAGATTCCTGAGGGCAAGGGCATTTGGGAAGATAGGGCCTGAGACCCTGTTGAGTGTGAATTATGGGGAGGACAGGACATTGCAGGATATTTAGTTGGCATAAGTTACTTGTCTGATGGAGCCTCTTGACACAAATTTGCAAGGCTTAGTTTTCATTGAAATAAAATGAAGAAATTATTAGGCTTTATAGTATCAGCGAGGGGCTTTTTCCCCTCTCTTCTTTCTTGAACATGCATAAACAGCATGTACCAGGAATTTGGCTGCAGATAGTTGCTACAGGGTCACTTAGAGAATTTTCAGGCTGCCATCGGATACCTTCCCCTGACATCCTACAAGGAAAATTTAGTTTTCTCATGGGTGTATCCACTGGGTCTCTGGGGAAAGTGTACATTGTCTGCCAGACTTGGAAATTCAAAAACAGAATTTTTGAAGATGGATAGGATCTTGAAGATGAACTACTACACCTCATCAACATTTCATATGATGGAAACATAGAGGCCAGGTTTAAAAACTAACTTGTACAAGGTTACCCAGCTCGGTACAGAGCTGGGGCTAGAGGTAAGTTTGCTGGCTTCCCAAGTGGAGAGCAGTGAAGGAGTGTGCAGAGGTTGATTTTGGTTGCTCATTTCTTCTAAGAGATGATTTTAGTGTTGTACCAACTTACCCCCTTTCTTGATGCCTTAATCATTTCCATCATAGAGTCTTCATTTATTTTTGATGGGCTCGGGTTTTAGGCCTGCTATACTTTATACTCTGCATGAAGCAATAATGCTGACAGATCTCAGCAGAGCTGATTAATGTCCACATGGTAAGTTCTCTCCACACTTGGGCCCTGGACAAATTGAATCAGGGATGGGCAAATACAGTCAGGCTCATCCGCCATTGCCCACATGAAAAACAAACAACTGCACCGTATTTAGTTATAAATAATAAAAATGAATGAATTGAGCATATATTTTTAACCATGCTTAGAACTTTTGATGGAAAATTGAATGGGAAGGTTTTCCTTCCATTTGAATTATACAAATACTGAGTATTTTTGTTTACTCTAGATATAATAAGTAAAATACTTTTCTTTTCTGAGGAAGAAGCTCTATCAGACAAAACTTGCAGAAGAAATAATTACACTTAGAAGGCTTTCAGACAACATGTAAATATCCAGAATCTTTTGAGAAATAATATGATTGTAATTTTATTTAAAATGCTTAATGATTTGGATTATATCATAATTATATCTTAGTATATAAAAAATTTAATTAAATGGTGGCATGGTGTGTGGAAGTATAAAAATTTGTATATGCATTTATGTAAAGCTATCCATGTTATTCATTGTTTTATGTGTTCATGGAAGATGTTAACTATTTTGCGTTTGTGGCCAAATTTCCATGCCACCATTCTCTAGATTTCAACTCTCATTTCGGTGAATTTGACTTAATTCCTCTTTGAGGATTCTTTCTGGAAATACTAGTTTGATCATGATACTATCAGAAAAATCCCGCTTAAGAGCAATAGTATGAAAGCTATTCAACTTCCTAGAATTACTTTTCGTGGTAATTTTCATACTGTATATTTGGGAAGCCATTCAGAAAGTAGCACCAGATCACTTCTATTCTCTGGTAGGAACCAGTTTATTTATGTGGTTCACAGAGGGCAAGATGGTTGACCTTTGGAAAATGTGGTCTGTCGTTCAGTGTCGGGCAAACCTTAGATTTCAACACAATAGTCAAATTTGAATGGGATAAGATGGTAATTTTTATTCTTAAAGTATTCTTCAAAAGCACATAGATTTTTTTTAAAGAAAAACTTCAGTTGTCATTTTTAATATATTCTAAACCATCTGAAGGTATTGAATGCATTATTTTTATAAAATTAAATTTTGCTATGAAATAAAATTTGGAAACTGCAGAAAAATGTAAAGATGAAAAATACTAGGCAATCCTGTCATCAAAAGACAAATAAATGAGAAGATTTAAAAAAATATTTCCTTCAGTTTTTCTTTTTATGCTTAGATTTTAAAAAATGCTTCAAACCATGAACTCTATATTAATAATTTTTTATCCTTTTTCACTTAAAGTACCTGTATATCTTAATGATAGCCATCTTTATCTTCATGCCTTATAACCAAATAAACATAGTTTTTATTGCTGCATAATAGTTAATCAAATAGATAAACCATAGTTACATTAACAACTTTAGTATTATTGCATAACTGGGATGAATACATTCTTAATTAAACAGTAACAATGACAACAATGTTGAGAAGAATACTAAGAGTATAATAGTTCTTTTCTGATACACTGAAATTTTCAAGATGTTATTAATTTAAGGAAGTATATTTGGAAATTCAAAAAGGCCAAGGGATAAGCTACTTTTTAGATTTTCAAAAGGAAAAGTCAGTGCATGGGTGGTTCAATGTGCCTGCCTAAAGGAAAAATCAATTAGTCAATTAGAATCTTTTTTTTTTTTTTTTGCCGAAGGTAATGTCATATATCATATTTCTTCTATTATTTGATAAAATCAAAAAAATTATTCCAGAAAATTTTCTCAACATTAAATATTCATAATATGAGTAAATTATAATTTTAAAAATTTTCCTTAGAAATTTATGTGTTCAGTGTTGATCACTAGAACAAGGATTGAATACATTATTTAGACATCAGTTTCTTAGTGTTTTGAATAATATATTCTGGCAATTTCTTCTCTTCTTAGTCTGTGTATATAATACTTGGATATGGTCCATCTTACTGAAATGCAAATTTATTGAAAGGATACCAGCATGTCCACTGAGATTTATAGCATATAGGTTTTGGAAAAACCTCATCTTATTATATGAAAGTGTGCTGAATTAAGAGTAAGGAATTTGCAAACTGTATAGCTTCAAGTAATTAGTCATTTTTCAGGTTTGCCTCTTGGGTTTTTCTGTTTTCGGAAGAAATCAGTGACTAGAGACTGTTAAATTTGCATATTCCATATTTAATCAAGGGCAACTTTAATTCCATTCTTTCTATAAAATTAATGTTTTATCTCCATTAAAGGTTACAATTCCTATGTTTGCCATTTAATAAATTATTCTTTTGTTAAAATTTTTTTAAAAATTCCTACTAAGAACAAAGCAATTGTTGGACTTTTCCATGACCTTAGTGAGGATGTTCTTTATGAAGAAGTTTAATTCTTATTTTGAAGAATGAAGATATTGAACATTGTTCTATGATTAAACTTATGAAGATATTTATATATAACTATATCTTTTGAAATAAATGAGAAGCAATTGCTTAATTTGTATAACAGTTAGTAATTATGATATCATTACAAAGTATATATACTGCATGTTGAGGCCTATTGTATGCATATACAGTTATATATACCTGTATATTTATGCTTTTTTAAATTGGTTTGATTGAAATTAGCTAGCATATAAACTTTAAAAAGGAACATTATTTCTTCATTTAAAATTATTATATGACACAAGCTGTTCTTTTGAAATATTATATTAATGTAGCAATTACCTATTATTTGAGATATTAGATTTTATAGTCAGCTAGTGACATTGATTTCTGTACAGTGAAACAGTAGCCACAGGCACTCAGTCACGTGCTCATTTGTCTCGCTCTGATTTTCACCGTGTGATTTCCGAAGGAAGTTGGGACCCACAGGCTGGTGCCAGGCAAGGCTTCATAGAGGAGGTGGGTGCACTTCCAAGAGGAGTAAAAGCCCGTGAGACAAAGAGTGAGGTGGCTTGATAGGTATTCACAGGACAACCAGGATAGTGGCACACAAGGAAAGAATGGTGGGAACACGTTAGAACATAGTGGAAAATGGTATTGGTTAGATAGAATGAGGTCAGTCTAAGAAGAATCTTTAAAACAAAGTCTACATATTTTTATTTATTCTTTTCCTAAATTTTTATTTATTTATTTTTGGAGACAGCATCTCGCTCTGTTGCCCTGGGTAAAGTGCAGTGGCGTCATTATGATGATGCCACTACACTCACTGCTCACTGCAACCTCAAGCTTCTGGGCTCAAGCGATCCTCCTGCTTCAGCCTCCCCAAGTAGCAGGGACTACAGGTGTGTGCCACCACATCCGGCTAATTTTTCTGTTCTTTGTAGAGATGGGGGGGTCTCACTCTTACTCAGGCTGGTCTCGAACTCCTGGCCTCGAGCAATCTTCTTACCTGGGCCGCCCAGGTGCTAGAATTACAGGTATGAGCTACTGTGCCCAGCCCAAAGTCTACATGTTTTGACTTGATTTCATAGTGGGACACCAAAAACTTTTGAGCTTAGAAGTAGCTTGATGAGAAGTATTTAAGGAACAGCAAGCAGGATGTGAAGAGGGCACTGAACATAATCAAGTAATCCAGGCAGGGAAGGGAGGGAGACCCAGGTTCCAGAGGTGGCTGGTCCCCGGACACACACCTGTGTAGTGTCAGGATGATATTGGCACATGAACTTATGCGCCCATGTGCTTTGTTGGAGAAATAAATTATGTTCATTTTTAAGTAAGTTCAATGTTTATGACTGTCGGATGCATGTGGCTGCTGTGGTTCTCTTTTTCTAGAGTTATGGTCAAAGGGTAATAACACTAGTGGGAATGTGAGATCTTTTAAACTGCCATGCAAAGTTTGCTTAGGTAATCATGGCCTGACTTGGGCAGAGAGAAGACAGTCTGAAAAGTTTGTGCTTGTTGGTGATACTGGTCTTGTAAGGACAAGTTGGGGGAGGGTGAAGAGTTGTACATGCAAACGTGCAATTTGCAGTGTTTTCCCACCAGTTTATCATAATTTCTCAGTTGGTTATTTTAATAGATATTAAGAGGGGATTATACTATAATTATGAAGTAATACTTTTTATTCTCCCACTAATGCCCATTAATACTTATCTGACATGAATTACGAGGTTCTGTTAATACTACTTTGTACAGGATGTGAACATGTATTGAATACATAAAGGTAAGGAAAGTACAAAAATTTCTTTTAAAAAGAATTGTAATTTGTTTATGGTGGAAAAACATGATCTGCCAGTTGGAATCTCTATATTATCAGAAATTGTTATTGATTAATCTTGGGATTATGGCACATATGTAAAATACAGGCTATTGTCTAATATAATTCTGTTCTGACTCAAATTCAACCTGAAAGTTTTAAAGACCTTAACAACTACATGGCATCATTTGATAATGCATTTTGGGGATTATTCATTTGGCCATAGATGATGGTGTGGTTATTTTGGAGCTAATGAAAAGGAGTTTGGGAAGTGGATTATGGGAGAATGAGGGCCAAGCACGTCTGTTTCTACTCAAAACTTACTAAATAAAATAAGTCATCTGAGAAAAAAACAAAAAAATAAAAAACCAAAGTGCCACAACGTCATTCTTTAAACCACTTTTAACTTTCTTGTGGCTTACCTCCTGTATGCTGGCCTTTGCTACTTAATGATTCCCAGGGCTGACAAATGAAAAGAATCACTTTAATTGGTGCAGATGCTGACTCAGGCTTCTGTCACATGTTTTTCCATCTTTGAATCTTTGCCTTGAAGGGACTGTCATGCCAGTAAAGGTCCCTTGCAAGTTATGTCACTATTCTCTACCTGCTGTTAGGGTGAGAACTGCCATACGGGGTTTGCTGTTGACATTTTCAAATGCAGCATGACACTTTAGCCAAATTTATGGTGAAGTATTGAAAAGACAATTAAGTGCCAATTTATCTTCAAAGAAAAATTTTTGTGAGTTCCCCTTCATGCTAAATATGTGAAATGATGTGGTGTTAGAGTGGATGTTTCAACCACGTGCAATGATAATGGTTTAGTGTTTGTACATATCCATTTATGGGGACTTAGGTAAATATACACTTCGTGTGTTCCATTGACTCATTCTGTTTCTTATCGTGCAGCTCATTAAGTGGTAGAGAATTTTTGTGGGGTGCAGACTGTCTCTGAAACCTATTAATAGAATATTATTTCAAAAGAATATTAGAAAAACAATGAGTCAGACACCTGGAATGTTTGATTATTGAGAAGAAAATTCCTTGAATGGTTTTCTTTTATTCTTTTAGAAACTTCAACAGTATTTTGGGGCATAGAGCAAATAAATGTTAATTAGTTTGTGGTGTTTAATCTCATGTAATGTGTTAATGTTGTGAGTTAGAAATGTTCCTTTATTGAATGCTGACTGCATCCAATATATAAACATTTTTTAAATTTTTGTGTTGCAATATACATTTATAAAGGAAAGATATTTTGAATAATTCAGTGGTTTGGGGACATCTGTGAATTGAATGATTATGTTGATATGTAATATATATTTGCCTTTATCCGTTAATTTCCAGCTGATTTCCACAGCAGTGGACACATTGTTGTTAATGGATGGAAGATACATAACACCGCAAAAAATAAATGGTTTGTTTGTATGGCAAAAACACCTGAAGAGAAGCATGAATGGTTCGAAGCTATTTTGAAAGAAAGAGAACGGCGGAAAGGTGGGTGTATGAATTGGGCACTATTATTCTTTGTGAAGGTTCTAACTTAGCATGAGAACAGATAATGGGAAAAAGTTTCAGAAAGTGGAAAGATATCTGATGTTCACTTTGATTTACTATGTGATGTGAGCCTCGTACTAAAATATTTTTTGAATGCTTATAATATACTGTTGCTAAAATAAAAGAAAAATCTTACATAGTTAGCAAAATAATTATATTATGGCTGGCAATGTCTTTAAATAGTTTCACTTGCTTTAAAATTTGTTCTATTTGCTTTGCACTTTATTCTTGCTATTTCTAAAGCAGCATTACAAAACTTTTCTTTACTAGACAAGCTTCAATAATAAAATGCCATGTTGTTGGGCCTCTAGTTGTTCTTTGTATATTTAACAGTACACTGAAAATTCCTAGACCAACCAACATGTTAGTTTTCTAATTATAGATTAATGCATTTGGATATATACTAACTTCTTGAAATTGTTAGGCATTGAATGTAGGGTAATGCAACCCACTTAGTTGTTTGTTCACATGAGAAGGGCTAGCTCGAATTTGCTTTATGTTTTTAAAAAAATTTGCAAAAGGTATTTGGTCTGGCAATATTCAGTTGTGTGAAGTTTATCTGCAACAAGACATATTTCTGTAATTCTGCTTGGAAATAGAAATGCTTGTATTTCTAGTAATTACTTTACCAGTTGATTTCTTAATTAAGAAGGATGACACTGTTGATTTCTTTTCTCAGAGATCTAGGAATAAAACACCTTATTGCTAATGAAATTTTGGAACACAAAGAGCCCTTTCTTCTATCTTCAGATGTTTTCCCCTGAAGAATATATATAGTTTCTACCTTGATTAAAATATTCATAGAACACATTAGTAGAAGAATTTCAAAAGCATTTTCAAATACTCCTTTGATTGATCTTGGATTCAGAAGTAGATAGAAATTTTTAAAACAAAATTTATGCGTATATAACCTATTCTTTTTGTTGAATCTAGTAATCAATTCAAATAGGAAAGCAAATAACTTAAGAGGTGAATCAAATTTTTCATCAAGTTGATTTTTTTTGAGACAGAGTCTCTCTCTGTTGCCTGGGCTAGAGTGCCGTGGTGTCAGCCTAGCTCACAGCAACCTCAAACTCCTGGGCTGGAGCAATCCCCTCAAAAAGTGCTAGAATTACAAGTGTGAGCCACTGGCCTGAACTTGACTGTGACCCACCCAAGACAAAAATCTGAAAGCAAAAAGCAAAAACAAAAACAAACCCAAAAGGAGAGAAAAAAGTTGTCCCTTCTAAAAAGCTGTCTATGATACTTATCTTTGTCATGCTCTATTCTTAAGGGATTATTCACTTTGTAGACAAATGTTAATGGCCCCTGCATTGTAAAAAATAAAATTTTAGAGACTAAAAGTAGTTCAAATATTTCTTCTTCCTCTGTGGCAGTTGAGTGTCAGTCCTGATTAAGTGTTGATCTTCCCAGGATTTCGGCTTGGCGCTGTTCATCTCTAACTTGATTCTTAGCCTGCCTTATCTATTCCCACCAGATTAATTTCCACTTCTATACTGTCAATTTCTCAGTCTTTATGTCCAGCCTTGTCCTCCCCCCTGAATTGAGTACCCATGCATTCGGCTGAACCCAGGCCTCCCACCTGAGCGTCCACACACAGCGCACTACTACCAGCTGGGCTCCTGGTTACTTGGGCACCTTTGCCCAGCAAGCCTCCCCTCTCTGTTCAGATACTCTCATCAGAAGCTGGGAGGCATCCTGATTTCTTCTCTCTCCTTCATGCCACTTTTCACCAGTTGTCAAGTCCTAGGGATGCCACCTCCAAGCCATTTTTTAACTTCATCTTCTTTGCCCTGTAGCCTCTACTCTTATTTGCAGTTCATTCAAGCTTGAACTTGATTAACTTTTGCAGTTTTCTTCTAATGATCTCCCTCGTTCTAAACTTTTTCCCCTTCAGTTGGTTCTCTACACTGTCCTTTTTCAGAAGTTTTGCTTCTAAAGCAGCACAACTTTCTTTTGTGCACTACCCTGCTCTTCTCTTCCTACTGGTTAAAAGGCTTAGATGTTTCCCTGATGCCTAAGGAAGTGAAGTAAGTTGAAACTATAGGTTGAGCAAGGAAGCATCTTCTCATGGAGCCCAGGGCTCCAGGGATCTGTGTGGCTTCAAATCAGCCCTTGTAAATAATCTCTCTTTCTCTAGAAATACCTATTCATACTTGTGCATTTAAGACATAGCCCTTCTGTGAAAGCTTTCTTAACATTTGTCAGGGAGTGGTGAGGTACCCTGAGTATGCCTCTGTTGTATCACAACTTCCCCCCCTCCCCCCCGGGCCTCTCTCCAGGGCTTCTCTATCCAGTTCTGCTGATACAACCCTGCACAAGGTGCCTGACCCAGGGGTCCATGGAGGCTGGGACCTCATTGCTTTTCTTACTCCACTGGCCTTCATTACGCCTTTGGGCATGATTTGCACAAAGGTGCCATAGCCTTGGGGATCTTGCCTGCATGGTCTCCCCAGATACCCTGAGCTTCTTGAAAACCAGGGCCCTATCTCACAGAACTCTGAATCCACAGTCCCCAGCACATGGTAGACGTGCAATAAATGCTTGTTTAGTGAAGGCATGAACAAATAAATGAAGAGATTTTGCCACTGACCTGTCCTTTCTCTCATTTTTCATAGGCTTAAAATTAGGAATGGAGCAAGACACCTGGGTAATGATCTCTGAACAGGGCGAAAAACTTTATAAAATGATGTGCAAACAAGGAAATCTGATCAAAGACAGAAAAAGAAAACTGACTACGTTCCCTAAATGCTTTCTCGGAAGGTAGGGTTGATAGTCTGAGTGCATGCCTGTCTTTCTTTCATATTCTATCTTTTGTGTCAACTTCCCTTTAATTATTTGTTTTTCTTGTAAAAATATTCTCCTAAGCATTTTTGAATACTTCTTTACAATTGACATTTCCTGGGCCACAGCAGGATGAGGGAAAGGACAGAGAGCCGAGACCATGACCAGGAGGAGACTTGAGGCATCCATCAGAGACAGGGTAGGGACAGAAGTTCGCCCCATCCCCGCTGACATCTCTCTCTCATGCTTGCTAACCACAAGACCTTGCACCACCCAGCGTGGCTATCTGAAGAAGCTAAGATAAACAACATTTCCCTGTAAATCTTACCCAAGGCAGTCGACCCTACCACCAGCACACACATAAGACCAGGAGAATGACCTATCATGACCCCTTACCTCATTGAATCACCACCCTCCGTACCCCAGGACAGGCTTATCCCCTATTTGTTAATCAGGGGATGTGTGTGTTAATAGGATTTCTGACTGCGCCTGCGCAGCCTATACCTGACCCGCACATGTAATGGTGCTCACTTACCTCATGAATTATTCTATCGCCCTCTAAAAACACCACAAAGCCCTACCCCCAAGGAGCCAGCCAGAGAACTCTTCCTCCTGTGCTCTCTTCCTTGTGCTCTAGTATAAGATCCATTAAAGCCTTGTCTGGGGAGGTTCTTGTCCTCATGTCAATTTCTATTGCATGGGAGCCCAAGAACCTGCAGCTGGTAACATTTCCATTCATTCATGATTTCCACAATATTTGATATGCCGGGAATTCCAGGGCAAGTTGGAGATTGGGGCCCAGAAGGAAGTGGCTGGCGGCTGGCCTGTAGGGGCAGGATGACTGGTTTGGCATGGACCTGGGTATAGGGCCTGAAATCAGGGAAGATGAGCGAGCTGAAGACACACAGTCTAAACTCTTGGTAAACGCACAATTTAGCAGCTGTGCTCAGGATGAGATGTATGGATGAATAGTCTGGAAAGTGGGCCATGCAAGGGCAGGCACAAAGCACCAGGCAGGAGGTCACCCTGGATTTCAGCACAGGGCAGATTGCAGGTTTGTTGCTTGGTGTCCACAGACAGCGTTAAGTGGGATTCCCTGGCTGGTCTAATCAGTGCAAGGCCAAAGGGAAGGCTAGCTGCCTTTGGCTAGCTCTTCTGAGGCCAGGCTCTGTGCTCGCTTCTTCTATACATGATTTGTGACAATTGAATACATACTTAGGAGGTGAATAACTTTACACTTTTTAAAGATGCAGAAATTGGCTCATGGAGCTCAACAATTTTGTTTGCTTAGTGAATGCCAATGTTAATTCTGTAAAGTAGGCTGGAGTGGTAGTTCAAAGTCCAGACTGCAATCAAACGCTCTCTGTTGAATTCCTGGTGCTACCACTAGTTTTCTTATGAGATTTGGGAAAGTTAAGTTTCTATTTCCTCTGGAAACATGGAGATGATTGTAGTGTTTGATTGTAGCGTTTACCTGTGGTGCCCACTAGGTTGTCTTTTTAACAAGCTATGAGGACAGGTAACATAACCACAGGCCACCACTACCCCCAGAACAACCAACTCAGAAATATGTAGGCCAGGAAACCCTCTGCCTGCCAGGCAGAGACTGGATCTCTTCTTCAGCGGGCATGGCCCTCACTGCTGTAGGTGAGCTCTTTTGTCTGTCGTTGGCAGGTCGCCCCCCAGGTGATAGCTCTTTTGCAAGGAAAAGTGCAGATGTGAGTTCACCTTGGCAACGAAGCCCCGTGCAGCAAAAAGTATCTCTTGTAACGACTCCAAAGTCCTTGCTGGGACTTGCTCACTTTGAAGAGTCACTTCAAGCTGTGACAGCTCCTGGCAGGTTTTTAAATGTATGCAGTTTAGCCATCAAAGGTCATTTTTACCTTAGCAGTGCTGCCTAGTAACAGCTGACGTCACACCCTCATCAGGTGTCTGGGGAAACGCAGAGGGAAAGTTAGCCAGTGTCAAATTTGTCCCGTTTGAGGGAGAATGGGTTTGCTAACAGTGTGGGGGAACCACACCATCTCATATGGTCACAGTCCTAGTTAGCGGGGTTGCTACGTAGAGCAGCTCCCGCAGCACCTGATAGGTTGGAGAGACGCAGTGAGTCTTGGCTGTGTGTATTATCGTGGCCTTTTCCGTAACAGCTGCTGCCGCTGTCTGACAGCCCACGTTCGAAGTTATTTCTGAGCAGATCATGATCCTTTAGCAGATTGTTGTTGGACTCTCCCTGTTACCCGAGTATGTCCCATGATAAAGCCACTCATTCGCTTCCTTTGTATCCCTCCCACTCTCTTTTTTTAAAAAACCCACCAATTTATAGCAATATATAAATTGGCTCTTCCCCTCATTTTAATATGATTAAATTAATGCAGTTTTCAAGAATCTGGTGTCCTCAGAATGGAGAATTACGCTTCAGCTACACATCGGCCATCTCAACCCACTTGTCAACTGTTGATGCTTATTTAGTAAGAGCTCACGACGTGCTAGGTACCGTGCTGAGTTCCTGTCGTCCCTCATCTCCTGTAATCCTCTGTCAGCTACGCCATTGGCTTTCTTATTATTATCATCTCTGTGTTATCGATGAATACACTGAGGTTTAGAGAGCTAAGGTCACACGGTAGTGGAAGCAGAAACAGGATTCATGTCCAGGTGGTCTCACTGCAAAGTACTTGATCTTCACGGCTGTGCTTTATTGCACCTTTTCTTATTTTCCTTCTTTTAGATCGTTCTTATTTAATAAAATAATAAAAAAATACTTTTGCAACTCTTTCTGCCTTAAAGCATATTTGTTAGACTAGACAATCAACTTTTAGCATTTTGAATCCCTTGATTATTTGACTCTTGCCATTTTTGTTGCTTTTGGTTTTGAAATAAGTGGAAAAATAATTTCCCGATGCTCCCCATAGCCATGTTTCTCTGGCCCAAACCCCCAAATCAGTATAAAATAAATTCATTTGTTTATGTAAAAGTGCAAATGTTAGATTTTTAAAACATGAGCACGATAGCATTTTTTATTTGTACAATGTCTCTGTATTGAGTGTTCTCTTAATGATACTACATGAGCATTTTTAAAAAATGGCTACATAGCTGAGTGTCTCCTAAGTGACACAGACCATCATCCTTATTATCTGTAATGCCTGAAGCTGCCCTGCAGTGGTGAAAGATGTGAGCTGTAGCCCTGGGTGGCCTTCACAGCTGCAGCACAGGTGTGTGTAGACAGTTCTGATGGACAGTTCTGCGCTGGAATACTCCTTAGGGATGACAGTTTAGATACAGTAATGAATTCACCAAGTAATTTTAAAATTTCAAAACAAGGTAGTAATTTTAAAATTTCAAAACAAGGTAATAAAACTTTTCTTTGACTTTTGGCGTGTATTAATTTTCTGTTGGTGCATACCAAACTAGCACATACTTAGCTGCTTAAAACAACACCCATTCATTAGCTCACTTGCAGTCAGAAGTCCAGGCAAACTCAACTGGGTTCCCTGCTCAGGGTCTCACAATGCCAAAATCAAGGCGTTGGCCAGACTGGGCTCTTATCTTGAGACTCTGGGGAAGGGTTCACTTACAAGAGCATTCATGTTGTTGGCTGTATTCATCTCCTTGAGGTTGCAAGAATGAGGTCCCTGTTTCCTTGCTGACTGGCAGCCAAAAGCTGCTCTCAGCTTCTGCAAGCTGCATTCCCTGGTACAGGGCCCCCTTCATCTTCAGAGCTAGCAGAGGCGCATTGAGTCATTCTCATGCTTTTAATTTCTTTGACTTCCTCTCATGCCACCAGCCTGAGAAAACTCTGCTTCAAAGGGCTCAACTGATTGGGTCAGGCCCACTAGGATAATTTCTATACTTCTAAGTCAGCTGACTTGGGATTTTAATTATATACAAGAAATCCCTTCACAGCAGTGCCTAGATGAGTATTTAATTGAAAAGCCAAGGATGGGAATCTTGGTGGGGGTGGGAGGGTTGTGGGAAGATTTCTTTAGAGTCCTGCCTACTGTATGGTACATGCAGTTTTGTTTTTCCTGCTGGGTTTTTAAACCCACTGATTCTCTGTGCCTGGGAAGCCACGTTAAAGACAGTTGAACTCTTTATATTTAGTTATTATTGCTCTATATAGTTCTGACTTTTAGTTCTTTTTAGGATCTGTTGCATTTCTTTTAGTCCCAAATTTGTCTTTCTGTAGATAGTAGCCTTATAATTAAAGCCACTGTAAAATTTTTATTTTGTGTTTATTAGAGGTCTCAACAAGTTGAAGAGTTTAAAACTAAATGCAGTTTAGGAAAGTCTGAATGTATAGACATGTATTTTTTAGAATAGAGTCCAATTTAAATGCCCATGAGCCTTACATAAAAGAAAAAATATCTGCTGAAATGTGTTGTAAATATTCATTTATATTTTGAGATTCCCTTCAGAGTTGCTTCTTGACTGCATGGTACAGATAAACTTTCCAGGGGAAAAAAGTAACCATTTACCTCTTTCATTGGCTTTCTGTTGCAGTGAATTTGTGTCATGGCTGTTGGAAATTGGAGAGATTCACAGGCCTGAGGAAGGTGTTCACTTGGGACAAGCATTATTAGAAAATGGGATCATTCACCATGGTGATTACATTATTCATTACTTATTTAACCTATTTATTCATGATTTTCATTATTTAATTCCACTGATCAGTTGAATTTATAATTTTTCACATTATAGGATGCTTATGTTTTTTTCAACATTTTCGGTACCTAGTGTGCATGGCACAGTGTTTCAGGGAGCTTTGTTGTCTGCGTGACTGAGATAGCTCAGGAGGAGCTGGTTAGAGAGCAGTGATGAAGGATTTGCTCTGGATGGTGTATGAGACATGGGGGGGTAGTATCCAGCAAGCAGTTGAAAATTGGGTGTCTCTGAGTGGAAATAAACCCACTCAATGTGTTTTTTCTGTTCTCTCACTGAACAACAGTCAACACAGAATGATTCAGTGACCAAATGTGTGTGGGCTTTCCCCACACACCAAGCAAGCAGTCGGTTCTGTAGCAGACACTAGCTGGGTGGGTAACCTCCAGTTCAATTCTAGCACGATCTACCTGGAGATCCCACAGGTTGAGGCTCAGTCTCCAAGGCGGCCCCCACTTCAGATGCGAGTCATAAGTCCGGGCCTCTGGGCCTTCTGACTGACTGGTTTCAGTGGGGGTTCCCATGACCCCTCTGTGGGTTCAATTACTTTGCTTAGAGCAGCTCACAGAACTCAGGGAAACATGTTTGCTGGTTTATTATTATATAAAGGACATCATAAAGGTTACAAATGAAGAGATGTATAGGGCAAGGCATGTGGGAAGGACACACCACCAGGAACTTCCAGGTGTTCTGCAACCTGGAAGCTCTCTGAACCCTGTCGTTTTGCAATTTTATGGAAGCCTCATTACATAGGAATGATTGATTAAAGCATTGGCCATTGGCGACCAACTTAACCTTTAGCCCCTCTCTCCCGACACTGGAGATTGGGATTGGGGCTGAAAGTCCCAACCCTGTAATCCTGCCTTGGTCTTCCTGGTGACCAGCCACACCCTGAAGCTACCTAGGGGGTGTGAGTGATCAGTCAACTCATTAGCATACAAAAAGACATCACAGGATCACAGGTGTAAAGCTCCCCATAGAAATAGGTGAGAGACATTGGGGAATCATTTCAAGAGAGTACCAGATCCCTGAGAACATTGACAACAAGCAAACAAAGAAACAAGAAAGCAATGGTAATGAGACTAAAGATAAAAGTTTGAAGAATTTCCTATGTAAAATGCAGGGGAGGAGAAGATGACAGGGAATTATTAATAAATATGGATATTTGGCTATGGTATTTAATGTGCATTTCCTATCTTAAATAAAGTGGTGCACAAACAAGCCAGATCCTTCCAATGTTTCCTTATTACTCTGGGTATCTATCACCTGTGTGATGGTACCACCATCTACCCATCTAGAAATCATCTTTGACGCCTTTCTTTCCCTCATACCCTCAAGCCCTGTGAGCTCTGCCACGCAGATAAGTCCCTAATTAGATCAACTCTCTCCCTTCCATGATCTTCACCTTCTTCCCAGTCACCATCATCTCTTCCTTGTTTCCATTTTTGTTCCCCACCCCCACAGTACACACTCCAGGTAACAGCTAAAGAGATCTTTTAAAGCAGGTGTAAGATCAAAGCATTCCCCTCTTTACAATCATCTAACGCCTTCCCATCAAATTTAGAGAAAAGTTGAGATCTAAACCTTTCAAGGCCAACCTCTTAGTTGGCCTAAACCTCTTAGCATGAGCTACTAGGCCTTAAATGATAGGGCCTCTGACTTCCTCTCAGAGCTTGGCACCCAGACTTGAACCTAACTGAGGCCACCCTGGCCTTCTGTCTCTTCCTTCAATACTACAAGGTGACTTCCTATTTAGGATCTTAGCTTTTGTTGTTCTCATTTAGTAATTGTTTATTACTTCCTAATATATACAGGAAACTTTCTAAGTGTTGGAGGTACAGCAGTGGATGAAAAGACAAAGGTTCTTGTATTCATGACTTATCTTCTATGACCCTCTGACTTATAGAGGCCCATCCAGTCCTGTCATTCTTATTTATTGATTTTTTTTTTTAATTTTAGAAACTCTTTGTGCACTTAGAACC
Organism: Microcebus murinus; assembly: GCF_040939455.1. NCBI lineage: Eukaryota > Metazoa > Chordata > Mammalia > Primates > Cheirogaleidae > Microcebus > Microcebus murinus. The sequence goes on along the minus strand of NC_134110.1, from coordinate 88,907,760 downwards.
ATCTGAAATCATTATGTTGTTTTACTTGTTTCTTTGTTTGTTATCTCTTTATCTCTCTACTCCCTACCCTGGCCTCCAGTCAAAATGTAAGCACCATCAGAACAGAAGCTTTGTTTGTTGGTTGATAGCAAATGCCTGGAGTGCCCAGCCTGTTCCAGTGCTCAATAAATATTGACTGAATGAATAAATAAATGAATAATTATATTTTGAATGAACAGATGATACTTTTCAATTGTATTTGATTTTGTACTTGATTTATTAGCATCTCTTAGGCTAAAAAAGCATCATTTAAAAACTTTTAAGTAAAAATAGGGTAACTATTACATACTATCATTATAAAATGTTTATAAATATTATATAATAATTAACCTATCTTGAATATAATTCCACAGATCTTATATTAACCTGGGGGCTAATCCTTAGTGGCAGAAATTGGGTACTTATTTATCAAAATTGGTTTAGCTTTTGTTTTTTGTGGGCATGAGTGCAATACATTTCTCAGTTTTCCTTGCAGTCAGGCATGGCCATGTCATTGAGTTACAGCTAAAGACATACACAAAAGTGACGCACATGAGAAGCGTACAGGCCATTAAAAAGGCAAAAGCCTCAAAACTTCAAGGTGACCTTTAAGAGCATTGAGGATGGCTGGGCCTGTGTCAGATACCTAAACCCTGCAGGGGCCCAAGCACTATAAACTCATCCTCCACCACTGACTGGGCTTTTACATAAGGGAAAAATTAGCTTCTACAACATAAGCCGCTGTGTTGAGGAGGTTTGTTTGTTATAGCAGCCAGTGTTCACCAGTAGGAAACCAGCTAGTTTTTCTTCCCAATATTTCCTGCAAAAAATTAGTTCTCCCATTCTAGTGGGAAAGGAAATATGACAGCAGCTGGATTTCATGATGGGCAGGATAAAAAGACTTGAAACTACCGGACTCTGAGAAATAAAGGTCGCTGGTTCATGTTTACATACAAACTGGGAGAAAGAGAACATATTATATAATTTCACATTAACAGAGTAATTCTAATTAGAATGAAGAGGTATGAACCAAATGTGCTAGTTCCATAAGTATGTGATTCCAGCTGCATTTTAGTGAAAATAAGATTCCTAAAATAAAGTGGAATGAACCATCTTTTTTTTTAATTTTCATATATCAGGTTTTATTTTAGCATGTTTTTTAAAGCAATTATTAATATAAAACCAAATGAAAATAAATTGTTTTATAAGTTGGTTTTTTAAAAAGATAAAATTGACAGCCTTCTTGTTAGATTGACAAGACCTGGAAAGGAAAGAGCCCTAATAAACTCAATTAGAAATGCAAAAGGAGAGGCCACTACAGACATCATGAAAATATAAAACATCTTTGAATACTGTAAAAATCTATATGCCCCCAAACTACAAAACATGGAGGAAATGGACCAATACTTAGAGACACACAACCTTCCTAGGCTCAATCAGGAAAAAATATAATTCCTGAACAGACCAATATCAAGCACAGAAATTGAAGCAGCAATTAAAAATCTTCCAACAACAAAAAAAGGCCTGGATCAGATGGGTTCACACCTGAATTCTACCAAATTTATAAAGAAGAACTCATACCTATACTGCAGAAATTATTCCACAACATTGAGGAGGATGGTAACTTCCCTAACACATTCTACAAAGCCAATATCACTTTGATACCAAAGCCAGGAAAGGACACAACAAAAAAAGAAAACCTATAGACCAATAGCCTTCATGAATATAGATGTAAAAATCCTCAAGAAAATCTTAGCAAAATAAATCCAGAAGCACAGCAAAAAAAATAATTCATCATGACCAGGTGGGCTTTATCCCAGAGATGCAAGGTTGGTTCAACATACGCAAATTTGTAAATACAATTCACCATATAAATAAAAGCAAGAACAAAGACCATATGATTCTCTCAATAGATGCAAAAAAAGCATTTGCAAAATTCATCACACTTTTATGATAAAAACTTTTAACAAAATAGGTGTAGATGGGACATACCCTAAAATTATTAAAGCCATATACGATAAACCCACAGCCAATATTATACTGAACAGGGAACAATTGAAAGTATTCCAGCTTAGAACTGGAACCAGAAAAGATTGCCCACTATCTCCACTTGTATTCAACATAGTGCTTGAAGTCTTTGCCAGAGCAATCAGACAAGAGAGGGGAATTAAGGGTGTCCAAAGAGGGGCAGAAGAGGTCTAACTCTCACTTTTTGCTGATAATACAATATTATATCTAGAAAATCCCAAAGATTCAACCAAGAGACTCTTGGAATTGATAAATGAATTCAGTAAAGTTTCAGGATACAAAATGAATGCACACAAATCAGTGGCATTCATATACGCCAATAACAGTCAAGCCAAAAATCCAATCAAAAGATGCAACACCTTTCACAATAGAATCAAAGAAAATTAAATGTTTAGTAATATATTTAATGGAGGTGAGAGACATATATAGAGAAAAGTACGAAAACACTGAGAAAAGAAATTGTAGAACACGTAAACAGATGAAAAAATCCTACCATGCTCATGGTTTGGCAGAATCAATACTAAAATGTTAAAATGTCCATACTACCTAAAGTAATCTACAGAATTAATGCAATCCCTGTCAAAATGCCATCATCATTCTTTACAGATCTAGAAAAAATAATTCTATGTTTCGTATGGAACCGATGAAGACCTCATGTAGCCAAAGCAATCATAAGCAAAAAGAAATTGGGAGGCAAGTCTATCAGACTTCAAGCTTTACTGCAAGTTTGTAGTAACCAAAACAGCATAGGACTGGCACAAGAACAGAGATATAGACCTTTGGAACAGGACTGAATTATCTGTTTTAAAGAGCTCAAGCAAAAAAAAAAAATGCCTGTTATTGCTATTCTTCACATTGCAAATATTGTTATGCACTTCATCAGAGGCAAAGCTTTACTAAAGCAGGAATTCTTGGGTTGAGGCAGCATATGCTTTCCCTGTGATATACTGATAATATTCATCTTATCTGGCTCTAAATAGAAATGCTTATGTGAGATTCCAGAGACCTCATTTTTTATATCCCGTGGTATAATGAAGTTGGCTCATCCAAGCTCCTGAGAGCTGATAATTAAATTAAAAACATTTTGCAAGATGGTTGGTTGTTAAGCACAATTGTTATTAAAAATTAAATTATTTAAACATGTAAGTACATAAGTGATATTATAAACAAAGCCAAAACATTCTTAAAACTCATTACTGCTTAATTATTTCAGTACGTTGTACTGTTATCTATGCTCTTGAGGTGATTTATATCTATTGTCTCTGCGTGTGGGAAATACCGTGTAGTGCTTTGTTGCTGTACCTTAACTCTTCGTTCAGTAACTTCAAGTTGCTTGATATTGGCCAGAGTAGGAGTATTTACATCACAGAAATGGGCAAATGCTATACATCAGAGCTGCTTCCCCTCTCTTCCCCTCACCTCCACCACCCAGAGAGCCAAGGTGTTAAATATTTATAGTACATCCCTGGTTCTCTCACACAAGGTTATTTAAATGACTGCATTAAGCGACTTTTTTCCACAAGCTAACCTGAACTCTCATTAGTTAACTAAATCCATTTTCTGTGCTAGAGGAGTCGGGAGAGTGGATTTGAAAACAAAACTGTTCACTGTTTTTCTTTTTCTTTTCTTTTTTTATTTCAGGGTATTAAGAGGGTACAGACATTTTGGTTACATTTTATGTCTTTGCCTCTCCTTAGCGAGGCTTAGAGGCATTCCCTTCCCCTCTACAATGCTCACTGTGTCCTTTCACTGTTTTTCTAAGTCAATAGCTAAGAGTTGCAGATTAACCCAGGGTTCATTAGGAAGGTCCCAAGAGTTTGCATCATGCCAAACACCCCATTTTGAATGCATGGGTTAAACTACCACTTGTTTTATTGTGACAAATACATTTGGGCCCTACATTTCCTTGAATTTTTTACTATCAAGACAATAATTTTTTCAATGATTGTTAAGGGATAAAAATGTGAATAGGTAGATTGCATAATAGAAATCAATTACTGATCTTGAAACATGCCTTAGGGTTTCAAAGTATTTCCCTTGATTTTATTTTACCTTCATACATGTTTTTTTCTTTATGGCTTGGCCAGGGTATATTTATTTATTAAAGTTTTTTGATTATCTTCTGGATTCACCAAATGTAGTTAATGAGAATTCTGACAGCTTTTTCTCCTCTTTCACCAAAAAAAGTAAAGGTCAAAGTCTTTTCTCAAATCATAAAAATATAGCCTATTGCTGCAAATTATCTATTCTGCAGATGTTGCTTTCTGTGTAAAGAAAATATTTAAATGTTAACTCTTTGAGTTTTAATTTGAGGTTTTTACTTTCTGGAACAGTCATTTTTTATTAGACTGTGACTAAAACAACAGCCTGGAAAAGAGAAAACTTGAGGAGAGATTTAATAGGAGTCTTTTCTTTCCCAGCTTTATGGTGGTGTAATTGACAAATACAATGTACAACATGATATTTTGATATATATATATATATATATATATGTATATATATATATATATATATATATATATATATATATAAATTGGGGAAGATTACCACAATCGAGCTAATTAATATCCCTCACCTTACATAGTTATCACTTTGTTTTTGTAATGAGAACATTTAAATCTACTTTCTTAGCAATTTTCAAGTATACAATACATTACATATTTTCTCTCTCCGTTCATCCACGGATGGACACTTAGGTTGATTTCGTATCTTGGCTATTGTGACTAATGCTACAGTGAACATGGGAGTGCAGATATCTCTTTGGCATACTGATTTCATTTCCTTTGAATACACACCCAGAAACAGGATTGCTGGATCATATGGTAGTTCTATTTTTGTTTTCATGAGGAATTTTCATACAGTTTTCCATAATGGCTGTACTGATTTACATCTCCACCAACAATGTATGAGGGTTCCCTTTTCACCACATCTTCACCAATACTTATTTTATATCTTTTTTGTAATATCTATCTTCAAAAGTGTGAGGTTATATCTCATGTTGGTTTTGATTTGCATTTCCCTGCTGATTAAAGATGTTGAAAACCTTTTCATATGCCTGTTGGCCATCTGGGTTTCTTCTTTTAAGAAGTATTTAGGCTCTTATTTTTTAATTATTTGTATTTTTGATATTGAGTTGAATGAGTTCCTTGTATGTTTTAGATATTAACCTCCTATTGGATATATGTTTGCAAATATTTTTTTCCATTCCTTAGGTTGCCTTTTAATCTTATTGTTTTGTTTGTTATACAGAATCCTTTTAGCTTGATGAAATCCCATTTGTCTATTTTGCTTTTGTTCCCTGTACTTTTGGGATCATATCCAAAAAATTATGGTCCAGACAAATGTTGAAAAGCTTTTCTCCATGGGTTTTCTGGTAGTTTTATGTATAATTAAGTCTTTAGTCCATTTTGAGTTGATTTTTGTATATGATGTGAGATAAGGGTCTAATTTTATTCTTCTACATGTGGCCATCAGGTTTTCCCAACACTTTTCCCAATTTATTGAAAAGACTGTCTTTCTCCATTGTATGATCTTGGTACCTTTGTGGAAGATCAGTTAACCATAAATGCCTGGATTTACTTCTAGGATCTCTATTCTGTTTCATTGTCCTATATGCCTACTTTTGGACCAATTCAATGCTGTTTTGATTACTGTAATTTTGTGGTATATTTTGAATTCAGGTAGTGTGATGCCTTCAGCTTTGTTCCTTTTGCTCCAGATTGCTTTGGTTAGTCAGAGTTTTTGTGGTTCCATACAGATTTTAGGATTGTTTTTTTTCTATTTCTGTGAAAAATGTCATTGGAATTTTGATATGATTGAATCTGTAGATTGCTTTGGGTCATATGGACATTTTAACAGTATTAATTCTTCCAATCCATGAACATGGGCTATCTTTCCATTTATTTGTGTCTTCTTCAATTTCTTTCATCAGTGTTTTATAATTTTCAATGTACAGATCTTTTACCTCCTTGGATAGATTTTTTTACTAAATATTGTATTTGATTTTGTGATGCTATTATAGATGAGATCATTTTCTTCATTTTCTTTTAAGACAGTGTCTCCCTCTGTAGCCCTGGGTAGAGTGCAGTGACATCATCATCATCATAAATTACTGCAACCTTAAACTCCTGGGCTCAAGCAATCCTCCTGCCTCAGCCTCCTGAGTAGCTGGAACTACAGGTGCATGCCACCATACCTGGCTAATTTTTTCTGTTTTTGGTAGAGATAGAGTCTCGTTCTTGCTCAGGCTGATCTTGAATTAATTTATTTTTTGAATAGTTTGTTGTTAGCTTATAGGAACACTGCTAGTTTTTGTATACTGACTTTGTGTCCTGCAACTTTATTGAATTCATTTATTAGTAGTCCTAACAGTTTTTTGGTGGAGTTTTTAGCTTTTTCTATATATAAAATGAAACCATCTGCAAACAGAGACAATTATACTTTCAAGTTGGATGCTTTCTATTTCTTTTTCCCGCCTAACTGCTCTGGCTGTGACTTCCAGTACTATGTTGAATAGAAGTGGAGAGAGCAGGCCTTGTCTTATTCCTAGTCATAGAGAAAAAGCTTTCTGCTTTTCACTGTTGAGTATGATGTTAGCTGTGGGCTTGTCGTATATTGTTGTTATTATATTGAGATATATTCCTTCTATACTACATCTGTTGAGAGTTTTTATTATGAAAGAATGTTGAAATTTGTCAAATAGTTTTTCTGCATCTATTGAAGTCAATATGTGATTTTTATCCCTCATTCTGTTAATGTGGTACATCATATGTAGTAATTTTCATGTGTTGAACTCTCCTTGCATCACAGGGATAAATCCCACCTGATCAAAGTGTATGATCCTTTTACTGTGCTGTTGAATTTGATTTGATAACACTTTGCAGAGGATTTTGGCATCTATGTTCATCAGGAATATTGTTCTGTAATTTACTTTTCTATAGTATCTATATTTGCCCTTGTAAAATTAGTTTGAAAGTATTTTCTTCTTTTCAGTTTTTTAGAAGAGCTTGAGAAGGATTAGCATTAATTCTTTAAATGTTTGGTAGAATTCACCAGTGAAGCCCTCAGGTCCTGAGAATAAGAGTCTTTATGAATATGAAACTCTTATCTTGAGGATGGTAATAAAGAATGACCACTCTCATTTTCCACTGAGAGAAAAAAAATCTTAAGCTATGAGTAAGAAAAGCATTTCTCAGTGTAAGAACTGTTAAAATTTTGGAATCAGTTAGATATTGAATTTATTTAATCTACTCTGGCTGGAGGCCTAAACACAGGGTAAGTGGTCAAGATTGGTGTATGTGTGGTCTTGGCCTGATCACAGTGAGATAAAACAGATAAATGCTAAAATTCACTTCTGGGGCTGAAAATCAAATCACAACTTACTAATTTGAGTATCTTTTCTTTGAAGGACACTTTTTGTTCAGCTTTGTGGCATTGTGAAGAAATAGAAAAAACAAACTAATATTTATATAAATACAAATATACAAACTATATATTTATGCATGTACATATATTAGATGCATATATATTATGCTAGCTGAATGTTGCTAACCTCAACTTAGTTCTAAAAGCATTATATGGAAATTGTAAATGTATTAAATAATAATATGTTATCATGATTCATGTTAAGATATTCATATTAAAATACTAGATAAGCATTGCTGTGTTAGAAAAGCAAAAGCTTTCTGTAAAATTAACAGCTTCAGTATTTGGGAATATGTATTTAATACATTTATTTCTTTTTCATATGTTACTTTTTAGATTGTCATTATTTTAATATATTATTCCTATGTTCTTAGTTACTGACAAACATCAATTCAAACCAGAGCAAATGTTATATAGATTTCGGTATGATGATGGAACATTTTATCCAAGAAATGAGATGCAGGATGTGATTTCAAAGGTAAAGACCTCTGTCACAACCTCTTCAATAGCAGAATTCATATTGTCATTCTTCAGAAAAATAAAAAGCAGATTAGAGACTTAAGAAGATTTTCCTAGTATAGAAAACTCTTAAATTATACATGAAAGCAAAGCTCTTTATTTCTTGTTGGAATTTTAATATTCTATGGTTAGATTATTTTTTTTCATTCTCTTATTTAGTCCTAAATGAAAGTAGTACTATTGTGTCACTCAGACGTTTATATCCATTGAAAACTGTTTTACATATAGCGACATGTGGTCATGATACTTGACTACATAAGAAATACAAATATATAATAATAAGAAATAATAATAATAAAAATAATAATAAGAAGAAAGCCAGTGTAATACTGGCTTTCTTTGTACACTTGAAAAGATTTATATTGACGTATGATGAACAAGTGTAGATGTATTACTATATAGGTTTATTTTCTGTTTATGTTTCAAAATTTTATATTAAAAATAATTTATAAAAACTTTTGTATATTTATATGTCAGATGTATCTGAAATTCATAGCAATTCATAGAAATTCATAGCACAATTTAATCCTATTCTTTAATGATTTAACTCATTTTAATGATATAACATTTGAATAATTTTTAAATTTGTTGAGGTTGTGTAATGATTCTAGAATATTGACAGTTAATTCATTTGTTATTTCAAAATCTCATTGATATGTCTCTTGTGTGATCTTACTTACTTTTGACGTATCTTTATTTTATATAGGGTGTAAGATTATATTGTCGTCTTCATAGTTTGTTTACTCCAGTGATAAGGTGAGTCTGGTTTCTAAGTTCTGGGATATTTAAATGGAAATATTTTTATTGTGTATTAGGTAAATATTATTCAGCTAGAACTTACTGGCTTATTTTTTTTGCTCCCAAAAGCAAAAATTTTACTTTAAAATATTATTTTAAGTAATAATTTATTACAAAAATCCCTAAATTTTCCAAAGATTGTAATTATAGTATCTTCTACTTTTTTATTTTGATTTCTAAAGTTGTTTTGCCACTAATTCATGGTCAGTTATAGACTTGATAATGAAATAATCCACATTCAGTTAATATTTAATAAATAAAAATTGACTGGGAGAGGATTTGGAAATATTGTTTACTCTAAATATTTATCATTGTGATTACTTGTATATTAATTTTTAAATTAAATTGTGTAACCAAATAGTGGCTATGCATTTTATTTAATGGTATTTCCTCCTAATAGTTTTTTTCCCAAAGAAACAACTTTGTACTTGAAAATTAAGAATTATTTTGAAATTAATAAATATAATTTTATAATTTTAGTCTCTATCATGTTTTCCCTTATGAAAAGATATACCTTTTTTGTTAAAAAAAAGAAGAATCAGGATTATATTTCAATTTATCTCTTTAGAAAGACAATGGAAAACTTTGAGGTTTGTATTATGAATACTAATAGATCTTTAGGAAATTATTGTACTTTTGTAATGTGCACTGATACATATTAACTGATAGAATGTTAAACTAATTTCAAATGGCCAGAAATTATTCAGAGTTTCTTGTCTAAATCATATTTTTAGAACAAAAATGCATATACCACTTTAAATAAAGATACCTTTTAATCTTGCCTATAAAATCCAAATGTTTAGTGTGTCCAGTGTTTCTATTTTTCATTCTGGTTTGGTAATTCCAAGAAAACACACAGCTTAAAAAAGGATTCCAGATGTTGCTAAGTGTATTGGAATGCCCATTTATACTGCAGAGAAAACACTGCTTACAAGTCCTGGAGGAGAAAATATAATAGTATATTACCCATGACCCCTGAAAGTGTGCTGTCTACTTTCATAAGCAGACTTCTAAAAGTAGGTAGATGTAGAAAACAGTATTTATTTACTCAGCCATATTCCTGCCACAGATACCCTGCAAATATTTTGGATAATTTAAAGCTAAATACATAATAGCAACTGGGTACTTCAATTTTTTCTCTGCTAAACTAATAGAAAATAATAATGGTTTAATTCTGCATGTCACTTGTGTATACATAGGTTTCGTATGTGCAAAATGTGTTATGAAAATATATTTTAGCCATATCAGATTTTCTTAAATCAGGAAAGTTCTATCTGTAAGAGCTGATAAGAAGGAATTGTTCTTTGGCTGAAAAAGACAATTGTTTATGAGTTGTCAAGGGAAAATTTAAGGGGAAAAAAACCATAAAACAGATGGAATGTACGATAGTCATGCTTTTAATAGTGTGACCTCAGCTTACAAAAAGAAAAATTCCTTAGCATGAAGAACCTCAGATCCACATGTGATCTATAACAGACTATGCATTTTCTTCTCATTGATGCTACAGAAACCAAGTTGAAATGAGTGATGAGGTGTCAGAAACATGGAAATAGATTTAAAAGAAAAAATAATGGCTGTTGATCAGTGCTAACCTAGTTTATTTATTATTGAAATCTCAGAAATTTCAGCCATCTCTCAGGGAGCTTTTTTTATGGAAGTTGGTAAAATAATGTAAATAGTAATATTAATTGTAAATTACGGACAGGCTAAAGGACAGTGAATATTGTTAGTAACTATTAGGCACTTCAAGTTTTTTGCAGTTTTAATTTTTTGACATTTTAAAAAGACTCTCATTTTTTCATTCCCATTTGATCCAAGCCTGCAAAATTTAATTGTGGAATTTAAGTCTTGTTTATATTAATTTGCCTATGGTAAAGTTGGTTTTGTTATACATTATGTCATTTCACTTAAAGTCACAGTTTCCAAGAACTTATCTACGACGTTAAGTGCGGACTTACTGTATGTATATCTAGCTAAATTATTACCAGATAATATAGTGATAATAATCTATTTGGATATAAGAAAATGTGAAAGAACAGATGTCTTGTGTTGCTATCATTGTAGGTCTCTTCCCTTTGCATGGCCTGATGAAGGTTTTTTCAGGTGTTATACATGCTTTGTAAACGTCTCTTATTTGCGCGGAATTTGGTCAATTGATTCAGATTACAATGGTAAACTTTTCTGTTGCACACTGATGCTAAATGAAAATATTTCCTGTACTTACTCGTCCCTTTGCTTGATGTTTTTGTTTTTGTTTCGTCTTTACAGAGATAAAGATTACCATTTAAGGACTTACAAATCTGTGGTCATGGCCAACAAACTGATAGACTGGCTAATTGCACAGGTAAATTACACTAACAGAAGTCAGGCGCTGAGTTTCATTCACTGCTACTGTAAACTTTGAGCATGTGAATTAGGTACTTTTTAAAAATTATTATCTGCCTGCCAATGAGGCAAAGTGAAGTAAACTTGATAAAGTTCAAATAGTATGAAGCAGTATTAGCATTTGAACCTAGATAATCTGACTTCAGAGTTCTCAAATTTAGCTTCGATGCTATTTTGTCTTTCAAAAGGAAGATGTTCCTATTTTAAAAATACGGATGAGATCTATCAGAAATCACTAAGCTCATTTGAATATCCCTGAAGAATAGCTATGCTCAAATACTAAAGTTTTTGCATGTTTTTTCACTAGTTTATTTTTTAAAAGTCCGTGTTTATTAGTCCTACCAGGTTATTATAATTTCTTTGTGCTTTTTTTTCCCTGTTAGAAAATAATTGTGCTTGAGCTTTAATATCTGCACAGATTTGAAATAGGAAAGTACAGAATTTATTGTTATTGTTATCATCCTGCTTCTCAGGATTTGGACACTTGCAGCTGGAACTGAAAAAATGTTATTTGCTTATAAGTGAAACAAATGCGGGTATCTAGTCCATCATAACAGATATTCAAACATAAATTTATTTAAATGTTTTTTCATACTTGTATCAACTAATAAATGATCCAAATGTTTTTCACTGATTAAAGATTAAGAAAACTGATCTAATTTAACTTACTGTTTTGAGGAAAGGGATATCTCTGGTTGAAATGAAAGTCATTATGTTTGAGTATTTGAGTCAGTTTCATAAGCAGTTTTACTTTTTTGTTCATAAAGGAAGTGGCTTGCTTTCTTTGTTACAAGTAGATAACATTTGATAATTCATCATAAAATGTTTATTTTTGTTTAATTTATTAATATTTAATCCATATTTGGTTTATCTGTGCACATATATTTTGATATTTTTATGTTTAATATTAATTTCTAGACTGTTCAAGGAACACCTACTTTTGCATTTGATAGCATTTAAATTTGTATAGCATATAGACGTTAAGATTTTAGATGAAACCAAATAAGTACCTTGAGCTGAAACACTAACTCATGCTTTTAGTGACTTTCCTAGTGTCAGAGCCTTTTATAACACCGTGGTCAATGTGTGTCATCGGAATCAGTTCTGTATTCAGTATCAGAGTTGGAATTTCACATAGAAATTATATTGTTATAGAATTCATATGAACTTGTGTTGATGATGTGAGAAAACTGAAAAAAAATTCATTTGAAGCAAAAGCTGGTGCTTAATAAACATTTAAAGTTCTAACTCTGGAAGTCAGTTATCAGTTTTTATTTTTGGCACTTTTACTTTCCAAGGGTGAGCATTAGAAGAAGAGAATAAGTTGCTCAAAAAACTAGGCCAGGTTGCAGTTATTTTTTTTCTTCAGTTTTTCTTAGTGGTCTGCTATGACAAGGTAGAGGTAGAAATCACGCTGCACTGGGACTCAGGCAACCTGGTATCTGATGCCAGCACTGCCAGTAACTAACTAGCTATGTACCCTTGGATGAGTCACTCGATCTCTCTGGATTTTGGTTTTCACAACTGTTTGTTGCTGACTGGAATAGCTGCATGTGCCATCTCTTCTCTGTCACTGAAGCTTTATGATTCTGATATTGCAAAACAGCCAAATTTAAGTATCAGATGTAATCAACTCTGATTGCTTGGCTTCACATTAGGATCCCATGGACTGCCTTGGAAAAGGGCAGACGTAGTAACGGAAGGGTAAGAGAACAAGTTAAAGTTCTTAATAGGAAGAAGAGATTTTTTAAAAAAGTAAGGATCTCTTTCCACCAAGACTCTCAAACGATGATACTTGATTTCCAGTATTGACCAGGACACTGAATTGATTTGGAAAGTTTTAGGGGACACGGTAAGGAACTGGCTCCAGGATGATTGGGGTATATTCTAGATCCTATAATTTTTCTCTTACTCTGCAATATATCATGTGATGTCATCTTGGTAAACATGACTATTGTTTTCTTCTGAATGCATTTTTCACTCACCGATGTACAGCTTCTAGTATAATAGTTTATAATAACTTATTTGACAAAGTTAACTCTTTATTTGACAAGTGCATTAATGTACTTTCAAAACATCACTTAAATCATGTGAATTGTGACTTGTCTATGGATCACTCATATTTTATATTTAAATAATGCCTTGCTCTTCATACTCCAGCAGTTTTATCATGCTTTTTTATTGTTAATGCTCACCGGATCTGTATGGCACAAGTAGGATGTTTAAAAGGCATAGGGATGATGATGACAAAACATTTTTACATCATTATGTTCAGTATAATATTAGTCTGGCCAGTATATCATTTGAAAAATTAATCAAATAAAGCAATCAGAGGTCAGTGTTTATTAAATAAGACTTTATTGTAAGGTTAACATTTGAACAAGTGTTTTGAGGATTAAAATAAAACAAGCAAACAAAACAGGAAGCAGTCATGGTTTCTGACTTCAAGGGATATTGATCAATTGGGCTAATTTTTATATACCCTCAAGATTCTGCCTCAGGATCATCTCTCCCAAGAGGGATTACCAGGTCCTCTGTGCTGGACTCAGGGTTGTCTTCTGTGGTCCCAGTTCCCTGTGTTATATCTCCCTGATTGGGAATATTGACTAAATTGGATAATGGTACTTTCAATATACCACCTTTTAAGTGACTAAATCCTACATTATATTTCAATTACTTGAGGGCAGGGAAGTGTTTTCTGTTTGAGTGTTTTAATATTTTATCTCTATCACTTGGCACAATATATAGAAAAAAATACTTGTCTTTTGAATGGATGCATAAATATTACAGAATGGCTCTAGTTTTGAAGAAGGCCAGGTGCACAGTCTGAGTTGCAGATTGTAAATGCTTTAGAAGTTAACAGGGGAATTAGTGAGGGTTGGAGTTGTCACAGCATGTGGTGGGACTTCTCTAGATCCTTTCTGGATGGACAGGTAGAATTTAAATGGGTGGAGGGTAAAGAGAAGGGCAAGGTAGGTATGAACAATGACATGAGTGAAAGCAAGTTTGAAAATGAGCACAGAAAGTACAGAGGCCAGGTGGAGCAAAAAGTGTAATTATTGAGCTTTGGAGAGTGAAGCTGGAGAGGTAGAATAAAACCAAGGTATGGGAAGTCTTGAAAGTGCAACAGAGAATTATGATATGTTAGGCTGTTAAAGGAACAGTCTGTTTAAAACATGGAATTTCTGTGCAAGAAAGTTTAATTCTATAACAGCACATGTTAGAGAGAGTCCAGAAAAAATTATAGTAATTTGGAAGAGAGATGAAGAAATACCAAGTTAGGGTGTTGACAATAGAAATGGAATAGAAGCCGGAGAGAAGAGAGAAGAGATTTGAGTACCCAAGTGCTATAAGACAGGACTAGAAAAAAATAAGCTTCTTAAACTGTCAAAATACAACTCTAAAGTTATATATACACACACATAAATACATAAATGTTCATACACATGGATCCATACTTATAGGAATAAAATAGATGTTTTCTAAATAAAGACCAAAATAAAGGTAGTTTTGGATTATTTTGTTGGTTTCAGCTCATTTTACATGGTCTGATTATGTTTTCAGCAAGATGCTAGCTCAGCCGATTTACCCTAAAGGTATTATAAGTCATCGGAGATTAATAGGTTTCTTTAGGAGCCTTTAAAGGACAAGGCCATTTTGGTGGAAAAGAAGAGTTAGTGGCCAAGATCATACACAATGATTTCTTTTTACCTTTATTTAGTGTGTTGTCAATTTATAAGATATTTCCCTGTTGCGTGATTGGGATACAAGATCTAAGAAATAACACAAAGGCATCATTTATAGCAGCAATACGTTTTTGTTACTTATGTATTTTTGTGTTTATTAAAATATGTTTTTGCTCAAGAGATATTAAATCTTTGTTTTTTATTTAATATCCAAAGAAAATATTTTTCTAATTAATTGAATGTTTTTAACAATTAGATGCGTCTTGTCGTATAAAGCAATGCATGCTGTAAAATATGAAAGTCTTTGTCAGAATGTAGTGCTAGGAATGTCACATGCAGCAGAAATGCAGCAAAGCTTTTGGTTGCCGATTAACTCACCCAGCGCTTTTTTGGCTAACAGGGGGATTGCCGCACCAGAGAGGAGGCAATGATATTTGGCACCGGACTCTGTGACAATGGATTTATGCACCATGGTAGGGATATTTTACCCTGGAAGCTTACAGATGTATTTCATTGTTTTGGTTCTTCGTAGGACATTGGACCAGTTAGTGCTCCAGTGAGGTCATTTAGAGATGAACCATCAAGACTATCTGGGTCTTGCCATGAGTTCATTTGGGACTGCTTATATCATTAACTCAACCTAAAAGATATTATCATCTCTATTGTCAGCTATGGCTTCTGTTGCTTTTTAATTTGTGGTTCATAATTTCATTTGTTTATGTTGCCAGCCAGTCTTCCATCCAAAGATCAATACATCCGTCTGTCTAGTCAACAGTTATTTGTTGGAACTCTGTAAAAACAATGAAATAAAATAGTTGGCCTTTTTGATTGCTTACTATATGCTCAGTTATTTATATTTATCACTTCATTTTACACAACGTTATGAAGGAGATTTAATCGCCCCCATTTTACAGATGAGGAAACTGAAGTTCAGAGGGTTTAAGTCACTTTCTCAATACCTACCCAGAATCGGTTCCAGACCTGGAATTTCAACTCAGGCCTGTCTCATCACAAAGCCTAACTGTTTCCACTGCACCCTGGGACCACTGTCTTCCCTTAAGTTGGCGACTCAATGAATCAATCTGTCCCAACAAGTACACTTGAAGGTGCTAAGGACAGATAAATAAGAAATAGAGAAGATTTCTCTTTTGAAGTATTTTGACAGCTGTCAGGATCTCACGGAATACAAATTCTTCCTATCAGTATTTGGCCTTATTTTTCAAAAAGACTAGCAAAACATAAACCTTGTGCATGCCAGGAATCTTAGGGGCTTTGGGGAAAAGTATTAACATTCAGATAAAGGGGAAAAACAGACCTTTCCTGAATTGAGGTTATTTGAGAATATTGCTTTGAAAAGAACTAGGAATTCGTGGGAACTAAAATCACATTTCACCCAGAGGGCATATTTCTGGTTCGAAGTGTTGGAACAAAAGTGACCACAATGGGAATTGCTCACACACAGAAAGGCAACACATAACCCGTCTGAATTTTCCCATAATTGTGCAGGATATTAAAAACATGCTTAAAATGTTTACTACAAGTTGAAAACACCATAGGCTTATATGTTTTGGGTTATGTGCATTTTTGGAAACATTATAATCTTTTATTTTATTAAATTTGAATATTAATCTGGAAAGTGATAGGCTTGGTTAAGTACAAAAAGTTTAGCATTGAAAAAATACTATTTATTTAAAAAATTCAAAATCCTTTGGGTAATAGTAATTTAAAGAAAACATTGGCTTGAATTGTAGAAAGAAAATCCCAGGGATACTTGTGAATGTCACTTTTCCTGGGAATATAAAAAGTCATGGGGCCAGGTATTAATTTACCAAATGTCCGTAGTATGGAAAATGAGTTTGACTTTTGGATTAATTGAAACAATTTTAATCTCTCTGCTTCTGTAGTCCTTGAAAAAAGTGAATTCAAAGATGAACCTCTACTTTTCCGTTTTTTTTCGGATGAGGAAATGGAAGGATCAAATATGAAACATCGACTTATGAAACATGATTTAAAGGTTGTAGAAAATCTTATAGCCAAATCATTATTGGTAAGTTTATTAACGTGACAGATAAGTTTTCTTCGTGATTAGGCATTAGTAGAAGATTGGGCAAACATGTTTGATGGCTATGCGTATTACTTCATGCTGTTTGATTTGTAACTTTTTCATGGTTGCATTACCAATATTGTTAATATTTTGCATTTCAGATTAAATCTAATGAAGGCAGCTATGGCTTTGGGCTAGAAGACAAAAATAAAGTTCCAATAATAAAGTTGGTAGAAAAGGGGTCTAATGCAGAGGTAATGTAAATTAGCATTTTTATTTAACTTTTTTGACAAATGACATACAAGTATAAAAATTCTGAACAAATTGAAATCAGCCTTTAAAGGTAATCAGCCTTGAAATTATCTTTATTGAAGATAATGTTTCTGGATAATCTACTCGGAGGCCCTGCCAATTGCCCTTGGGATTTGTTGCAGCTGAGCCCAGGTCGGGGCAATAAAGGGTAATTGGAGCAGTGGGATGGTGGTGTTCTAGATCTACAGCTCTGAACTCCTTGCCCCCCAGGAGGCCGAGCGGCTCATTCTTTGTCCCTGGAGCTTCTCTAAATCGCAGATTCCCACCTGGAACCCTGTGGGGCAGCATCGGGTAGGATTGCTTTGTGCATGTCACATGGTTCTTCCTTTCAGTCAAGGCGTGCACCTTCTATATTCCTATCACCTTTGACTGTCTTTTATATGGATATAACGCCCATCAGTGCAGCACATGCTTTGATTTATTTTCTCATTGGATTAATGCTGGTTGGCATTCTCTCACTTCACCAGCCTTTTAAATAAAGGAATTGCCTCATCATGCAACGCACTCCTTCATCCAGAAATATTTATTTAGTATCAACCACATGCTAGGCAGTGTTCTGGACTCTGGGAATACAGCAATGAACAAAACAGACAAAATGGAGCCTGCTTTCCAGTGCTGCATCCCAAGTACAGCACCTTGCTGCCTGGCTTGTGGGATACTTAATCCTCAAGCAAACTTCTCAATATTTACATCTTTAATAACGAATGTGAGCACTAATTAAGCATGGCATTTAACTGGGAATCTGTTTAAAGTTAGTAGCAAACTGTTACCCATCATGTATCTGCTGATGCCTAAGGTGTCTGTCTGTTACCAAAACACAGATGTCTACAAGACAAAAGCCCGTATGTATAGCACACTAATTTCAAACAAAATAACTCTGGTCAACTCATACTCTGTTAGTGGACCTGGCCAACAAATGACTAGTTTTTAGTAATTGTGTATGAGAAGGAAATGTCTCTCCTAGGCGTTTTCAGAGCGTGTTCTTAGGGTACAGCTTCATCTGACTATGCCACTGATGAATCACACTCTCCCAGGTTTTCAGCATTTAGCTGGCAACCTAAGCAACAGGTAGGCAGCAGAACTGCTTTAAACAGTTTATAGGCAGCAGAACTGCTTTAAAAGAGTGCCCCAGTGGCATGGAGGCATAATGTCTTCCTCGTCTTCCTTTTGGCATCTTACATTATTGACTCCTCTGAGCTAGTCGGAGCTCTCTTTTTGGATCCCAGGCACCCCCCTCCCCCAACACACTGGAGACACTCCTGCTGTGTCAGGCTAGAGAAGCATAATTTGGGTATCATCAATGTATGTACAGAGGTTGAAACTGAGTTAATTTGATATAGATGGAAAACACAGAAAAAAAAATTAACCTGGAAACAGAAAAACACAGAAAAAAAATTGACTATAATTAAAGGGATGAAACAAGAAAAAGAACTTTGAAATACAGTAGAAGAAAACGGTTACAGCAGGAATACAATGTTAAGTCAAGGAGGCATGCGGAATTTCAGTAAAGCTATGTGATCGGATTTAAAACTAGGCCAAAGAGAATGGTAACTGCGTTATCTCATCCACGGCTGTTTTATGAGTTTGTATAAAAACAGTGCAGATGTGTTGACATGTCAAAATCTATAAGCTCCAAAAACTTTTCAGATCCTAATTTTCTGAAAAACTAGATTCCTTATTAGAATATTATTTGAATTATTTTTGTAATCTCTCTCTTAGATGGCTGGCATGGAAGTTGGGAAAAAGATTTTTGCTATTAATGGTGACCTGGTTTTTATGAGACCTTTTAATGAAGTGGATTGCTTCCTGAAATCATGCTTAAACAGCAGAAAACCTCTAAGAGTCCTTGTGAGCACAAAGCCAAGGGAGTAAGTTGCATGATTTATGTGGGGTTTTAAAAAAATTATACGTAGACGAGTAAAATAGACAAGTTAACTAAGTGGTTAGAATTGAGCATCTTGTTGCTTGGAACAGTTGTTCTTCACCAGCACCACTAATATTCGTCTTTAGATGATGGGGGAAAACCATATGGCTTATGATGATAGAGTGCTTGTTAATCGGATCAGATCGTTTCAGTAGAAATAATGCTTTTTCTTTGCTGCTTAAATTTTCCTGATCTATTTGGGTTGAGTTTGACTGTGAGTGAAGAAAACTAGTTGAACACTTGAAAATACAGAACTGCATTCTCCACACTCAACTACAAGAATTTCTGGCGCTATTACCGTGTTTCCACGAAAATAAGGCAGGGTCTTATATTTATTTTTCCTCAAGAAGACACCCTAGGGCTTATTTTCAGGGGATGTGTTATTTTTTTTAAGTATGGTACAACAATCTACATTTACCCAAGCACTGGATCCAGTCTACACAGTGGAGCAGACATGACCTCTCTGGGCTCAGGAGGAGCCTGCTTGCTCAAGCTTTTCCCCTATCCCCTGGTGGTTGTGGGGGGTGAGAGAGTGCTGAGTAAAATGGCAGCCACAGCTTTCCTTCTTTCCCCTGGGGACACACAATGCCTAAAGCTGAGCGTCCTGCTCCTCACTTCACTGAGGACACTTTCCCCTCAAAGCCTCAGCTTGCAGCACGCACAGGATGGCTGGGACCTGACAGGGGGAGCTGACCTTGTTGGTGGGGCTGCCGCACTTTTCCGGTCACCTCTGGGATAGTAGCTGTCACGATGGGGCAGATGAGAAGCGCTGCTCATCTTTACCGCTCCGCCACGAAATGCATGGGGTGTGCAGATAAGCTGAGTAGCCACGCCCATCACTAGGTCTTATTTTCAGGGTAGGGCTTCTATTGCACAAATGCTTAGAAAACCTGCTGGGGCTTATTTTATGGGTAGGTCTTATTTTCGGGGAAACACGATATTAGTTGATTAGACACCATTTACAATTAAATGCTCGTATGAGACAGAATCAAGACTGAAAGACACTCCATGCTTGCATGTACTTAGCAATATGTCCATTTCTTTTTAAAAGTTGTATCTGTCATGTACCTGTAATTAGAAAAAATTCATGTTTAACATAGAAAACTTAGTACAGAGTTTTGTAAGGGAAGATGTTTTTCTTATATCACCCATAAATAACCATTGTTATTACGTTTTTTTGAAAATCAGTGTTAATTGATTTTTTAAAGTATTGATATACATATACATAATCATATAGCCACAAAGTGGGACCATGCTTTATACACTGCTTTGTGGTCATTCTTTTTTTCTATTAACAACATATTATGGATATATTTGCAAGATATTGGCTTTTCTTCTGCAAATCATTTCCATCAATGGTCTAGTATTTCCTTATCAGATTTACCATGGTTGTTTAATCAGTTGGTTAATAGAAATAAATTATATGAAAAGTGCTTTAGCTTCTACTAACAACTTACCAAGTGGTCTGAAACAGTGTGACTCATTGAAGTTACTGATTTAGGAAGACTGGGCTAGAGGGCAGCAGAGAACTGTAACACTGTCTTCCCTCTAGATCTAATTATGGTTATTCCTCCCCCTTAATCCCACCCAGCCTAGGATAAGGCCACCCTAGTTGCCTACCTCCTGATGCTTTGAGGGCATTTGAAAGGAATAAGAGAGTAGCATGCCAAAGCAATCCTTAGGCTGTCCCTAGGGTACCCTGATTTAATCTACAAATACCGGTCCATGTGATCATAGATGTTTCAACAATTGGAAGATACTGGGGCCATCAACTTCAAATCCTCAGTCCTAGAATTATATGAGCAGAGTGTATTGGAATCTGTGTATTTTGCATCTTCCTTCAGTGTTTGTTGCACTCTGTCTAGAATCCTAGATTCCAGGTTCAAGCCTCTCTTCTGCCATTTGCTAGCTGAGAGTGTTACCTCAACATCCTCATTCATAAAATGGGGATCAGAGTGCCTATCACATGGAGCTACGAAAAACATTAAATAAATTTAGGTTTGTAAAGAACTTTAATGTCAGCACATAGTAAGTATTCTAGTGACGTTATATATGATACTCTTATCTGTTTTCTCATTTCATTTTGTTTCATTGTATCTTTATTACATCAGAGCATATTTTGCATTGTATTTAAAAATTTCTTTAAAGATGGCATACTTATTTTTTCCTTTTAATTTTTTTGAAATTTATAACATTTCCTTAATGTCCTTATTCTAATGTATGAGTCCTATAAATCACTCGTGTTTTCTTACAATAGCTTTTTGAAATTTAAGTAGTATCCTGTTTTGAGGGAAAAAGGCACACATGTGAGGGATAAATACAAAAGAATTTTCTTTTGATTCTAGCTATGTTTTGTATTTGATAACATCAAAGGATTTTTAAAAAGCTTTGTAGCAAATCATTTAGTACATTTATTTTCTGTAGGAAATAGAGCTTTCCTCTTGTATACATTTAATTCTTCCTTTAATAAACAATATAGTGCTCCCACCAGGTAAGCATGCTCTCCAAAGACCATTTTGTTAGGGGAGTTATGACATGTTGACCAAAATGCATCTCATGATATTTTGTACAGTTTTTGTTAAGAAAAAATAGTAATCCTCTTGAAGATTAGAGTTGGGTCAACCTTCCATAGCAATATTAGAAGGATAGGAAAACCTAGCTCAGAAAGAGTTGAGAGACCACTATGAATTACTCGTAATCCAAAACAGCAGTAATCACTGTGACCTGAAAGCTCTAAGTTATTTAAGCAAAAGTGAACTCCCATTGGTAATATATAAGAGCATGAACTGCCTCTGTTTTTGTTTTACAATCACCAGAATATGTATTTATTCCCTTCTTTTTTTCTTAGTCATCTTTCATTGTCAAGTGTATCTTTGACAGGCACTGTTGTTAATTATGTGCTATTCAAAGGAAATGGATTCAACTCATACACCAGAAGGTGTTTAATTAAGGGTAAAGTGTAAGTTAATTCTATGACATCTATCCACATATATACAAATCACTTCATAATGTATCACCTAATTTACAACAATACTTTCGAGTTTCCCTAGAACAGACAGTTTCTATTTCTAGCCCCAAATTCCTGCCTAGGCTGTATTTGAGGTTTGAAGGCAGCCTCTGCGTTCAGGCCTAAGTGCAGTCCGTGGTGTTCTCGAGTGTTCTAGGCCCACCATCGTGCTCCAAGGGTCTCCTACAGCTGTTTCAGAAGCCACAGGAAGGTCCTGCTGCATCTGTCCTCAGACTCCAACTAGCGTGCCCTTGAAGTGCAGCTGGCATTTATTTCATGATTAATTAACCTTTTGGGAAACACTTTTGTTTCTTGGGCATCAGTGCTATTCATAAAAATTTATTGCATTGCATTTCGTTTGTTTTGACTCTCTACTGAGATTTATTATACTCATTTTTATTGTTATGATGTTCTGTCCCATCTTGCGCTCTCTGCCTTTCATTGTTGCTATCTGATTTCTGGCTTCCTTCGGTGAAGTATCTTATTTATTAGTGTCAAATTGGACACTCCTTGCTGGTTTGCCATAACAGCTCACTCAAGTTGCCCATCCCTTCTTCATCTTCTTTTTTTTATGTAGGTTCATTGGAAATATTTCTTCTTTTACTCTGGTTTACCTTCTGATCTATTATTCTTTTTAAATTTCACTGCATAAATACCAAAGTTAATCATCTTCTTAAATTATTTTGATGTAGTGATTGACAGATCTGCTCTTTAAAACTCGTTCGTTTTTGTTCTTCTTTGATGAAGTTCCCAACAGCTAGAAATATATTAACTCCGTGTTTCTTTTATATTAACTTTCATAAAGAAATTTCACAAGGCACTCATTTCTTTGTTGTAACATCAAACTAATGAGAGAATCTTCCATGTTATTAAGTACCTACATAGCTGATAGCATGGTGCAGGGCAATTTACCAACGGCGTCTCTTGTAATCCCCACTAATGCTCTGCAAAATGAGTTTTAACAGCTCCTTCTTTCTGTGGAGTTTCTGTGCAACTTTCTGCATCAGAGAAGTTAAGGAACTTTTCCAAGTTAGCCCACTATGAAGTGACCAAATGAAGACTCAAAGCCAGGGTTCTCTGACCCCATAGCCTGTTCCTTTTGCAGGATGTGCTGGGAACGGCTGTGTTCAGTTTAGAGGCTCTGCCTTGCTGCCCGCTCTGTGCCTCTGGGAGGGTAGGGACCCTGTTTGTCCCTAAAGGTATCTAGCCCAGTGTCTCTCACATGGTGGACCCTCAGTATCTAGTTATTGAGAGGATGCATCGAAGTGTAGAAAACTATTGTTTTAACCAATTGTGGATTTGAAAATTCATCTTACCTTATTTTCTGGTTGATTTTAGGACAGTGAAAATCCCAGATTCAGCTGATGGACTTGGATTCCAGATCCGAGGATTTGGCCCTTCAGTCGTGCATGCTGTAGGAAGAGGTAAGAAATCCAGCTTGTAGGGTAAACAGCGTTCCAGCATGTTTTGGCTGTTCCTTCTAGCACAGGGATGGATGTATTTAAAACACGCATAATCATGTTGTTCTCAATTTTCTCATTAGTCATATTTTCACTGTGTTAACTTGTTGGTAGTACATTCTGTAAACAATATTTTTTTAAAGCTCTTAAACATTCTAAGGCATATTTATCATTGTTAAAAAATTGATACAAGAGTGATGCCTCAATCTCACTTTTCTACATGTTTCAGTTTACCCAAAGCATATAATGATTTCAAAGATGTCTGTTTGTATTTTTCTTGATTGCAAATAATTGCAATTTTTGTCAATAATCCAGAGATGTGGATTTTCAGGTTTAAGAATGATCTGTGGACTTTATAGCCTGTTGCTATATAATTCCTTCAAGTACTGCTGTAAACTATGATTAAATCTCACCATAAAATACATTTTAAATTAAATTATTTTAGTGACTAAAAAGTTGTGTTTATATTTTATTCTCTTTTTTATTTTGTTTTTATTTTTTAACATTTATTTACTTACTTTTTTTAGGGACAAGATCTTGTTCTGTCACCCAGGCTCAAGTACAATGGCCTGATCATACCTTACTATAATCTCAAACTCCTGGGCTCAAGCAGTCTACCTGCTTCAGCCTTCTAAGTAGCTGGAACTATGAGTGTGAGCCACCACAGCCAGCTAATTTCTCTTTTTATTTTTCGTACATACAGGGTCTCACTACTGTGTTTCCCTGAAAATAAGATAGAGTCTTATATTTATTTTTTCTCAAGAAGACACCCTAGGGCTTATTTTCAGGGGATGTGTTATTTTTCCCTGAGAGTCTCAGTTTGCAGCACACACAGAATGGCCGGGACCTGACAGGGGGAGCCGATCTTGTTGGTGGGACTGCCTGCACCTTTCTGGTCACCTCTGGGATAGTAGCTGTCACTATGGGGCAGACGAGAAGGGCTGCTCGTCTTCTTTACTGCTCTGTGACGAAATACATGGGTTGTGCAGATGCGCTGCGTAGCCACACTCATCACTAGGTCTTACTTTTGGGGTAGGACTTCTATTGGGTAAATGCTAAGAAATCCTGCTAGGGATTATTTTATGGGTAGGTCTTATTTTTGGGGAAACACAGTATATTACCCATGCTGGTCTCAAACTTCTGGCCTTAAGCAATCCTCCTACCTTGGCCTCCTAAAGTGCTGGGGTTACAGACGTGAACCACTACCCTCTTTTTGTTTGATAGGCAAATCAGCTTATACTGACACTAGTAATGATTGAAGGAAATAACTACTAGATCCCACATTGCTAAACATGATAAATAATTTGCTGCTGTAGCAAGCAGTGTCACTATAAGCATACAAAGCATGTGTTTAACTAACAAGGGGCGTATATGCTTTATATTTTTGAGAAATGTAAAGCCTCTTAATATAGTCATCCAAACACTTGACAGGAAAATTTTGAGAGGGCATTCCCATCAGAATCACATTAATTAGGAACACACTAATCTCATAAAGCTAGACCTTTATGAGATTATAACATTGCTTTTATTATTATGTGTATGATAAAAAAAAGAATCTATTCCAAAATCTTTCATTTTGCTCAGATTTCTAAACCATACAGGTTGATAGACATGTAAAACCTTCCCAGTAACTCATTAAATATAGAACTGGAATGGAATATTGAGACATCAAATATCTTTTTCATTTTTGCTAAGCCAAAAAAGGAATAATTCACATTAATGGTGCTATAAAGTAACTGGAAGCCCTCTTCCGCTATTACAGTATCATGTAAAGAGCAAGATTCTACCTTTGGAGCTTAGTGATAAGGTTGGCCTAAGTCTGGTTTCTGGTGCTTTTGGCTTCGGAAGAGTAAAAGACAGAAATGCTCACGTGCTCACTTTCAGATAGGTATTAAATGAAAAGAGGTTATGCTGTGGTTTCTTTCTGCACCGTAATTATGCCATGAGGTATAATGGCATATTCCAGCCAGCCTATTCCTGTGGTGGGCCACTGCAGTCACTCTGGCCAGCATCCTCAGGGTCCCCTCACTCCAACTCCCCAGCTGCAGCCAGGCCCTGCATGCCAGCCTCGGATCAGCCTAACCGCCTTCTCTGCTCTTTCTTTGCTGTAGCTGGAAGAAACGATCACAGTTATGGGATTAGTGTCTTCCGAGTCACTGATGTGTCTGCACCCATATTACTGCTCAGCAGTTTTTTTATGTGTTCTCCATCAGTTCTTTTTTTCTCCTCAAAATTGCTTTCCTTGGTAGGAACTTCCTTTTTCCTGCCTCACAGACAAATGCAGACTCTCAGGCATGAAGCCCTCAGAGTCATCTGTAGGTGCTAAGGTTCAGACCACTAGGACATCACTGCAGGACTTCACGGTTCAGCTCTGCTCGGCTCTCCAGTCCTGTCTCTTGCAGCCCCTCACTCCAAGCGCACACCGCAGCGTGGCTTGTATGCTCGCAGTGGCCAGGTGCTTTCTGAAGCAAGGCCTTTCCTCAGGCTGGTCTCTCTGCTGGAAGTGTACCTCCTTCCCCCTCCATCCCCAAGACTCAATTCAATGCAGAAAACCACTTAATATTTCTGGGAGCGAATTTTAGTGAGGACTACTAAAGAATGGAAAGATATGTTCTGAAATATCAATTATTTTCTTAAAGATATTTAATAATTCCTTAATGAGAGAAATTGCTCACAAAGTCTCATCTAACATTTATAAATTTTACAATTATTTGTATTATTTATGTGGATTATATTTATTTATTGAAGAAAGCATGCTTACTTTGCTTTTTTTATTTGTACCGATTAATGGGGTGCATGTGCAATTTTGTTGTATGTATAGATTGTGTGGTGGTCAAGTCATGGCTTTTAGGGTATCCATCACTCAGATAACATATTAATACATTGTGCACATTAACTAATTTTTTATCGTCCACCCCATTCTCACCTTCACCCTTCTGAGTTTCCACTGTCTTTCATTTCACTATGTTCGTACATACATATTTTTTAGCACTTACTTATGAGTAAGAACATGTGATATTTTATTTTCTGTGCCTGGCTTGTTTCACTTAAGATAATGGCCTTTAGTTCCATCCACCTTGCTGCAGAAGACATGATTTCATTCTTTTTTTTATGTCTGAATAGTATTCCATTGTATAAACATGCCACATTTTCTTTATCTGTTCTTCTGCTGATGGACATTTAGGTTGATTCCATGGCTTTGCTATGTGAATAGTGCTGTGATAGACATATGAGTGCAGGTACCTTTTTGATATATTGATATCTTTTTCTTTGGTTGAATACCCAGTAGGGGGGATCACTGGATTGAATGGTAGTTCTGTTTTTAGTTTGAGAAGTCTCTATACTGTTTTCCATAGAGGTTGCACTGATTTACATTTCCACCAACAGTGTATAAGACTTCCCTTTTCTCCACATGCTTGCCAACATCTGTTATTTTTTTGTCTTTTTAATAGACATTCTGATGGGTATAATATGATATCTCATTGTGGTTTTAATTTGCATTTCTCTGATGATTAGCAATGATCATTTTTTTCATATACTTATTGGCCATTATTTGTTGTCTTCTTTTGAAAAGCTTCTATTCATGTCTACCAAAATGTTCTACCAGATATAGAAAGAACTAATACTAATCCTTCCTGAAACTGTTCCAAAAAATTGAGGAAGATGGAATTCTCCCTAACTCATGCTATAAAGCCAGTATCAACCTGATACCCAAACCAAACAAGGACACAACAAAAAAGGAAAACTACAGACTAATATCCCTGAAGAACATAGATACAAAGATCTTTAACTAAATACTAGTAAGCCAAATCCAACAGCACATGAAAAAGATAATATGCCATCATCGAGTGGGCTTTATATCACAGATGCAAGGATAGTTCAACATATGCAAATCAATAGATGTGATTCATCACATAAATAGAATCAAGGACAAAAACCATATGATCATCATCTCAATAGACACAGAAGAAGCGTTTGATAGAATTCAGCATCATTTCATGACAAAAACCCTCAACAAGCTAGGCATAGAAGGAAAATACCTCAAAATAATAAAGGTCATATACCACAAACCCACAGCTAACATCATACTAAAAGTCCCCAAACTTTTTGACACCCAGGACAGGTTTCATGGAAGATAATTTTTCCACACATAGGGGTGGGAGGTGGCAGAGCTCTGCTGCCATGTCCCTAGCAGACTGTGGCCTGGGGATTGGTAACCACAGTACTAAATGGGGAAAAGTTGGAAGCATTTTCCCTAAGAATTGGAACAAGACAAGGATGCCCAACTTCCACCACTCCTTCAACATAGTACCGGAAGTCCCAGCAAGAGCAATCAGGCAAGATAAAAGGCATCCAAATTGGAAAAGAGGAAGTCAAATTATACCTGTTTGCTGATGATATGATCTTATATCTAGAAAAACCTAAAGACTCCACCAAAAACCTCATAGATTTGATAAATTAATTCAGTAAAGTTGCAGAATGCAAAATCAACATGCAAAAATCAGTAGCATTTCTATATACCAATAAAGATCTAGCTGAGGAAGAAATCAAGAAGCCAGTCCCACTTACAATAGCTACAAAAAAATTACCTGGGAATAAGTTTGACTACGAGTTGAAAGATCTCTACAAAGAAAACTATAAAAGGCTGAATTGTATTTATTAATGATACTTTAATATTGATTTGATTAGACTGTCAAGTAAAGTAATTGGAAGGTTCTGAGAAATCTTAACTCACTGGTTAGAGTATGTTACTTCCATATTTAAATCCATGTTTATGCAAACAAAATTAGTAAGCAGTTGACATTATCTGATTAATTCTGTTCTTTACAAATTCTCCAGTTCTTGACCCGTTGTACATATCCTGAACTCCTATTTTTCTTAGAAAATTCAGTCCACTGATAGTTGCTAATTGACTTGATTTTTTTTATTAAAAATGTCTTTTTAGTATGTCTATTAAATTGTTGGCATTTTAAAAAACAAAGGTGAATACCATTGGAATATTTAGAGGTTTTGTAAAGTAAGGTAAATAAGGCATATGTTTCTAGTCTTCTCATTTTACCATTATATATGTATATTTAGAAAATTCGATTGAGTAGATATTTGCAAGGGAAAATAACTGATTAGCATTATAAAGGTCACTTTGCCATATTCTTTCAAATTAATTATTAAGGAGGTAAGAAATATTCTATTAATCACCATTTGAATGGCAAGTTAAAAAGTAGAAAAATGTTGAGAGGGCATTGCTATCAGAACCAAGTTTATCAAGATCAACCTAGCTAGATCCTTATTGTATTTTAAAATTGCTTCCTTTATTGCATATGTTATAAAAATGAATCTTATTGCTGAAGTTAGTTTTGGTACTTTTCCCATTTGTATTTAAAGGAACTGTGGCCGCAGCAGCCGGCCTTCACCCTGGACAGTGTATCATCAAAGTAAATGGAATCAATGTCAGCAAAGAGACACACGCCAGTGTCATTGCCCACGTTACAGCCTGCAGGAAGTACAGGCGGCCGATGAAGGTAAGCTGTGGTTCAGCTCATGTGGATCCGCTTAAACACTTGCATGGAAGACCTAGAGGACAGTATGGGACGGTGCCAGAGGTGTTTGTGGTTTCCAATTGTAGGTTTGAATTTAAACATGGCACCGTTAAGTCTCATAATGATCGTTTTATCTCCGTAGTTCATTATAACTGATTGTGTTTAAGTGGCTACATTTTATTATTGCAGTTATTATCATCTGTTTAAAAAGTGCCCTGGGGTATTTTTATTTTCATTGAGATACAAATTTATTGAATTAAAATCCAAAGATTTGAACTGTTTTTTTGAGCCTGTAATTGCTTTAGAATATATAATGATTATATATATATGATTATATTATATTATATGATTACATTAATTATATAATGATTATATTCTATATACATAGAATACATAATGTGTGTCTGTGTCTCTCTCTATATATATTAATTATAAATACTTATGCTGTTTACTATAAGACTTCTGTGAAAAAGTAAAAACTGTGGGTTTTATAGGGTTTGTGATTGACTTCTGGATAGATTTATTTAGGTAACTGGATTTAGCTCTTATAAGAAAATACCAAAATGTACTTGCCATTATTTAAAATTTTTAAGAACTATCCTTTGATCCACAAGTGCCACAGAAAAATAAAATTAGGATCCTAATTCATAAGCAAAGCTTTTATCTCATGAAGAAAAAGTGAGTACTGAAGTATAAGAGAAAATTCTCTCAATTTAATCAACTAAGATGCAGATGGAACTTTAAAGGAGGAGCCTTGTATTTTTTCTGTCATGCAAATTGAAATATCTTTTCTGGATTTGAAGATATGACTTCATGTGCAAACTGGGAACATAAATGGCCATTTTCTCATAGGCTAGGGCTGATGTCCTGCAAAATCCTGAACCTACATAAAAATTAGCTGATCAATTTTGCTTCCTAATAAGGTCAGAAGTAGCATAGGAAATTGGAAGTTACACACAGACTCATAGGTTACTCTTGTTGGTAGCAACTTGATAAATATTTGTTGAATTGTATATTGAATGAGTTTTTACAAAGACTCTACTGAAATCATCAAATCTTTGCCCTTCTATCAGAATTTTAATAAGTACACAAAGTGATTTGAATTCCATTCCTTTTTATTTTCCCTGCCTGTCCTCTTGGACAGGTATTGATCAGGGAAATGATTAAGAAAAACAATAAGTGGACAGAATCATCCACGGAGTAAAATGCTTTCTCAGGTATCCATGGCCATAAAACAGACCACTCCAAAACGTAGTGATTTAAAACAACCGTGATTGATTATTTCTCTGGATTCCGTGGACCTGCTAGGGGTGGTTCCTGTGCGGTTACTGAGGTAGCTGCATACTGCGGGAAGCTGACCGGGAGCCACACCCCCAACCCCATGGCCTCAGGCTCCACGTGGCAGGTCAGCCTCCAGAGGCCCTCTTCGTGGTCTTCCTTCCCAGCCCACAGCAGGATTTTCCTTTCTGCCTAGTGTCTGCATTTCAAGAGGGAACATTATACTCCATAAACCCTCTACTGAGGTTGTGCTTGTACCTGGCCAAGCCCAGGGTCATTGTGGGATACCAGGGGCTGTGGTTCATTGACAGCCTCAACAGAGCACAAAGATGTATTTAAATGATCAAATATTAACTAGGAGTTTAATGATTTACAACAATGTAATAAATTAAACACAATTGTAGAACTGGTGCAAGAAAAAAATGGGTGATACATATTATATCATGCTTCAATAATGCAGTTCAATTTGATTTATCATCTTATCTAGAAAAAAAATGTATGAACCTTAAAGCAATACTACCCTTAAAGCATTAATTTGATAGCCATTTCATATCTCTTGTTTCTATATGTAAGACTAGAACTGTAGTTTTAATTGAAATATAATATGATTTATGACATGGAAGAACTAAAAGATAGTTACATGACTTGAGAACCCAGTGATACAAAAGGTGTTTTTCCATTTTCATGTTCTTTTGATTGAAAAAAACATTAAGTGCATTAAAATAAATGTGACTGTTAGGAGAACAATTTAAATGGTTCGTACAATTATATATAATTGATTCATCAGAAAACTGTCCATCTAACATATGTTTTAACATGTAATTGAAGCATTTATTAAGACATTTGGGAACTATATCCTATTTTAAAAACATAACTTTGGAAGGTAAAATTTCCATAAAACATATCTTTGGAAAATAAAAATTTAAGCTTAAAAAAATCAGTTTGTTAAACAATATAATTGTCATCAACTTTCTATTCATTTCTGATGTTGATTTTCCCTCTCTTTCAAATTTTATTATTTTTACACGAACTAGAGGAATAAATAAGATGGTCAACTCTCCTTCTGAAGCAGGTTTGTGAAACAGACATGCATTTTAGGAAGTGCTAATACCTCTGAGGTCTCTTTTCCTCCTCATTTCCAGCAAGATTCCATACAATGGGTTTATAATAGCATTGAGAGTGCTCAAGAGGATCTTCAAAAATCTAACTCCAAGGCCCCTGGAGATGAAGCAGGGGATGCTTTTGACTGCAAGGTAGAAGGTAGGTTCCTTCCGTTGCTTCTTTTTCTCCTCACCTGCTTGTGGTATTCTTTTCCACTGTGCCGGTGCCTACTCCGAAATTGAAGGTCTTACACGTTTAAGCCACTTTCTTACGTCATTATTGCCAAATAGACATTGAGTCAAATACACAAGTGTGTGGTCCCCAACCCTTGGGCCGTGGACCAGTACCAATCTGTGGTCTGTTAGGCACCCGGCCATACAGCAGGAGGTGAGTGGTGGGCCAGTGAGCAAAGCTTCATCTGTATTTACAGCTGCTCCCCATCACCCGCATCACTGCCCGAGTTCCACCTCCTGTCAGATCGGCGGCACCATTACATCCTCATAGGAGCTCGAACCCTACTATAAGCTGCCCATGGGAGGGAGCTCAGTTGTGCAGTCCTTAGGAGAATCTAATGCCTGATGATCTGAGGTGGAGCTGAGGCGGTGATGCTAGTGCTGGGGAGCAGCTACAAACACAGATTCTCATTAGCAGAGAGGTTTGACTGCACAATAAATGTAATGCGCTTGAATCATCCTGAAACCATTCAGCCCCTCATCTATGAAAAAATTGTCTTCCATGAAACCAGACCCTGGTGCCAAAAAGGTTGGGGACCCCTGACATAAGTAATGATAGCTAGTAGCTAGCATGTAATAACCATATCTGTTTGTTAGGCACTTTATGAAGTGTTTTATATGGATTATTTTGTTTAGCCATCAAAAGAGAAAATCTCATAAAGTAGGCACAATTACCAACATTCATATCAGCATGACCTGGAGCCGGATAGAAATGCAGGACCTCAGCCCCCACTCTAGGTCTGCTGAACCAGAACCCCCATTTGAATGAGATCTGGTTTGTATGCATGGTAAAACCTGAGAAGCTCTGTTCTAGAAGTTTCTTTTAAAAATATATTCTTGATTTTAGGTTATGTTTATTGTATTTTAACATTGACAGTAAGGAAAGGGAAAGGAATACTATAAAAATAAGACAGAAAGAGAGAGAAGAGAGAAACAGAGGAGAGCGAGATCTTTTGATAGGGATTCTTACCATTTCTGGCTTCTCAGTGGAGCAAACCAGTAGACTGCTGTATTTGGTGGCTTCTTTGTCAAGGGTGACTGAGGCAGCTCAACTTAGGTCTGTCTTTGACAAATACCTCAAATTATTGTTTCAAAATTTTCCCCCAGAAGTCTTTGAATCCTTCCTTACGTTCTCGTGGTGTATTTTCACTTATTGGTGGTGGAAGTCTCTGGACAGTCTTCTTATACTATTAGGTTCTTGCAAACCAGCAAACCAGCTGGAGAAGTCCCTATTCTGAGCTGTTTTCACTCATGACACTTCTGACACACTTGTGCGTGGGGGTGAGGGGCAGTGTTAGCCCCCCACCAACAAATTCACCAACTCTCTGGCACCAACTGGGTGTCCTACAGCTCTGTTTAGTTCTAAAACAGGCCATAAGCAGAGATCCTCCAGGTTAAGGGCTCTGTCCTACAAGACTGCCCCCTTTTCAGACACCTGTCACAAGTCTCCGGTTTTCACTGTATGTGTGAACACCTGGCTATAAATTTAGGGAGTTCCCACACCCTTCCTGGAGTTCAATTATTTGCTAGAGTGACTCAGGGAACTCAGACACTTTACTGTCACTGGTTTATTATAAAAGATACAAAGTGAAGAGCCAGATGAAGAGGTGCGTAGGGTGAGGTTCAGAAGGGTCCTGGAGGGTTGGGGTGTGCCTCCTGGCACGTGGATGTGTTTGCTGACCCAGAAGCTCTCTGAACCATGTCCTTTGAACCCTGTGGCTTATGGCTTTTTGTGGAAGTTCCATTTTGCAAACGTGATTGATTAAATCATTGGTCATTGGTGATTGCACTTAATCACTAGCCCCTCTCTACTCCCCAGAAGTCTGGGTGTAGGACTGAACCCCCTAATCACATGGTTGGTTCCTCTGACAACAAGCCATATCCTGAATCTGTCTGTGCTCAATGTGTCACTTTATTAGCATCAACTCAGGCATATATATATATATATATATATTTTTTTGAGACAGAGTCTTACTCTGTTGCCCCAGCTAAAGTGCCATGGGGTCAGCCTAGCTCACAGCAACCTCAAACTCCTGGGCTCAAGCTGTCCTCCTGCCTCAGCCTACCGAGTAGCTGGGACTACAGGCATGTGCCACCATGCCCAGCTAAGTTTTTCTATTTTTGGTAGAGACGGGGTCTCACTCTTGCTCAGGCTGATCTAGAACTCCTGAGCTCAAACGATCTCGATCTCAGCCTGCCTTGGCCTCCCAGAGTGCTAGGATTACAGGCTCTGGGCCCAACTCAGGTATATTTGAAAGGGGCTTGTTGTGCGTTACAAAAGATGCCTCTATTACCGCTATCACTCAGTAAATTTCGAGGCTTTTAGAGGCTTTCTGTCAGCAACAGGGGCCAAACACCAAATATATTTCTTACTGCATCACACCTATACACACTGCTTATATGGGGGATACTTAGAAAAAGCTGTTTTGCCTTCACTCCTGGAGGATTGCTTGGTTAGATCCCACCTAAGCCATGGGCAGTATCAGAAACATCTCAACCTCATTGGAGCAGTGAAGTTATTATGGTAAGGTATGACATTACTTACTCAAAATAGGACAAATCTCAGAGTGTTATCCTGAGCCTTTTATTCCTCATTTGTGGCATTGGTGCCACATTCAAAGGTAGATCATGCTCTGAAGATTGATTTGTAGCTATTCTGGGATTTAATTACTTTAAGAAAAATCAATATTCTACTTCTGCTTATTTAATATTTACTGCTTATACTATTTTAGGATTTCATTTTAAGTAAACTGATATTCTAGTTTTGCTTATTTAAATTTACTGTTAGGTCTCCCAGGAGTCTCTTAATTGAGATTTTAGGCATTTTTTCATCAGCTAACTGATGGTAGGCTAAAAAACTATTAGGCAGACATTCCAAATGGGAGCTCTCTCTGTAAGATGCTGTTTGGGAGACTTTAAGCCTCCTTCCCCCACCCTCCATTCCCACCAAATAGAATGATTCTTGAGTCTCCTTTCTGCTTCTCTATAGATATTTTCTTGCTTCGAGAAAAATGTTCATATGATATTTGAGGCAGTTTTAGAAACGCTGACTTTAAGTCATACATATCTTTTATGAAAAAAATACAAAATTGTCTGCATAGTGTTTATATTGGTGTAAATAGGTAGACATATGGCCCACAGATCAAAGTGGATGTACAAAGACTAGTCATGTTAAGAGCCGTGAGATTTGGATCACTGGAACATATGCTTTTCCCAAAATGTGCTTATTTTTAAAAAAATGTTAAGAATAGATACTTCATTTAACACATTGGATTTAACCATCCTTTAAAGAACTCCTTAAAAATTATTCAAAGAGCCTCACAATTATTTGAGGAGATTAATAAACCCTTCCTGGATTTGATGGATGACAATTGTCTCTATTCCAGAGGTGATCGACAAGTTCAACACCATGGCGATCATCGACGGGAAGAAGGAGCACGTGAGTCTGACGGTGGACAACGTCCACCTGGAATACGGTGTGGTGTACGAGTACGACAGCACGGCTGGCATAAAGTGCAATGTGGTGGAGAAGATGATTGAGCCCAAAGGTTTCTTCAGCCTAACCGCCAAGGTAGGAGCCATCCTGGGAAAACAAGGTGTCTTGTTCTAAATAAAGCAACTGGAATTCTCTGGCACCCTCCCTTTTGAAAATGTAAATAGATGAACATGTTGTCACCGTCGGCTCATTCAACTTCTTTTTATTTTTATCGCGCCCCCCCCCCCCCCCCCCAGTTATTCAGTATGTGTATGGCCTCTCTTTCACCGGCCCTTTGGAGCACAGAGTTAAGTTAGGTGGGACCCTCTCTCAGGCACGTGCTTGCTGACAATGGCAGAGGCTTCACTGCATTTATTGAGTTTGTTTCGTCTGTGAATTAGGTACCGTGAATATGATTCAGATGGTGTTCGTGATAGATGCTGCTTTTTTTTTTTTTAATGCACATCATCTTCCCATGAGTATTTAAAGTCGGGAATACAGTATAAAAAACTTTAAATTCTGCAAGTGTTGTGTTTAGTTCATGAAATTTCAGGAAGCCCAGAGACCAGTTTGTGAATAGATCCTTAGGCATTTATGTGATCCTCATTTGGGAAGGATGTCACCACAAGGCTCTGAGACTGACGCAAGATGGGCGGGCGGGAAGGGCGTCTCCATCCAAATGGATAAAACACATGGGGAAGAGGCGACTCTGCTTGCCGTTGTGCCCTCCTGCAAGGGGAGTCGGCCACGCCCGTACTGTGACCTCCGCAGGCCTTGGCTTTAGTGCTCTGTCTTGCTCTCATACCATCCTGTGAGAATTCAGACATCGCACAAGTAAGAAAAATGAGATATAGCTTCCCGACATTCATTTTTTCATTTTCACTCTTGTTTCATGTATATAGAGTTGAGATAGATTTAGCATTTATAACATGCGTTTTTAAACATTGTAGTGGGAGAAAATAATAGAGATCCAAAGGAACTATTTTTAAAATAACTACTTTTTTTATATTCTGAAAGTCAACTTAAAAAAAAAATCTCATCATTCTGATGATACTGGACCACTCTATGTATCTATTGATATAAAATATTCATTTTCAAAATGCAGTCCCTTCCCAACTACATTGTACTATTAATAGGGTCCAGATAAGAGTTTTGGGGACCAGGTTGTTATCACTATTTTATCTCATTTTCCAGATATTTTAAGTTTGCAAATTGCATGGATTATTCCATACTTGATAACTGTGTAAGCTAGTACTGCAAATATCATTTCCATTTTACACATAAAGAGAGCCAAAGAAATTAAGAAATCTAGCCAAGGTCATACTGCTAGTGATACAGTGTGCTCTAATTTCTAGACTAGGGATTAAACAAAGGCTAATGCTCCACATTCAGCATAGCAGGGAAGTGGAGGTGGTAAGGGAGCACGTTTTATGTTTCACAGAATATTATAAAAATATTGATTAAGGATATAATCGATCCTTGTGATCTCTGAACAATCATAAATGCCAATTCCAATTCTCAAGTCATTGGAAATTCTCAATAATCTGTGGTTCATACACATGCACACACACAGACATATGTATGTACATACACGCTTCCTTACAGCTGATTCAAATGGTCAAAAGAATTTCCTAATTGAAAACATCATATGGGTGCTTTTACATGATGCTTTTATCAGCTAGAGGTCAGACACTGCACCTAACATTAATTTGTACTTCACCAAGATAACTGTTCATTTATTCAGTCCTTCAGCAGGCGTTTGTTAAATGCACTTTCTGCACTTGTTGATTTCTCAGTAACAAGTAAGGATGCTATTGGTTTTTCTTAGTTTTTATGTTCTGTTATGAATTGAGGAAAAAGATGTTCTCAGTGACTGCCGACCAAAATACAGATGTGTTCGCCCATCAGAATGTACTGATTTATCCAGCAGGGTGTCTTTGAAGCCCACTTACCTCCCTACTCAGGGATTTATAGTTGGCAGAAGGCAAAACCTGAGATATTCCAAACACACAAATGGAATTTCTTCACTGAATGTGAGATCCCAGCAGTGACTAAGAGAACAGCAGAGGAAAGTTGCCCCATATTGTTAACTTCTGAAATTTTTATGTTGAAGGTTTTTTTCTTGTTTTGATTTTGTGTGTGTGGGTATGTGTGTTTATCACTGCAGATTCTTGAAGCCCTGGCTAAAAGTGATGATCATTTTGTACAAAACTGCACCAGCCTTAATTCTCTAAATGAAGTGATCCCTGTTGACCTTCAGAGTAAATTCAGTGCCATTTGCAGTGAAAGGATTGAACACATACGTCAGAGAATATCCAGTTATAAAAAGGTAAAGCTTCTATGGATTTCACATGCAATTATTATTGAAATTATTATTTAAATGTCAAATTTCAATCAATTCTTGTTATTTTCGTTACATATTTGTTGCGTACTAGTTTATCGAAATAACGTTTACATAGCATTTTAGAGTTTTAAAAATGCCTTTACATCTATTATCTCATTTGATCGTTGTAAGCTTGTAAGCTATGTTATTTTTCCACATTTTCAAAATATAGTATTAATAACAGAGGTCTAAAGAATTAAATTACTTTTTAGAAAGAAGATGGAGCTTGGCTCTGAGTGCAGGCTACCTAATTCTGAAGTCAAATTTTAAAATTATGCTATAGCTCTTCTTTGCCTTTCTCCCAACACGGGGAGCAGAATCCCTCAGTCAGAAGTACATGGAACATGGGCTGTTGTAAATTGATTGATTGGTTCATTCATTTGAAATATAGTTATTGGGCACCCTTTATGTGCCAAGCACTGTTCTAGGTTCCAGAAATATAGCAGGGAATGGGACAGTTTCTCTCCTTGTAGTGCTCACATTCGAGTAGGAGAGACAGCAGAGACATAAATAAATTCCTATAGAGGAGAAATATCAAATGTTGAAGAGTTATGAGGAAATCAAAATAGGGGGGTATCGTGGGAGGCATGGATTGCAAGGGGTAAGAATGGAGAAGCGGAGATTAGTAGCAGCTATTGCAACATCCAGTTGAGCAATGATGATAGCTTGGACTACAGTGAAGGTGGAGTAGACAGAGAAAATCAGATGGATTTGGGGATATAGTTTAGAGATGGAATTAATGGGACTTGATCTCCAAAACATATCCTGTAACAGGTTTTAAATTTTTTTCTATTTGTATCAATAGGAGACTAATTAATTAAATTATTTTCCTCCAAATGAACCAGGTTGCTTAAAATTTGGTATAGCCATACTGGAGAATATTGTTTATCTCAATGTACATGAGTATGAGTTAACTGTATGTGTTTTATGTTCTTGATATAGTAAGTGAAAATAAGCCCATATATGTCTGTATATGCCTGTCTGAGAATAGGGGTATTCGTGAATATACAAGGGACTGTCAACATTGGTTATCTGTTGTGAGACAGGGAAGTAGAATGAGACAAGGGAAGAGGGACTGTTGCATTTTCCTTTAGGAACTCCCTATAATGTTTGGCTTATTGAGTTGAGTGTACATTACTATTGTAATTTTTTAAAAGTCTATTCACAGGAGCAAGACTGGTATTCAGGGTCACTGCTTGACTGTCACAGCTGTTAATCCTCTCTCCAAGATTGCTGAGCTCAGTTCACCTATTTGAGTTGGGGAAGATTCCATGAATATGCCTTGTTGGAGTTGCAGGATAGAAGTTCTCTTTTTATTGCTCTTTTCTTTATTTGATGTGACAGTGCTTTGAAGTAAACCTTAAAAACTCTGAACAAGAGCATATTAGTATTATTCTCTTTTAGAAAACATTTTGAAAAAGAGAACCATTATACTTCAGAGATGGATTTGTATAAGGCGTGATGGAGTTCAGGTAGATCCTGGGTGTCAAACTGGTCACCGTGTCTGTGTCATTTCTCTTCCTTTATTTTGCTTTCCTTCCTACTTTCTTTTCTTTATTCTTTCGTTAAAAAAAAAAAAAGAATAATGGAAGTAACTTGAAGTATACAAGGAAACATTAAACTGTATAAATAAAATCATAATATTAGGATCAAGGTATGCTAGGTAGCAAATTGACGCAGCTGCTTTAAAAAGGACCTGGATAACACAGTCTTAAACAGAATACATTTATTTTTCACTCGCATAAAAGTTCCACCCAACAGAAGTCCAGTGAGATGGGGCTTGACAATTTTTCAGGGATCAGCTACCTTCCATATTTTTGCTTTCTCTTCTGGGATATTGTCTTCTTCAAGGTCAAAGTTGGCTCATTCCCACCATGTCTAAGTGATAAACCCCCCAGAAGGGAGGGAAAGGAAGTGGAAAGTAAGCTTCCTTTTGAGAATATGACCCAGAAATTGTACACCTCACTCCTATTCACATCCAATTACTCTTTTAACTAAAGAGAGCCCGGGAAATGTAGTCTCATGCTGGGCACTTATGTGCCTGACTATAACTCAGGGAAATTATTGAAAGGAAGAAGGAGAGAATGGATATTTGAGGATAATTATCCGTGTCCACTACACAGTAAAGCCGGTCTCAAAATTCTGTGTAGCTGCTGAAGTTGCTTACTATATTTGGCCTTCCGCCTACTGGCAGCCAGAATGAAATGGGAAACAGTCTATTACATGTTTATCAGTATTCCTGTGAAGTATACATGTTTCTTACGAGAATCATAGCTTTTCCTGGGCTGGTTTCTAAAAGAAATCTCTCATCCTGGATTTCATGGAGGCAACACCAAAAAATGTCATGGGTAGTGCCCATAAACAGATCTCTGCAAAAGAAGGGATAAAAGAAAAAGGAATTTGTTTTTGTGTGGCAGATGTTTTTAATGCTGTCTTCACTGGCATAGATCAAAAACTCGATTTAGTAAAGCAAATTACTAAAAATGAAGATTAGGGAAGTATTTACTAATGTGTACCTTTTATGGAGGCAGTCGGAGCTTAAGTAACAGTTACTTCAAGTTGCCTATCCTCTCACATTTACAATCCAATTGAAAAGAAAGGTCAAAAGACATGAAGTAAACAATAATAATGTTACTTAACCTACTAGGAGGTACCACCATGAATGGTTCAATGTGCTGGCACTGCACACCCTAGCTTATATACTACAGTTATGTAGTATGCAACAGTTTGTAGTAGCTTACTATCAGGTGTTAGGCCTTGCATGAGATATTTTACAGTTTGCCTATATGGTACAATTTTACCAAAACTATTCTATGAGATCCATATTACCCATTTTATTGATGAAGTGACTGAGTTTCAGAGTGATCAAGTGACTTGCACAAAGGCACACAGCTGGAAAGGTAGTGGAATTTGAATCTTGCTCTTTTCTATTCTAAAGCTGCTTATTGTTTATTTGTTTATCTGTGTTTGACACTGAATTACACAGCTTATGTGCCAAACAGTGCAGTTAATACCATAAGGGCAATAGGATTGTAGTAAACAAAAAAGCATTGTGGATTGAATAGTCAGCAAATGGCAACCCCTAGAAGTTGGGATGATTTGTCAGAGTGAAAGGGAGAAGAGATGGCATTCCAATAAAGAGAGATATTGTAAGTAAAGGCAAGGATGTAGAAAAGAGACTGATTATTGATGAAGAACTGGCATATTGCCTAGACTATAAAGAAGGACTTGAGTTGGATGCAATTAAAAAAGAAAACTGAGAAAGTAGGATTTTTCTAGTGATACTTAATAATCGAATTTGTGAGGAAATCACTTGAACAGCAGTATGGACAAAGTATTGATGGGGAAGAGTCAAAGTGGTGCAGTTCATAAGTAGCTTTTTCACCAGGCTGGGTGGCTCACGACTGTAATCCTAGCACTCTGGGAGACCAAGGATGGAGGAGTGCTTGAGCTTAGGAATTCAAGATCAGCCTGAGCAAGAGGGAGACCTTGTCTCTACTAAAAAAATAGAAAAATTAGCCAGGCATTGTGGCACCCCTCTGTAGTCCCAGCTACTCTGGAGGCTGAGGCAGAAGGATGGCTTGAGCCCAGGAGTTTGACGTTGCAGTGAGCTATGATGATGCCTGGGCAACAGAGCAAGACCCTGTCTCAAAAAACAACAACAAAAACAACAAGTCTTTTCTACCTGTCAAAATGCAAGTTGGCGGTAACTTGGATGGAGTATCAGAAATGGAGAGAAAAAAAATCAATTCAAGCTATATGTAGAAGACAAATATATACAGCTTTATGGTAACTTGTTTATGGCAGATTAAGAAACTGTCATTCCTTGGTTCCTAACAAAAATATGGTTTGCCATAAACTGAGGACGATGTGTTGTGGGGGATTAGAAGCATTTGGTACAGGGTTTTCCCCCCAAACATTGGAGATTCTCCAAAATCTCATCCTGGTGAGTGAAAAGTATGTTCCATTTACTTATAGGTAACTGGGATTCTGGAAGCTTTTAAGGCAGAAATGGACAGGCTAATGGGCAGTGATTTTATAATAGATGGTAGAAGTAATATCACTGA
Organism: Microcebus murinus; assembly: GCF_040939455.1. NCBI lineage: Eukaryota > Metazoa > Chordata > Mammalia > Primates > Cheirogaleidae > Microcebus > Microcebus murinus. The sequence goes on along the minus strand of NC_134110.1, from coordinate 88,866,081 downwards.
ATTACAGAAAGCTATTTTATGTACAGTGTTGCTCAAGTCTCAAAACAGCATAGTACTGACTCTTATGTTGGTGTTTTCTCTGGGAGGTTAAGAATTTGTTTAAGGTCACATAGGTGGGCAAGAGGCAGACTAGGTATCAGTCTTACAGAGTGCTGTCTCACTTATTTTTGTTTTTAATTTAGAAATGAAAAGATACATCTAGTTGACTAGGGCCTATGTGTTTTACAAGCTACCCTGGTCATCATCCCCCTTGACCATAAACGTACTTATCATAACTGGCTTTCTCACTAGAGAGAGAAGCAAGGTTAGCAAGAAAATATTTCCAGGATCTTTTCAATTTGAATACGTTATAAATGCCTAAGATGATTGGTAGCCCTAATATGTCACGTAAGGTTAGTTCCATTTATGTATCAAATATGCATCAACTGAAACAATACCATTTTTAATTTCCACATATTTACTTTTAAACTAGTATTAGCAAAATATTTTTCTTCCAGATGAAGTCTTCATCACTCCTCTTTTTGTGAAATAAAATGTATCCATAGAAACTAAAATTTCAAAGAGGCTGGCTTTGCTTTTTGACTCCAAAAGTTTTAGGTTTTAAAAATAGAAGCCGGTTGATTTCTGCTGTTTCTGTAGCCAGGCTGCTGCAATCACAGTAGATTTCCTGGCCAGTTGTACAGAGTACAGATGGTTTCCAGAATGTGTAAGAGGCAAGGTCCGACCTTACCGAAGGCATGAATGAATCCTAAGCAGGCACCTATTCTCTGTGGGGCAGGATGTTTGGGCAATTTGAATGTAAAACTGCACCCTGGTTGGAGGAACACTCTCCCCCTGAATTGTTTTGGGAACTCTTCTTAGTTCTACAGTCGTTCTCCTACTGTAGAATAATTCCATAATTGGGCATATTTTGGGTGTCAGGAATACTTCCTAGATGTAAATATCCATCATGCTTTCAAGAGACCCTGTTTACACAGAAATATTACATGTAAAAATTGGAAGTCTTACATTGAACATTCTAAGTATCTTTACTTATTAATGCCACACAATCTTCCCACTGATCTATAGATTGGGAAAATTGTGGGCAAAATTTTTTCTCATGCCTACTTCCCCTAAAAGGGTAGGCCAGTACAAAACTTTTATAACTCCATGCCAAAGAAATTTTACACTTAATTGAAATAGGAGACTACCTGCAAAATAATAGCTTAACTTTGTATTATTTCTTTTAGTCATGTGACTATAATTGGATTTCACTATGTTGCCATAGTCAATAATGCATGAATTAACTAGCAATGCATTAAAAATCTGAAGCCCCGTCTCCAAAAATTATTTATTACTATCAATATATAAAAATCCTTTAATATCATCTATATTAAATGTATTAATAAATACTTCCCTTGTCCCTAACACTCCTCTCTACCTACTGTTCCATTTCTTTGATCTCTCTCCTGCAAAGGGCTGTCTATACCTGCTGTCTACACCTGCTTTCTCACTTACCTTCATCCTCCAGAGCCTGCACTCCAGTAGGGTCCTGGTCCCCTCCATGTGACTGAAATGGCTGTATATAATTGACCCTCGAACAAAGCAAGGGTTAGGGGTGTTGACCTCCTATACAGTCAAAAATCCAAATATAACCTTTGACTCCATAAAAACTTAACCACTAGTAGCCTACTGTTGACCAGAACCCATACCGAAACCATAAAAGTCAATTAGCACATATTTTGTATGTTCTATGTATTATATACTGTATTATTATAATGAATTGAGCTAAACAAAAGAAACTGCTATTCAGAAAATCACAAGAAAGAGAAAGTACCTTTATTATTCATTCAGTGGAAGTGGATCAACATAAAGGTCTTCATGCTTAGTAGGCTCAGAAGGAGGAAGAATAGGTGGGCTTGGTCTTGCTTTCTCAGGAAAGAGGCAGAAGAGGTGGAACGGGAGGAAGGAGAGGTGGCCACACTTGGTCTACCTTTATGGAAATACATCATAATTTCTGTCTGTTTGGCTTATTCATTTCTCTAAAATTGTTTCTACGTGCTACCAATTCTTTTCCCACCATTTTCTTTAGTTTCAGTGTCTGTATCACAGAAGGGTCCGTGCTGTAAAAGAAATCCAAAGCAGTCTTGAGTGATTGGAACCCTTCTGCCAGATTGGCTAATGTCAGTTGTTTTCTGCACTTCTTCTATGTCTTCTTCCTCCTTGTCTAGCACTGGATCAGAAGCACTCATCTCCATCAAGTTGTCTTCTCTTAATCCCTGTGGTGTGGTGTCATTTAGCTCTTAAGTTTCTCCAGGGTCCATGTCTTGAAACCTTTCACCTCTTACTAATTTTGCCATCTCCACAGTCTCTTTCATGGTTTTCTTGATGGGCTCTGTTGTAAATGCTGTGAAGTCATGTACTGTGCTGGACATAATTTTATCCAGCAGGAATTTATTGTTTGGGGCTTAATGGCTTTCATACCTTTTCTGTAACAACAAAGCCATCTTCAGTGGTGTAATGCTTCCAGATTTTCATGATGTTCTATCGGGATTCTCGTCCATAACATTGACGATCCTTTCTATAGAGCACCAGGTGTAACAAGCCTCAAAGGTCCTCATGACTACCCGGTCTAGAGGCTGAATCAGAGACATTGAGTGTGGGGGCAAGTAGACCACTTTGATGCCTTTGGTGTTGAAAGCATGCGGTTCTGTGAGGCCTGGGGCATTGTCCCATATCAAAAGAACATTAAAAGGCAGTCCCTTACTGGCAAGGTACTTCGTGACTTCAGGGACAAAGCATCGATGGAACCAGTGCAGAATAAAGGTTCATGTTGTCTAGGTCTTCTTTTATTTATCCATCTATTTATTTATATTATTAATTAGAGACAGGGTCTCACTATGTAGCCCAGGTTGGACATTTAACCCCTGGGATCAAGTGATCCTCCTGCCTCAGCCTCCGGAGTAGCTGGAACTAGAGGCATGTGCCACTGTGCCAGGCTTAGGCCTTCTTGTTGTGTGACCAGAAGACTGGCAGCTGGTGTTTATCTTTTCCTTTCAAGGCTTGGGTGTTAGCAGCTTTGTAGATAGGGGCAGTCTTGACCATAAACCTGACTGTATTTGCACGAAACAGTAGAGTTAGCCCATCCATTCCTGCCTGAAATCCTGGTGCTTGCTTCTCTTCCTTACTAATAAATGTCTTCTGCAGCATCTTTTTCCAGAATAGCACACTTTTATTTGCATTAAAAGCCTGTTCTGGCAGATGTCCTTTCTCCTCAGTGATTGTCTTAATGGCATCTGGGTACTCATCTGCTGCCGCTTGGTTGGCAGAAGCTGCTTCTCCTATTATCTTGATGTATTTTAAACCAAACCTCTTTCTAAAATTACCAAACCATCCTTTGCTGGCATTAAATTCTCCAGCTTTATATTATTTACTTTTGTTTTGCTTTGTCATGTAATAACTTTGCTTTTTCTCAAATCATATTATAGTCTCTAGGTATGTCTTATAACACTCCTGCACCCAAATAAAAACTACATTTTCAATATGAGATAAAAACGTTATTCACAATGAATGCAAGATTTCCTTATCTGCTTGTGTAACGGTAGCGATAGCTTCATGAATTTCCTTTTCTTTTTCTATACTCATCCTTGCGCTGGGTTCGTTTATCTTGAAATGGCAGGTAACCATAGCTGCAGACCTCAAGATATGGTACATATCAAGCAGTTGAACTTTTTTGGTAAAGTCTTTTCTTTGCTTCTTGGGACTGGTGGCATTTTGTATTGGTCTCATGATGTTATTCAAGGTTCATTGTATTGTTCTAAGCATGATAAAAAAAAATGTGCTAGAACCTTGAGAGATCACTTTTTACTGTGATTACAGTTTACTGGAGAGAGGAACTGCTCACGTGGAAATGATTAGCATCATATAGCATATTAAACGATACTTAAAACATTTGAGCTCACTGAAATAGCAATGGGAAGTGGCTATGAAATTACTGTAGTACACTGTATTATAGTTAATTTTATGCAGTTATGATTTAATACTGCATGCATTTTTTACATTTGTTGACATTTCTCTTGACTGCAAATGGTCACAAGTACAGTGTATAAGTGTCTGCATACTTTGATAAAATTTAACTTTTTATAATAGATTTGTGTATATTTTATGGTAATAAATGATCAAATAGACTAGTATCTGTATATATTTTATGCATCCATGACGTATCTAACTTTTTCTTAGTTTTTTTTTTTTTTTGCTATTTCTAGACTATACAGTTCTTCTGTGAGTTTTTCCAAGTTGTCACAAATCAAAAATTCCACTTATAAGTGGACTTGGGCAGTCAAACCTGTGTTGTTCAAGGGTCAATTGTGTTTTGCCAAAGTCCATTTGCGGTCTTCCTTGTATCGCAGGGTCTGATGTACTTGACCCAAAGCCTCTATTTAAACTTCTGTGACACAGATGATGCCTGGCTTTTGTCCTTTATTGTTGGTGGCCCATTCGCAGTGTCCTGTGCTGTTTCCTGCTTTTCTTCTTGACCCCTTCATGTGGCAGAGCCCTGGGGCTCAGGACTCCTCCTTTTCTCTGTCCACTCTCAATCTTCTGATCAGTCTCACCCAGTCTCCTGCCCCGCCTGATCTCTCCAGCTGGGCTTACCGACATCTCAGATTTCACATGTTCAAAATAAGCTCCTGATCCCTGCCCCACCCCTGCAGTTTGTCTTTAATGCTGTCTCCTCTGTCTCAGGAGTACACCCCCACTCCCTGTTGGACAACCTAATGCCCTGTATACAGTCTTCACTCCTCTCTCTCTCACTCCATTCTCTTGGCTTTACCCTCAAAATATGCAACCTTTCCTCTCTGCCTCTGTTGCTGACAGCTCAGGTGAGTCCCTGCCCGCTCTCTGCTGTCACTGGTCTCCTGCTTCCACCCTGCCCATCCACAGTTCTCCTGAATGACTCTGCATTTCAATCATTGTCAAAGCAAAACCCTTCCCGTGGCTTCCAAGGCCCCAGGAGACCTGCCCTAGCTCCACCCACTGCCTCTCCATGTGGCCTCCTCTGCCCTCCTCCTGGCCACACTGGTCTTCTAGATGTTCCTTGAACACACCATCCCTGGGGCTTTTGCACTGGCTGTTTCCCCAGCCAGGAATGATTCTTTGTCAGATATCCGCATTTCAAAGTCTTCCCTCCTTCCAGACTTGGCTTGAGTGTCAGTTTCTCAGTGAGCCGATCCTAACACTGTGATTACAATCAGCAGTCTGTTCTTCATGTCATCTCTGCACTGTCCAGCCCTCTTACTCTGCTCTCCTTTGTTTTCAATGACATCTACCATCTCCTAAAGTTATGTAATCAACTTACTGCATTTGCTGTTTCTCTCTCTCCCCAGTAGAATGTAACACCCCAAAAATGACAGGAATCTTTGTTTTGCTCACTGATGTTTCCCAGCATGCTGAGAACGCTGCCTGCTACAGTGGCCCTCCATATGGCACTGTTGGATAAGTGAATAAAGGTGGCAATAAGTTTGGGCTATGTTATCTATAACAGATCTAAAGCCCTGTCCCTCCTAACTCTCTTCCCCCCACACCCTGTACATTTATTTATTTTAAAATTGCTGTTTTTATTCAATGATAAGAGCTTTTTTTTTTCTTTCCTTGAGAGCCTCTCCAAAGCAGATTCATGAGCTCAGTATTTGCTTTGATGTTGCTAAAAAAGATAGGCAGGTTCATGTTCACAGGGCCATTTCCTGCTATATGGCACAGTCAGAATGTATTCTCATGCACAAACCACCATTAGTACATGAACTGTACCTTCCTCATCTGAGTTTTGAGTTTCAGAAAGATCTCACAGTTACATAGCAGGACTGCTGTCTGGGAGTACAGTTTTGACTTTCAAAATGTCACCACATTTCCAGTACCTGTGACTGTGGAGTCCCTCTTGCTGCCTCTGCCTCTCCTAGGAACACCTCGGGATGGAAGGTGGCACCGTGTTCCTAAGGAGGATCTTAGCAGAGAGGGCCTCTCTCTGACTCTTACTTTTTGGGAAGGGTTCAGGCACCTTCAGACGTGGTATGCACCCCTTCCTAGTATATGGGGAAAGGGACCTAGGGTTCATAGGCACTTGGCCTGGGATACAGATTGGAAAGCTGTGGGAAACCCGTCCCCCTGGTTGAGGGAATCTTCCCCCTGCTCTCAGATTGCTTCAGTAACATTTCATTACAGCATCCTGTTCACTTCCTTCTCAGCACATACCAAAATTTCTAATCATCTGGCCTATGTAATCATTATATAATTCTTATATAATCATTATATAATTGTATATATACAGTCATGCACTGCATAATGTTTCGATCAATGATGGGCTGCATATGTGATGGATATATGCATATATGTAGTCCCATAACATTATGATACCTTATTTTTACTGTGGCTTTTCTATGTTTAGATACATAAATATTTCCCTTTGTGTTACAGTTGCCTGCATTATTCAGCACAGTAACATGCTGTATAGGTTTGTAGTCTAGGAGAAATATGCTGTATGCCATATAGCTAGGTGTGTAGTAGGATATACCATCTAGGCTTGTGTAACACTGTGATGTTCACACAATGACAAAATCACCTAATGATGCATTTCTCAGAATGTATCCCCATTGTTAAGTGATGCATGACTGTATTGTATATGTGGTGCATAGAATTGCTATAATAATATTACATTATTTTTACCTGCGTTGCCTACCAGACCATGGACTCCAGGAGGGCAAGTGCTGTATCTGCAGCTCTGGGTGCAGGGTCTGGAATAGATGCCTCTCTTCTTATTTCTGAATGGATGGATAATTGGTTAAAATGGAAGAAGGCAAGAGGAGCATAACTTCCCATTATAGTGGATGCTGTGACATAATAAAATTGATTTCTGTAACTTTGTGTGTACCATGGGAGCCTTATCTGAGACTTTTATCCTGCAACAGCAGTGGGAAAGAACTCTTGACTGCAGTTTTGGATATGGCCATAAATTCCAGGTCTGTCCCACATAAGTCCCGGTCACCGTTTCGTTATTAGTAAAGTGAGGGAAATAGGCCAATAATTCTCTCAATTTCTTCCTTTCTTTTGGTGTTTAGGATATTTTTACTATATATTATTATTAAATTTGTTCATAATTTCATTAATAATTTCCTGCATTTCAATCTGGTTCCAGTTAGATTCCTACTGTGTGCTAGCACTTTGCTGAGCTGCACAGCTTCTGGATGTGATTTGAAAACACAGTTTAATAGATACATACACTACATATATGTGCATATATATGCACACACATGTATAATGTATATTATACAGATATACTGCATATATGTGTGTATATATGCACATATATGTATAATGTATATACATATAAGAGAATCCATATTCTAATGGTGAGCTTATATTTATGAGATATGATTTTTGATACGTATTCTTGAATTTAACCTAGGAAAGTTAGACAGTGACCTTGGTAGTCTCAATTTTTGTCCTTTTCCATGCCCAAATTATCACTTTACTAGTAGGATCATGGTTATATTTTTAAGGAAGAAGAGAACATAGAGATTATTTAATCCATATCCCTCATTTTACTAAGAATGATAAAAATACACTAAACTTGCCCAATATATCAGTAATCATGACAGCCGTAACTAGAACACAGTTAGCCAGTGACTCTCAGTTCTTTGCTTTTGAGATTCCAATTTCATATAACTCTATGAAACACCTATTTATGGGGCACAAGACAGACGTAGGTACCATCGGCCAGGGGAGCTGGAGATAATTATGTATATTATAATTATAAAGAGGGTTACAGTGTGCTGCAACCTAGTGTGTAGCCAGGGAAAGGGAACCTAGAGTAGAGCTCAGGGGAGGCCTCATGGCGATTTGATAGAACTTGATGCATAAGAAAGTGTTTGGCAATGAGGGAGGAAGAAAATTCTAGGATCAGCCTGTACAAAGGCCCAGAGTGAGTAGATAGTGTATACGAGGAACTCAGTGAAGGCCAGAGGGAGCTCAGGGGCTACAGGAGAGAGGACTTGAGATAGAAACTAGGTGAGGATCAGACTTGGGGGCACTTTATAAACCGTGGTGAGGAGTAGATGGATTTGAATGGAAACCCACTGCAGGGTTTGCAGCAGTGGGTGGCTACCCTTGGTAATCGTACAAATCCTTTGAGTATCTCTTTATTCACGATGGCATAAAAGCAGAGCGCATGCCAGTCTTCAAGCTGATCCTGACCCAGTGCTCAGCAGTGATTAGCAGGCAGTGTGGGAGGTGGAGCTGTACTGCCATCCTGGTCGGCACCACCACACCTTGCTATCCGACCTGCATCCAACTCATGCTTTGGCTTTCTGACTGTGTTTGCAATAATTCCATCTTCTTCCACCTTTGACCTGGCAGCTTCCCTATTTTGCCATTTTGCCTTGTTTGGAAGATCTCTTTCCTGTCCTGGTGTCCTGGCATGGGGTTTCTCTGTCAAACTCCCTCAGCTGTTCGGAGTCTGTGGATTTGAGTCTTAAGTAAATTGTGTTGGTCACTGAAATTCATTTGTTTTAGCACCTAACGTGCAATCAGAGTTTCAAAGGAATTGTACACATTTGTTGCTTATATTGCTTTGCTTTATTGAGAATATTTGAGTTTTGAAATAACAATTTAATTTGAACAACTTATAATTTATTTCACTCGTTCCGGTTGACACGATTTAATTTCTTTTGATTTTGTTATGGATGATGCAAGTGAGACATCTGAGTTATTACTGTGTGTTCAACTGCTTTCTATTTCTTCTTTAATTTGCAGTTTTCTCGTGTACTGAAGAATAGAGCCTGGCCCACTTTTAAACAGGCCAAATCTAAAATCTCCCCACTACACAGCAGCGATTTCTGCCCCACCAACTGCCATGTCAATGTAATGGAAGTTTCTTATCCCAAAACATCAACTTCCCTGGGGAGTGCATTTGGTGTTCAGTTGGATAGTAGGAAGCACAATTCCCATGATAAAGAAAATAAATCTTCTGAGCAAGGTATGTTAGCTTTTGAAACTTTATCAAATCACAAAAAGTAATTTAGGCAATCATAGCTATTCTTGCATGCTTGAAATTCAGTAGATTCCTGGTGGGTAAACAAGCCTGAACTTTTATAAAGAAAGGATTCCTCACTATAATCATTTGTGTAATTATGCATTAGTATATAGTGAATGAAAATGGAGTTAGACATTTTTATTATTTTTCTTCTAAAAAGGATGATTGCTCTTGCTTTCCTTATATGTATGATGGGCATAACTCGCTCATCTTGCTGTGAAAGGCACTAATCTAAAATTGTCCTGTACCTTTGAGAAAAATGCCTGAGGGACAGCTACAGAGATGTACAAGGCCATTCTTCACCATTGACGTAGGATGAGGGATTGAACTGTCTTTCTAACTTTTAATTACAACTCCTGATAAGCTTTAATTCCTGAATTAAATTCAGCATTGGATTGACATTTTATTTTATGTAGTCTCGAACCTCTAAAAGACCAGATAAAGAAAATGTGGTGTGTGTGTGTATGTGTGTGTGTGTGTGTGTGTGTGTGTGTGTGTGTGTGTAATGGAATACTACAGGGCATCCCAAAAGTCCCTATATAAAGGGAAATTTTTGTAATGAATATTTTGGAAATAAAGGAACATTTAGCTACAATTCTCATTTTTCCCTATGCATGGAGACTTTTGGGATACCCTGTATTCAGCCATGAAAAAAAAAAAAAGGAAATTCTGTTGTTTGTGACAACATGGATGAACCTGGAAAACATTATGTTAAGTGAAATAAACCAGGTACAGAAAGACGAATGCTACATGAGCTCATTTATATGCGGAATCGAAAAAAGTTGATCTCATAGAAGTAGAGAATAAAAGGGTAGTAACAGGGGGGGGGTTGGGAAGATGTTGGTCAAAGGATACAAAATTTCAGTTAGATGGGAGATTTGAGTAAGTTCAAGAGATGATCTATGATATTAATACAATGTGGTGACTAGAATTAACAATACATTGTATTCTTGAAAAGTGCTTAGAGAGTGGCTATAAAGTGTTCTCACCACAAAAGAAATGATGACTATGTGAAGCAATGTATATATGTCAGTTAGCTATATTTAGTCATTCCACAATATTCAAAACATCGTATTGTACATAGTAATACATATAAATTTATCTGTCAATTTAAAATACATAAATTAGAATTAATTGGATGGGATCGGTATAAGGTAAGGTAGTAAATACTGCTATGGAATGATTTCACTTCCAGGGAAGTTGAGCCCCATGGTGTACATCCAGCATACCATCACGACCATGGCAGCCCCTTCCGGTCTGTCTCTGGGACAGCAAGATGGTCATGGGCTCAGGTATCTGTTAAAAGAAGAAGACTTAGAAACCCAAGATATCTATCAGAAACTGCTGGGCAAACTTCAGACTGCAATGAAAGAAGTGGAGATGTGTGTTTGCCAAATAGATGAGTAAGTATTTTGTACTGTACTTTCAAGTGTGCCTGAGGAAATAGCTGTAGAAAATGTGGCTTTTGAAAAATCCAGTCTTTAGCTTTTGGAAATGTAGGAGATTTGTGCTGATCATATAGGTTCTCCACATTCCAACACCTTAAACATGATTTTTAAAAGTGGCAAATAGATACAGATATATATATATATCTTAAGTAAGCATTTGATGCCAGGGAAGAGAATGACAAAATTCTGTCCTATATAAGAACACTAAATTAGTCTCAGTGTGGAATTATTACCTTGAAAAATATGTTTGAAAAAGTACTAATTTTTTTTTTGAGAATTTCCTTGTATCCTTTACAATTCAGGGCACAATGTTTGGTATATACACACTCACTAGATACCCATGAAAGAAATAAAGTATTATAAATAAGCTGGAATAGTGGCTCATGCCTTTAATCCCAGCACTTTAGGAGGCTAAAACAGGAGGATTGCTTGAGAGGCCAGGGGTTTAAAACCAGCCTGAGCTGATTGAATTAATGGCTTACTAAGCAATAACCCAAATAGCTATGCCATAATTTTAAACAAGAAAAGGTGTAGGCAGTTAATGAGCACTGTTCCGAAGAAATCAGTTCTACTTACTCTAGAATTTGGTGGCAGACTCGCCTGCCCTCTGCACATGATTTGTGCCATCATGGTGTGTGATGATACTTCACACCCGGGCAGGGCAGCTCTGCATAGTCAAAACAGCGTGGGATTTGGGGTAGCTCAGTTTCTCATCTACAGAAGTGGACAAATAATGAATTACAAGTTTGTGGTGAAAATTAGACAAGTTAGTACAGAAAGCAGTCGACATAGTGCCTGTATTATGCTTGCTCATCAATTTATGAGAGGGAAATGATTGAATATATCCAAAGTTGGTAGATTCTGAAACTGATATAAACACCATTATCCTCTTTTTATTATGCTGTCTTCATGAAGTTGTGGATTTAAATTGCTATGGATGTGTACTGTTTACTTCACACACATACATCATCTATGGACAATCGTTCCATGGATAATTCAGTTTCAACATGAAATATTTAGGACTTATTCCGAGCTTTGGTTTTAGTTAGATATTATACTGATGAAGTCATTGACATGCTCTCTTATTTTGCATGTCTTTGAAATTTAGAGATCAAAATCACCATATTAGATATATCACATTTTAAAAATTAGCTTCAAATATTTACTATATGCTATTTTATTTTTCTGAAGTTTTATGAGTAAGTTAGAATTAAAGTTTTGTTTTCTTATGTCTAATAAACCAGTTTTTAAACTTTTCTATTTGATGCTGTGACTTCCCCATTTACAGGTGAGTTAAACTGTTTGAAATTATTAAGAACAAGAGACTATTTTTAAACAGTTGCTTGATTCTTTTGAATTGCCTTGGAATCCTTGTGACAGAGAAGCTTATATTTTAGGGGAATTATATTTTACTTTATTTAATACATGGGATCTTATTATATGATATGTTCTATTTCAGAAGCCAATTCTTTTCTCCTTAAGGTATTTAGGAAGTGTACAGAAAAAGAGTCTTTATTTATAAGGCAACAAATAGTGACATTGAACCCTAGATCTTAGCTCTCAAAGGGACTTTAAAAGAACATCTGGACCAATCCCATACTTCCAGTTCCAAGACTTCTTATTTCTACTGTTTGGATGAGTCCTTTGTCAGTGGCAGGATTATTAATGTGCCTCAGGTGACACCACGCAGAGACTAAGCCCCTGATCCCTTGCCTGTCCAACACTGCCTGGTGATTGTCCAGACTTTGTGTTAATTTATTGACTTTGTGCTGCTGTTGTTGTTGTTTTGAGTTCAGGTCATGTAGAAATATTTTCAAGAAAAATTTTGAATCAAAGAGCTCCCTTGGTTTAAAATATTTATATTTAAAGCACTAGTTACAGAAAGGGATTAAGTCATTTTTATTGACTAACATGACTTTAAATGCTTATTTTTCATTTAAGATTTCCCCTCTGTTATTCTAAAAGCCTTTACCCAACTGTGTGTGTTTATTAGAAAAGTGACATGAAATGAACAGTCGACCGGAGAAGCTAACTTGGTCTTCCCTGTGTACATCTCATAATTTAATTCTAAATATAAATATATTCTGCATAATTCAATGTGCAAAGTGATTGCTTTAAAACAGCACGGTTGTCCCAGTGCCTGGATTCCATGGCCCTTAATATTCCGAGATACTGCAGTGCAGTCTAGCTTAACAAATTATTTAAAAACCTGGTTTCCAAATAATTTTCTCACCATGTAGTAATTATTCTTGGTCAGACAAAGATGTCTTTGCAGAATGAAGAAGCAGATCTGGGATGTGTTGCCAAGGTTCAAGGGAAATTGCCTCATATCATCTCATTGCTAACCTTTCTAGAACTTATTCCTTCTTGTGAAAGGGCCTGAGATGGAACTTGTCTTATCATGAAGTCTGGTTACCCTGTCACTTGGGAATACCTCTCCTAGAAATAAAATTTCCTTTAACACAGAGGCTTTTCACAAAATCCTCCGGCTTAGCTTCAGATCCAAGACAGAATTAGAGACAAATGTGCTGTCTAGTAACGTGCAAAAAGATGCCGTTATGAATTTCATCAGGGCTTTGTGATTCCTGTTTCACTTTGGGGAAATTCTTTTGCTCTTTAATGGGCTGTTTTCTGGTTCATGACACTTAGATACTAGAAATAAGCAAAAGGAAGAATAACTCAGGTCCAGAATCTTGGGTGGGATTTCAAAATAGAGGATTTGTGTTTTCTCACTGGGGGGAAATGCATGAAGAGTATTGGGGCTTGTGAGATAGGAAATGTGAAAATAGACTTCATTTTGCAGGTGGCAGGTGACCCAGGACTGAGTGATGAGCAAACTGCATTGCAGGACATTTAGCGACCTGGGGGTTACAAATAGGAACGGTGAGGTTGGTAGTGGAATTATCTTTCAAGTTTCCATAAGCATTTTGAGGGTAAATGTACAAAAAGAGGATATAACTTCATAAAAACCAACATTTATTATAGGCCTATCTGCTAGACAGGTTTATACGTTATATACATTGGCTTATATTCTCACAGCCCTCTGTGATTTGGGTTATGAAACACCGGGATGCACCACAGACGTCTCGTATCTAAATTTGTTTTTTTTTTTTTTTTTGAGACAGAGTCTCGCTTTGTTGCCCAGGCTAGAGTGAGTGCCGTGGCGTCAGCCTAGCTCACAGCAACCTCAAACTCCTGGGCTCGAGCGATCCTTCTGCCTCAGCCTCCCGGGTAGCTGGGACTACAGGCATGCGCCACCATGCCCGGCTAATTTTTTATATATATATCAGTTGGCCAATTAATTTCTTTCTATTTATAGTAGAGACGGGGTCTCGCTCTTGCTCAGGCTGGTTTTGAACTCCTGACCTTGAGCAATCCGCCCGCCTCGGCCTCCCAAGAGCTAGGATTACAGGCGTGAGCCACAGCGCCCGGCCCTAAATTTGTTTTTTAGACTGAATTATAATTTCCTCATACTCAGATCTGTCCTGACTCCTCCTCCACCAAGGTCTGCCCCTTCTCAGTAAAGTTGTCCCCTCTCTCCGGTCCATCAAGTCCAAATCCAGGCAATGGTTTTGCTGCTTCTCTTTTCTTTCTCTCCACCTGCAATAGCTCACCAAGGTCTGTCAGTTACGCCTCAGAATATATCCATAGCTCTCACCGTAGATTGTGTCTTCGTCTTCCTTCCCTCGTGCCTCCATAGGAGCCTCCGAGCTGGCCTCTCTCTGACGTCGCACTCTGCATTCAGCCTACACCCAAGGGATTTGTACAGGCAAACTGCGCTAGTGCCCTGCCTGAAGCCATTGAATGGCATCGCACCACAGTAAAGAAATATCCAGGGTATTATTGTGGCCTTCCAGTTTCCACACCACCTGCCCCATCCACCTCTCCACACTCACCTCACGGAGCTCCAGCTGCGTTAGCTGCTTTCTGTTCCTGGAGAATGACAAACTCAGCCCCACGTGGCTGGCCTCTTGGGCACCCAAGGGTCAGGCTGATGTCAGGTCTGCAGAGAATCTGTGTCTAGTACCCCAAGGCAAAGGAGATATTCTCCTGCCCAGGTACTCAGCGGACAGAGGATACTCTCTTGCCCTGGCACTCGTGTCATACTGCCCTAGACACCCCCTGGTTTCTATGAAACACCTGTTTTTCACCAGCTTTGTTGTTATGTTAACAAAAAGTCTACAGTCTCACAGATTTAAGACAACAAAGGTTTCTTTCTTGCTCACTCTGCGTGCCCGTTATGGGGCACAGGGACTCTGTTCCACCTTGTCCTCACTCTGAGTCACAGCTGAACTGTGTCGAATTGTCACAGCAGGGAGAAGGGAGTGAGGCACACCACACATGGGATAGAGGCCTCTGCCTAGAAGGGACCCATGTCACATCCACTCACACTGCATTGACTAAAGCAAGTCACATGGCCATGCCTGCCCTCAGAGGTGAGGAGAATGCCACCTGGTCACGTGCGCAGAAGATTTGCAACCATGGGAACCAGCACTGACAATCTCCCCATTCACGCCAGCATATTCAAGTGTCACATCTACGCTGGGCATAATAATGATATCTACTTCATATGGTAGTTTTAGGGATTAAGTGAATTAATACCTGTTATTAATAAGTACTTAGCATAGTGACTGGCATAAAAGCTCAAAAAATGTTAGCCATGATGATAGGAGGATGATATTAAAAACACTCAGGTAGTTGCAATATACTGTGTACAAAGTCTTTATTAATCATGGTATTAGGAGGAGATTCATCTGAATAGCATGCTGTTGGGGTTTTAATTAATGGACCTTTAGTAGATAGCTTAATATTGTAGATGAGCAAAAGTAAGGGAAAATATTTCTGCATGCGCAAATAAAATATTATAGCTTGATGCCTTGTTGTTATTTTTCAAAATCTAGAAATTTTATGGAAAAATATGGTGTCAAAGGCATGGTTTCTCTGTCACTCATTTGTAAGCCTAACATTTGTTCCTGCAGGGTCAGTGCAGGTATGATGCAGCTGTTTTAAATTAAAAGCAAGCATGTGAATATAATTCATATAACTTTGAAAAAAAATGTTTATACTTAGCCCCGTGGCTTCTAATTTAAAAGATCCATGAGCTGAGAGGTCTGTTGTCAAAATGAGAAGTCCCGCACATCTTTCCTCTTTGGTATTCGGAGTTCATCTGTCTGTGCAGCATGGAACTTGGATAATTGGAGTTAGTCTACTGTTTTAATCTCTTAAATAGAGGGGGTGAATAAATACACAATCTGTTTTGCAGGACATAAAAGTATCTTTCCAACTAGAAAAACAATGTTTAAAATTATCCCTACATTTCAGTTATTGAAAATGTTCATAGGATCTTAAGCAATGTAACATAGCTCCTCTAATTTTTACCTGTGTCTAAAAATGATAGAATGCCAAAATATTATTCAAATATCCCCTTATCTGGCTATCCTATTTGAAATGGCAGCTTCATGCTTCCTTCCCCTGTTTATTTTTCTTCTTAGCATTTGACACTATTTGATATACTATAAAGTTTACTTGTTTATTTTTCGTCTCCTCTCAGTAGGATCTGAGCTCCAAGGAGGCAGGGGCTTTGGTGTGTTTTGTAAACTGCAATAACCAAAGCACCAAGAACAATGCATGGTATAATAAATGTGTTTAATTAGTCAGTGAAATTACTTAACAGGTATTTACTCAATGCACAGCATTGGGCTTAATATTATGGGATATGTATAACAGAGATAAGGTATTTTCATAGTCTTGAAATAACAAAAGAAACATTACATTGCTCTGGAAAACTGAGGGTCACGATATGTGCTGTTGATTGGAACTGAATGTCACAGGTATGTAGTGAATGCAAAGGTGATTGTCGGCTTAAGAAGCCACACATGGGCCCTTTGTTTAGATGTGGTTTAATTCAGTTTGCAAGTTTTGTAGCATGCTGTTTGGTAATTAAAAGCAATTCTGTTTTTGCCTAATTTTGAGTTAGACAGGTTTACCAGGAATACTCCATAGCCAAACATCCAGCCTGGAGTGGCGAGATTGGCAGCTACTCAAAGTCTTCATAAAGTTTCACACCAGTTCAGTCTGAATGTGACATTTTAGCCTGGAGCCAAGTGTAAGAGCTCCTCATCTGGGCAGATTTGTGACATTTCATCCTGGCTGGATTGCAGATGAGATTCGAGTTGCCCCTGTTGCTTCCTCCTGTCTTCACCCTATATGTGACTCTGTTTTTAGTTAGTGTCTAATAATCTCTCAGGCCAGGACTCCTGTTTGTATGAGGGGGATTGACATTATGATATTTTCCCTGTCAAACAGAGAAAGCCTGGGAGAAATCTAAGGCAGGAGTAGAGGGGTAGGTGGGTTTTCAATATCTAAGGATGAGCCAATGGGAATATCAAAGCACATTTAGTGTCTCGGTTTAATATTCGGTTAGCACTTTAAAAATGACCAAAGTGTTTTCACAGGGTGGTGATGGGGTGGCCGTGGTGAGGACAGAAAGGTGACCCCATTATGCACCAGCAGTGTGTTACTCTCAATGCATTCCCACAGCAGTCATGTGGGCTAGTTATTCTTACTATTCTCACTTTGCAAATGTCAAAGACAGCTATCATAGCTTTGTTTTAGCTACAGTGATAAGTGACAGAACCAGGATTTGAATGCAACTTTCTGGTTTAAATGTGTGTGCTGTTGCTATTTCTTCTTCTGGGAAAAAAAAAGTGAACTTTCTATGACATGCTTTTTTTATGCAATAGAATATTTGATGTGAAACATGGAAGCACTCTAGAAATATTTGTAAGCTTATCATATTCAGCAAATAAGGTAGTTATCTATAGCAGACGGTTTGAAAATGTGCACTTATTTTTTTTTAATACCACATTGCAGCCTTCTGTCTTCGATAACATATTCTCCTAAATTAGAACGTAAGACGTCAGAGTGTATAGTACCAACAGACAGCGACAACGAGAAGGGGGAGAGAAATAGCAAACGAGTCTGTTTTAACGTAGCAGGAGATGAACAGGAAGATTCGGGTCATGATACCATCAGCAACAGAGACTCTTACAGGTAATTCATTAATTCCTCAAACCCATTTTATCAACAAAGTCAAATGCGATTCTGTATTTTTCCATAAAGGTCTTGAAAAAACTTTTTGATTGTTGGAGTTTTTTGTCTCAAAATGATCATATGTTATTATCAACCTCAGACAGAGCATAATGGGACAGCATTATCTTTCAAATTCTTCCCTTTCATCATCTGAGTAACTTGGAAAAAGCATTTTTTTCTTCTAGCTTTGTGGACCTAATTGGGGAGACTTGCTATTATATGTGGGTTGCATAACATGGATAGCAAATATGAAAATTGTGCCTATTCAGTATTAACATTTTTTCTACATATGTGTTTCTGATCATTGGGAGTGAATAGTGTTTGTTTGCCCTATCTCTCCCTCTTCTTTTTTCATTCTCTGTTCCAAGCTAATTGGACTGCTTTCACTTGCTCACATCCATGATCAGCTTTGTGTCTTTTCTTCTCTTGGATGTCTTCTGTGTTAGTTTTCTAATCCTGCTAACAAATTAGTACAAACCAGGTGGCTTAAAAATCAGAACTTTATTATGTCATCATGTAGTTCTGGAGGCCAAAAATTTGAAACCAGAGTGTTGGCCGTGTTGGTTCCTTCTTAGGACTGCTGGTTCCAGGCCTCCCTCCTTGGCATGTGAGTGGTCATCTTCTCCCTGTGTCTCTGCACATCAGCTTCCCTCTGAGTGTCTTGGTGTCCCAATTCCCCCTTCTTACAAGGACACTAGTCATATTGGATTAACAGTACATCCTAATGACTCATTGTAAACTCAATTACCTCTGTAAATACCCTATCTCCAAATAAGGTCACATTCTGAGGTTCTGGCTGTTACACATCACCCTGTGAATTTTGAGGGTGGCACAATTCAATCTGTAACACTCCTTCCAAACTCTTTTGTCATCTTCGTACCAGACTCTCAAATGACAGCTCCTCCCATGAACTTCCTTAATTGATGAGGGCTTTTTCTCTCTTGAGTCCTTGTATCACCTGAAACCTCCTGGGGGGCTGCCACAACCTGCCACCTAAGCTGTGTGTACAGCTTTGACACCTCCCGTTGCATTTGTATTAATTGAAGGCAAAACCTGTCTATGCCCTCTTATTCATTATACTATGTTTTGTAATGAAGAGATATTCAATATTAAATCAAAGTTATTCTCATCAGAGGTATTTATCACAAATTAGTAGCTAACATTAAAAATATACTTTTCCCAGGTACCTAGGGGAAGAGAATGATTTTGTGTAATCTCTACCGCAACCTTGGGTGGCAGGTTCTGACAGTAACACCATTTTCCATGTCAGGAAGCTGAGGCATAGAACTGTGACACAGTTTACCTGTGAGACCAGGTGGTCAGGCCTCACAGTTTCTCTCTTAACCATTCTACCATCCCAGTTTTTATGTTTCCAAAAAGGATTTTAACAAGTACATAGAGTTAATTATTCCTAGAGATTTAATAATAGATCACACAGATTAACTACTTTTACCATTTCATTTACTTTTAACTTCCGAGCATACCAACCTTCTGTCTAATAGGAATCTGTGGGGGTTTTTTCCAGTGGGAAATTATATGTTTAAAAAGACTTTCTTGCCTCAAGTTCTTATTATCAGATAATTAAAATTACCCTGACGGTTTCCCTCTAGACTAAGATAGAAATTTTAAATATAAATTTAAAGTTAAATAAGTCCCTTTTACTTATTCCGAAATGAAAGAAAATACTTTATCTCCTGAACTCTTTCAGAAATCTGTAATAGGTCCATATTCACAAACACACATTTTAAACATTCTTTTGTTGGATGTTCATCATTACCGAGCACATACCTGTGCTCAGCTCTGAGATGGAGACAAAGTCTGGATCCTCCCTAAGGAAGCTCAGAGTATAGCCAATCAGTTGTAATTTAAGCTACCAGAAAGGGCTGAAAGGAAGAAATCATGAAACAGGACTATGTCTCTGTTAGCAAATTATCTTCCTGCAAGTGTGTACCATCCAATAGGTTATGAATAATTTTAAGTTTGAGTTGACTCCTAGTTTTATAACTACACATTTTACAAAATTCATTTAGGATTAGAGTACATGACATAAGAAAATTTGAAATACGATTAAATTTAAAATCCATATTTTTTGAGAAGTAAGATAAACTGAGTTGAACATGTTTGTCTTTCTTACAATTTTCTATAAGACATATTAATTAATACAGCTGTCGCATAAGTTTGTGTTATAAGAAACCACAGGGAAACTTGGGCAAATGCACTCTTAAAGTAACATGAAGCTCATTCTTTTCAGTGACTGCAACAGCAATAGGAATTCCATCGCCTCCTTCACCAGCATCTGCAGCAGCCAGTGCAGCTCGTACTTTCACAGTGATGAAATGGACTCAGGTGTGTTGGGGAAGGGTGCATACTTTTTGATGTTAGTCCTATTGGCGATAACTCTTAAGGGACTACTTTCTTTGACCCGTATGCGTTTTTACCTTGTATTATTCTTGGTGGCCGTATGTATTGCATTTCAGTGTTATGTGCTTGATAAAGTCAATTTCCCAATCCCATTATAAAGAGAGTGAATGAAAAAGAGATGAAAGAAGTGAATTAATTTTCATATTAAGATATGTTTTATGTTCTTTCTACAGTACTATGAAGGATTAGAGGTACACTGGAAACACATTTTACTCAAAGCATTAGGCATTATTGATTGGGATAAGGAGGTGAGAAGGAGTTTTAAGATAGCACGTGCACCTGAGCTGGCCTTATATGTGGGTGACAGGGAGCAGGTACTGAGAGAAACACTGATGGGTAGAAATATCTTGTAGATATTCTAGATGCTCTTATTTTGTGTGTGTTAAGAACAAAAACTTCATCCAATCAGGACAAGTCTTAACTTTTAATTATGCAGTTTATTTCAATTCTTCAGCCATTAGAAAAACACACAATTTGTAAGAGTTGTTGACAAGTGTCATTTTTGTGAAGCACTCTGTTTTCACCTGTTTCAGGAGAACAGTCATCTGACATCTTAGGAGCTATTAAATCTTTTGGAGTTTGTTTCTTGAACATGAGAATCATTATATGGAATAAGAATTTATGTTAAATTTTTTATTTTATCTAATATTAAAATATTTTGAAATGGTAAATATAAGATGAATGATTTGGGTGTTTTTTTTCTGTGTTCCAGGCGATGAACTTCCTCTAAGTGTTCGCATTTCTCATGATAAACAGGACAAGATACATAGTTGCCTTGAGCATCTTTTCAGCCAGGTATGATCAGGGCATTTGTGGGGTTTTTTTTTTTTCTCACTGACTAAACTGTCCAGAATCTCCTTTGCAGATGTAGTAAAAATGCTCACAATTGCCCCTCTACTTCTTTTACCTCAATTTCTGCCATTTAAAATAGGAATAGATTTCTTCAGCAAGCTAACCTAAAGGATATCAAGAATACCAAGTATTTTACAGTCCTTAGAAAGTTATAGTTACATACACAGGAGTTTGGTGGCTTTTTTGTCAGGGGGGTGATATTTCTTGCTTATTCCTAATTTTTAAAAGTTCAAAATTGTCTTGGTGCTAATATTGGTGTTTTGCATTTAAAAAAATTATAGCCATAATCAAAACTGGTAGTCTAGAGAGCTTTTACCACTTTGAAAAGGATTCCAATAACTTTTAGGGGGGTTTTCATAATAACTCCAGATCTTTGACTTTTTTGTGAGGCAAATTTAAATTTTGTATTCATATATGTTAAGATCGTCAGAAATGTCATTGTAAATGTTAACATATGAGTTTATTCCAATATTTTATTTAAAGGTCGATTTCACAAGCATCATGGGGTTTCAAAAATAATTATGTTAATAAAAATACTGTACAGGATTTACTCTTAGAAATACATATTGTGCACTATGAGAAGTAACTGTCAGAAATCTCTGCTATTCATAGGTGGATTCAATTACCAATCTCCTAAAAGGGCAGGCTGTTGTGAGGGCTTTTGACCAAACAAAGTATCTCACACCAGGTCGAGGATTACAAGGTAAGGTTTAAAAAATTACTGTTAGAAGCAATTTAGAAACAAACAGTGGTACATAGGATAGCCCTGAAGCAAAAGCATCGTATAAAAGAAAAATTCTGGTTGCTTGTGTTTCATAAATCACTAAATATTGCTTCTATTTTGATAATTTTTGAATATGTAAAAAAAATTAGTACAAAGTTCTTTTAGATTTCTTTGAAAGTTTAAAATTTTTGATGCCTACAGAGACTAGGCTGAACAAAATGAGTCAGTTGAAGATATGTAAGTGTTAAGTTGCTTTTGCTGAAACCAAAAGTAATCATAATGCCTACTTGATTATATCCCAGTGGAGGGGAAGAGGTGTAGGGAATGTGAGTTGGCAAATAGAATAGGATATGGAGCTGCTGCTTCCTTAAATCTAGTTTGGGATATCGAAAGTAGAATCTTCATCTATCTTTGCTTCTTTGCTTAAACATTGGTAAGAAAATAACATTAAGGTTTGACTTCACATTTAACAAATGTTCTGTTGTGCTATGGCAAAAGAAATTATCACCATGCTAACCAGGACAACAGTGATGAAAGAAAGAAGATTCTGAAGCTTCCGAGCTTATGTGTTTGGGCTGAGACTTAAGAAAGATTTTTCTGTATTTATTTAGAATTTCAACAGGAAATGGAACCAAAGCTGAGTTGTCCAAAAAGGTTAAGGCTTCACATCAAGCAA
Organism: Microcebus murinus; assembly: GCF_040939455.1. Classification (NCBI taxonomy): domain Eukaryota; kingdom Metazoa; phylum Chordata; class Mammalia; order Primates; family Cheirogaleidae; genus Microcebus; species Microcebus murinus. The sequence continues at coordinate 88,843,807 of NC_134110.1, read as the reverse complement.
GATCCTTGGAATCTTCCCAGCAGCGTCCGGACTCTTGCTCAGAACATCAGAAAGTTTGTTGAAGGTCAGCATGCAAGGCAAAGAACATTGCACAATGTTAGCAAGAATCATTCTAAATAAAACCCATTAAAACCCAAAGTTCAGTAATGCCTGATTGTTTTGTGCAGCGTTTCATGTTGTTAGGTAGATAAAAGGACTAAACACGGGGAGGGAAAAGGAGGGACAGAAAGAGTAAGATTGCAGAACCTCGTTTCCCAAGCTTATGGACATTGTAGACTATAACATGGAGAATGTTCTGATTGAATAAAATAAGGGCTCAAACTTATGAAGGCAAATGGAACATGGAGAGATTTAATATTTTATAATATGAAATAATATCAGAAAAAATTCTAAAGGATTCACAAAAGGCATGAAGCTAAAGTTTATGGAAAATCTCAAAAAATTGTGAATCAAATGTGTGAGAATCAAAATAATTCCATAGGTTGCATCATTTATTTTTAAGTTTCCATTTCAGAGGTGTTTGTCTATGTTGATATTAACTACGACAACATTATTTATTAATACCTAACATCTATAATTGATACAACTTGTCAATTGGAGATATAAAACTTCGAGACAACTCCAGTGAGTCTGATTGCACCATGTTTAGGGTCAGGGTGATTAAGTAGAAAATTGTGAGAATTTCCAAAATGATTATGGTTAAAAAGATGAAATGAGAAATTTGTTTAATTTTAAAAATGTCAACTTCAGCAATTTTCTTCCCAATGATTAGACCAGGCAGTGTCTGGAGATATTTTTGGTTATCACAATTATGAGCGTGTTACTGGCATCTAGTGGGTAGAGACCAGGGGTGCTGCTAAACATTCTGCAATGTACAAGGCAATCCTTCACAGCAAACAATTTTTCGGCCCAACATTTTGATAGTGGTAAGGTTGAGAAACCCATATGATAAATATTTTGCTTATGATTGCATTATTATTCCTCAGTGGTTTGTATGTCTGTCGGATGTGGTAAATAGTATTCATCAGAATTACAGCATCTCTTCAGTCTCTTTTTTAGGGTAAATTGGAGAGAGTTTTATACTTTGCTGACAAAAGACAGCTCTTTCTACCTGATGGAGTCTGAGCCAGTGACTTAACTCCATTAGGCTTTGACTTCCACATTTATTAAATGACAGAGATGGTTTAAATGTTCTGTGGTTTACTAAGTCTTCTGCATATAAATATACTCAAACATAATGGCTTAGATATTGTTTAGAGATCAGCAGAGAGGACATTTGTACAGATATGGAACACTTCCCAAAATAAATCATAGCAATTCTGTTGGGGTGATAAAATCTTGTTTTTGACAGCTGTATTTCTTGGCTGCGCTTTTATTTTATGGCTTAATATAATGGTTACCTGTGATACTTTGTAACATCACATTTAATGGGAAGTCTGAATTTAAAAGCTCCCAAGATAATGAATAGCATCAATGATAAATGCCTTTTTAAAAGACAGTTAAATTTAAGAAATGTAAGCATATACTTAACAGTAAAAGTCATATTTTTGCTGAATAGATGCCAGTATCATATGACTCCCAGATGTTATAATTCTGCAGTTGTTCGCATCATCTTTGAGTGTTTTTTTAATAATAAATTTATTTTTGACTAAATACAATGTTGGACAGAAATGGAAGAATTCTTAAAACCTTTTTTGTCTTGTATTTTTTTGAATAGCTTTAAGATAGAAATTTCTAATGCAGGATAAAAAGCTTAATTTTTAAAAAGGTATTCATTTTGAGAATCTTACATTTTCATCTCAAGTCCTGCTTTTTTGTATGCTTTGTACCTCATGTCACAATAAGCCATTGTAGGAACGACAACTATATACTTATATTGATGGATTGATTGACATATGAGTATCAGTGCCACTGTGGTCATGGGAGCCCAGCAGCTGGTTGAGTAGGGTTGGGTGAGCTAAGATTCTTAGAGTCAAGGGAGTGTGTGTGTAGAGGGGGCTCTTTGTAGAATTTATAGTAAGTCGCATCTAGGGTTGCAAGTTTCAGTGAGCTCTTTGGTTAAGAGCTATGATTGTTACTACTGTGTTAAGTGACTATCTAAAAAATGATTACCATCATTGCTCCAGCCTAGTGGACTATGCATTGGAGAGGTCATGCTGCCATTTCCTGGCAACGTGTGTGGTGTTTGGTCCTGTTATGTGGAATGGAAACATTGGGATCGTTGAAGTCAGTGCTTGTTGTGTAGAGGTACTCTGAAGTAACTTCACCAGTTCAGCACGAATTTATACTATTCAACTTAAAGTCATTTTCATTCTACTTCTGAAATTGTCTTGATTTAGAGAATGATTTAATGGAGGGTTAGGTCTTGGCTGGAAATTTAACATAATGCTACCTGACCAGAATTTGATGTTTTATATAGGTCGCTTGGGGTGACCCGGTTTGATGTTTCCTGGTCTCTGATTTCAAATCATATCAATTATATACCAAATATATCAAAAATCATAATTCTATGATCTGTCTTTAGGAAGGATTGTTACAGTGCCATTCAAAAATTATATCATTATATACTCATCCATCCATAGCAAGTTAGTTAAACTGGGTAGAAGAGAACAGAGGAGCTAGTGGATTAAGGGGGGACAGATTGATTGTTTGGTGTCACTAAGATAATGCCTGGCTCCTTCTTCACTTCTCACTAAGTTATGGCCTCATATTATCAGTTGAATGAAGATATTTTTACTGGGCAGCTCATCATCCCCTTAAATTCAAATGTCTATTAGTAAACATACTTTCAACTCTTTGCTCCCTAAAAAAAATGTACTCTTTTCAAAGTCTCTCATTTTTTCAGTAACCTACTTTCCTTTTTTTTCTGCATTTATCCTATTATCCTGAAGAGTATTTCTTCAGTTTTCCCCTTTTTCATCATCGTCTCAGTAATGGTGATGATTTTCTGGCTAATCTCCCGTCTCCATCTTTTCTGATTCGTATATACCATTACCAGGTTCATCTTCCTAAAACACCATGTTCCTAGTGCCAGCACTCTGCCACTGAGCTTGTCGTGATGTTCTGTTAGATAAGTGTACACTCATCAATCTGATGTGAGAAAGAAGCCATTTTTCAGTGTGGCTTTCTAATTGTATCACAGTCTCAGTCCTTAAGAATAACATCTCTCGGTGCTAGATTGTTGCATAATTGTTATTTGTTCTTTACTATATTCCTTTGCTAGCACAATTTCTCACTCTTAGAATATATACCTACTCCCTTGATAGTCATAATTTAAATTTTTTTATAAAATATTTTCCAGTCTGACTTAGAATTCTATACCAGCTTCAGTTCGATCCAGATTACAACAATAACAGTCTTCAGGTGTATACAGAGCACTTTAAACAATTTTCAAAGACTTTTCATATATATTCACACTCATTTTTCCTACACAGGCGTGTAAAACAGATACGTTAGATATTATCATCATTTATGAATGCACCAAGACTCAAAAATAGGTTAGCAATTTTCTAAAGCCACAAACCTAGTATATAACAGATAGGTCTTCTGACTTTTAGATTAGTGTACTTTCCTGCCTCTGAAATCCTTTTGTTCTTGCAGTCTCGGTTATAAAATTTAGTGCCCTTCCATGTATTTCCTGCATTTCTTATCAGTTAATTCTGTCTCTTTGACTTTATTGTGAACCTATCTAGAATAGGATACAGCTTAATCTTTTTGGGTTTTCCATAATCTTGAGCACTTAGCAGGAACTGTGTAAATTTTTAAATTTACCTGTTGCAAGTAAACTATTGGAAGCAAGTGGACTCATAACTTATTGAACACATAGTAATTAGTATGAAGTTAATACACATTTATCAAACGTCTCTGATTGGCCCTGTGTAGGATATGGTGAAAAAAGAAGAATGTGTGTATATATATATATATATATATATAATATTTTAAAAATAACAATGACAAAAATATTGGTTCACAGTTTATTGACACACACTATAACAGCTGTAGGAGTTTAGACAACACTGTGCAGGCTAAAATAGCTAAGGATGACCAACAAAGTTGGTAGGATTTGAATGGTGTTTTATCTACTAATATAATTCAGGGTTAAAAGACATTTTAGCATCTTGAACAATGGATAGAATTTATATATGCCAATAATCAAGAGTAGCGTGTCAAGTGAATGGGATTTTTATTATCTAATACAATAAGATTGTGCTAATTTTATGCTACATAGTTAAAATGTGGTATTTGTGGCAGAAGAAGAGTGAACAACTAACTGATGTGTTTTCTTTTCTTTCTCTGCAGAGGTAAAGTGTAGGATACTCCTGGCTCTTCTTGAATATTCAGGTAACATGTTATATTATTTTTACCATTGAAGTTTTCTGGCCCAGGATCTTAAATATCTTATAATATGAAGGCCATGCCTTCAGCCATTTACAAAGATATATAGAGATATGATCCCTACCTTCTCTAAAGCCTTGGAAAGATTAGAAAAAATACATAGTTTTGATAAAAACACAAAAACATACATTCATCCTCATTTATAGGTAAAGATATGAATTCATATGTACATATATATTTAAACAGAATGTCATTACAAAGGAGAAAGGGAGTAAGTTTTGCTGAAGGTAGTTGTGCAAATAGATTTATTATAAAATTGCGCCTAACTTTTATATGAACAAGGATGTATGTAAGCATTTTACAGATCTTACTCATATTAAAATACTTCTACCACACATTTAGTGGGAGTTCAAAAAATATTGGCAATGGCAAGTGACACTGAAGGACAATTAAATATTTGATGAAACCCTAAATTACAGACGGCAGACTGTTAGCGTCATAAAGGCAGGCACTGTATCTATTTTGATCATCAACAAATGCCTAAAACAGTGGCTGGCACATAGATATTCAACAAACATTTGTTACAAAAATGAATGAAAAATGATACGGTTGAAAAGGAAGAATCTATGAAACTTTTAGCAAGGTTTTTATTAAAAATGCATTTAGAAGGAAATGGAACCTCAAATACATACTGTTGAATAGTTTAATGTTAGCTTGCTATGCTTCGCTTTTGGTAGATATAGAGACATGCAGATATGTTGATCAACTTATTTGTATTATTTTAATTTATTTCTCATAAATTGTGTGTATGCACAAATGCTATCATATTAACTTTAGATTTTGATAGCGATTTGTTCCTAAAAGTATAACCTGTTATACAGGAACAATTACCTGTTATATCAGTTAGCTTTTGCTGTGTTAAAAAAAAATATATCCCCAAACTCTGTGACTTAAAACAGCCATCGTTTATTATTGTTCACCTGTCTGGAGTCAGCTGGGCTGTTCTGCTAATCTGTGCTAGGTTTTATTGATCTTGGCTGGGTTTGCCCATGTGTCTGCAGCCAGGAAATGGGTTACCTGGGCACAGATGATCTAGGGTGCCCTCACTCACGTATGTGACACTTGGCTGGCTGTTAGCTGCGGTAACAGGGCTGCCATACCTCTCATAATCTGTGAGGCTCACCTGTTTTTGTTCACATGGTGGATTTGCAAGGTTCCAAGAAAAGAGAAGTGTTGTACAAGAGCTTGCCACTGACTTGGCCAAGGTGTATAACTGGCAGGCTCAGATTCAAGGGGTAGAGACATGAACTCTGCTTTTGATGGAGGAGTCTCAAAATTGTGTTGCAAGGGCATGGGTACAAGGAAGGGAAGAATTTGTGAACATTTTGCAATCCACTACACTCAGAAAATTTTAATTATAAGTGATTGAATGAGCCAAGTTAACCAAGATGGTTTTTATCTGTTGGTTGGTTTTTGCCTTGGTTATACACATTTTTGCCTTGCTTTTTTGAATGAGTAATAATATTTGGTTATTAAGTATGAAATACTCTATTCCCTTAAGTACCGAGTTTGCCAGTTGATATCTCTGACATTTCATTTTGACACTTGTTTTATTTTTATTGTGAAGGCACATCTTCAGTCTTGCAAACACATGTTTTGGCTTGTGATTATCGTTCAAAAATTTTTTTAGAGCAATTTTTGTGAAACCATGGATAAGTCAAAAAATTTGTGTTATTTTCGAATGTGAGTTCTGCTATGGAGCCAATGCAATGCAGACACCTCAAAATATCAACCAAGTGTTTGGGAAGGATGTGGCTAATGAACACACAGTATGTTGATGGTTTGAAAAGTTCTGTTCTGGTGATCTTTATCTTGAGAATGAGCCACGTGGTGACCTGAGACCAAGGTGAATAATGATGAGTTGTAAGCTGTAGTGGAGGACAATCCATCTCAACCTACGCCTGAATTAGCAGCAAGGTTTGATGTTACTATTTTAACAACATTGGACCATTTGAAACAAATTGACAAAGGTAAAGAAGCTGGATAGGTTCTGCACGAATTAAACAAGCGTCAGAAGAGAAATTGTCTCGAAGCTTCCCTTTCTTTGCTGTCACGACATAAAGGCAAATCATGTCTACGTCATATTGTTACATGTGATGAAAAATGGATTCCTTTTGGCATCGCAAGCATTCTGAACAATGGTTGGATAAAGATGAAGTGCTGAGACACAATCCAAAACCAAATATTCTTCAGAGAAAGCTAATGGTGCCTGTTTGGTGGTCCAGTGCTGGTATTATCCACAACAGCTTCGTGAAATCTGGCCAATCAGTTACAGCAGATGTCTACTGCAACCGACTGGATGAAATGATGAGGATGCTTGCGATTAAGCAGCCGAGATTGGTTGATAGAGACAGGCCAATCCTCTTGCAAGACAAGGCTCGACCACGTGTCGCACAAACAACACCGCTAAAACTACAGAGACTGGACTTGGAAACTCTCTGTCATCCACCATATTCACCAGACCTTGCACCAACTGACTCCCACTTCTTCCAGCCTTTGGATTGCTTCTTGGAAGGAAAAATACTCAATTCTCAACAAGCTGTGGAAAATGCCTTTTGTGATTTCATTGCCACTTGCTCTCCAGGCTTCTTTGGGGCTGGCATGAACAAGCTACGTTAGGGTGGCAACACTGTGTCGATAGTTTTGGTGCATACTTTGGCTAATCGTACTTCTTGTTTGAGATATAATAAACTACACTTTTGATTCCAAATTGGCATTTCATATTTAATGATCTAAATAATGATAAAAAATATCTTACCTTTTTGAGCTTTCCTAATAACAAGACACTTCATGACCTCATTTTCATGGATTTCACTGGGTCCTCACAACTACTCTGTGAGGCTATTACTGTTGTTTCCAAGGTAAAGAAATTGATATTCAGGCAGATTAATAATAACTAGCAAATGGTATTCATGCACATATTTTTTAGCATCTGAAAGGTTGGGCATATTGAAACCTTATTGAGTAAATGAATAAAAAGTAGGTGGCAATTTTGAAATTCAAACTTAGTTTTGCCAATGCCAGAAGTGATTCTGGAATGCTTTGCTTTATTCATTAATATTCAAATGTCTGTTCTGGCAGATGCTTATTTTGATTTCAATTTTATTTTTCTATTCCTCCCATAATTCTCCCTTTTCTTACTTTATTTGCACACTCTCTTTTCCCTCATATATATATGATGCCACCAAAACAGTAACCAAATTACTTTGTATAGTTGGCTTTGAAACTATGTTTTTCATTTGGAAAGGGTAGACTGTGTCTATTTTTAATACTATTCTTAGTCCTATTTTATTTCCTGCCTTTCTCTTTCTCTAATCTCCTTTTTTGTTGTTGTTGTTTCTTTTTTATTTTGCTTTCTTTTCCCTGCAATCTCTGTGTCAGAATAATAGCTGAAATTGCTTATGTGTGTCTAGAAACCATCTTATTCTTTTTAGACCAGCCAGCTAATTATGGAACTCTAACTTTTAAACCGTCAACATTAATTGAAGGTGTTAATATTTTTAAATGTATGTGGAAGATGAGTTTAAGTAAGTGCTTAAGTACCGAAATTAAGCCTTTGATAGGCACAAAACCCACTTGTTTTGAGTGTATTCCTACTACAAGAAAAATCTTACTTTACAAAAATAATAAATATGATGTCATAAAAAAACCCAGAACTCCTGCTTTTCTTCTTTTGCTAGACTCTGGAAGCAGATAATTCTTGCTGTAGCTTTTTTCTTATTGATAACACCTTTGGTAAAGGATGGACAGTTGTGAATTTTTAATCGCTACATAATTGAAAGAAAAAGACCTGGGTGTTTTTGCTGGCAGGTAGTCCATTTTGGTTTATTTCTTTATTTATTCATATTGTCCCTTCTTCATTCAGCAATACAATTGAGCACCTACTCAGTACTAGGCACTGTGCTAGATGTTAGAGTAAAAAAGGATCACAATGACTATGCTACCTGATTTCACTTTGTGCTTTAGATGTTTTTATCTCATTTATCTTTATCGCGGATCTAAGATGTAGGAATGAACCCCATTTTGCATTTGGGGATCTGATATCTAAACTCACACAGTCTAAAATGGTTTAAAGCAGATTATGTGCCTCTAAAGCCTGTGAGCATAACTCACAAGACACGCCACTTCTCCTGGCCTTGATGTGCTGATGGTCCGTTGGAGAACACAAATAGGTGAACAGCAAACACTCACAATGCTAAATAATTAGCTCTCGATTAGAGGGATGACCCCAGGTATGCGGTGACACAAAGAAGAGTACATCACTTCCTGGGGGAGAGGGGGAATTTTACTAGGGGAGATAATATTTCAATAGTTCAATGAGTTTCAGAAATTCAGTAAGTTGACTTTTGAAGAATGATTTAAAGTTTGCCAGGTGGATGGAAAAGACTAAGGTGCTCAGATGGAGGAAACCTATAGGCAATGTGTGGGCCATAAGGACATTTGATGTTTGAGGAACACTGAGCAGTGCTGTGTGGCACAAAGAGGACAGGTCTGTGCACCCCACCGTTTTATTATTACATTCCCACGGCAACCCTGTGAAGATTGTTGCTGGAATGCACAGTGAATGAGGGAGGTGGTGTATTGAGATACTGTGAATATGATTTGGGGATGCGTTGCAACGACCCCTTTATGCCACTGAGTTTTCTAATTTTGTTATTCACTGTGAGATGATGACTTGTAAAAAGTTACTTGAAAAGCTCTTGATACATTATATACATTTTGAATCAGTGCAAACAATTCATCTACTGTGTTAAAAATAGGAAGATGGTAACAGAATGTCATTCCTGAAGTAATAAGCATTTACTAAGTATGAGTTTATATTAAGTATGGCCCAAGCTCCAAATTGGATTTCTCTATACCTCCAGTAATTGGTGTAATGTTTAATTTCTGTGGGGTACTTAGTGTTAAAAGTTTTAATTCATGAATGAATGCAACTTTAAGTTATCAACAGGTTTTACATATCGGAAAGACTTGAATATTAATTGTGATCAGTTCTGATTTGATAATGAGGTTGAATGAAAATCTTAATTTGGCTTAAATGCATATAGAATATAGTAGCAGAGAATAGAACAACATTTAAGTATTTTTTAAGATAAAGAAGAAATTTTGGAACTACTTCTTAAAAACAACTTGGAGATAATTATTTCTAACTATTAACCCTTGTGATCTTTACTAAAGCTCAAAATAAAACCGAATCCTTCCTTCTCTAGATTTTTGCTTCTCATTTGATAGCAGCAATTTCTTTCCAATTAGGTTTTCATTAAATAATTCTCAGGTTATAGGTGGGAGTATTCCTGCCAAAGCTACTGAAGTATTTTTAAAAATTCACCCAGATTTTCTGCTTCACTATAGGACACTTAAAAAGCAAAAGTAAGGGTGTAGAAGGAAGACATAGGGCAAATTTTACTTATTTAGTTTCTGCCTTGCACCTTAATACTCTAGCTGAACATTGGAGCTAACAAACTATCTAAATTACCTTCTTAAGTCAAACTAAATCCAGACATTTCAGGAAGCCAGAGAACAAACTCATGCATTTTCATTTGACTTAATTCATTTGTTTGTTAGCACCACTGGTTCATTATTTTCATTCATTCAGTAAACATTTATCAAACATCTACTCTCTGTTGGAAATTGTGCACAAGAAAATAGATGTTTTGGTTTATAGTTAATTGAGAATTGGAAAAAGTTCATTCCCAGTTTAAACATTTTATAGCTACCTGTAAATGCTCTTTCCCAGTTGGTAGCATGGAGCACATGGTATAGAATGACTTAAGGGAAATGTCTAACACATGTTGTTGGTTAAATTAGTAAGTTGAACCATATGGAATTGCCATCTTCAACCGTTTTTACCTACCAGAGCAGCAAGTTTATAATAGTTCAAGCTAATAAATAGATGTGTTCAACATAAAATTAAACATTTTGAATATTTAATTCTTTTTCTAATAAAATTTTTAAGAGTATTACTAACAGTGAGACTGAGTAACACAGAAGCTGCATTAAGTGTACATAGCCTTTGATGGCTATTAAAGACATGCTCAATGTTCTTGGTAAACATCTTAAAAATTATGCCTTTTTCAATAAAACAACAGCTCACCGCTGAATAAAGGCACCTTTATCTCTGTTGTACATTAATATTGACAAGAGATTCTGTGAGCCCTTGAAATATTCAATATACTTTTGGGATTAGATTATTTTCCCCTTTGTTGTTCTTCTAGTGGAAGTGATTTTTCAACGTGTTGGATGTGTGGCTTGGTGTTCATGTAGTTTGTAGATATCTAACAACTCAAAGAAGTGAAACTTATGTGTTAGCTTCTTTCCATTTGAAAACATCTCTGGCTCAGGAGTGGCAGTTCTCAGGGCAAACATACCTTCAAAGTGTATCCAAAAAAAAAAAAATCCAGTCAATTGCAGGATAAGAATTCTAATAAATATATAAAAATCAATTCCTACTAAAACTATAAATACATTACTTATGTCAAAGAATTATAGGAACTCATGTTATTATAAACTTGGGCATATTTATAGCTCATGAGTTTATAACTAGTTCAGGAGAGACAGATGTGCCTATTATTACAAACAATTGAACATCAAATACTCTTTTCCCCACAGGTATTTCACATTTAATATTTGAGTTGGTTCAGTGGGTAATTAATAAAGTATTATTAATACTATTCTAATACTCATAGAATCTCTTGGAAGGAAAATGCATTATCAATATTAATGTACAACAGAGATAAAGGTGCCTTTATTCAGTGGTGAGCTCTTGTTTTATTGCAAAAGGCATAATTTTTAAGATGTTTACCAAGAACATTGAACATGTCATTTTTTAAAAAAGTATTAATAATATTGTATCTCATTTGCCAGCACAAACTGAAAAATTGGACTTCAAGTTTCCTTTAGGAAAGTGTCATTGTAGCAAATGCAAATTATGTTCCATCAAGTAAAGAAAACATAAAAAAAAATGGGAGTCTTTTTTTCTTTCAGGTTTTCTCAAATAATTTAATGATTGCAGAATAGAGTCACAATTCAATTAAGAAAAATATTTTAATATTTCTAACATTTGTGTTTAGTGTTTTTTGTAAAAAACACATTTGCTAAAAATATATGAGTTCATTTATAGAGCTGAAATTCACATTTTTCACATTGAGTGAGTTTAATGAACATATAAAATACCAGTGAATGTAGATGCTTAATGAATTAGTTTTCTCCACCTGCAGCATTTTTCAAAGTCATCTTTATGTTCTTTTGGATCGCAGACAGTGAGACACAGCTCCGGAGAGACATGGTTTTCTGCCAGAGTCTCGTGGCCACCGTCTGTGCCTTCTCTGAGCAACTCATGGCGGCCTTAAACCAGATGTTTGACAACAGCAAGGAAAATGAGATGGAAACTTGGGAAGCCAGCAGGAGGTGGCTGGAACAGATAACAAATGCAGGCGTTCTTTTTCACTTTCAGTCACTTCTGTCACCAAACTTGGTAAGAAATCACATGGCTTCCACTGTCTTTGTCAATAGGAACCTGCATTGTAACATGTTCCCAAATAAGAAGTGGTTATTCATTTCCACCTCATTATCTCTTTTATTTCTGGATCTGCATTCATTTAGCTACTTTAAAAAATACATATTTCCATGGCCATTCAAGCTTTAATAAGTATGTATAATATATTTTTTTCTTTCCTGATTTTTATCTCTTTTCTGTGGCTGCTAAAAGCTGACAAAGCCTCCATCTGTTACTAATTCTTGTATCCCTAAGCACTGACTGGAAAAGGTCATCAGAAGAAAAAGGGTCTTTCTGCCGATGTTCCTTATTCCCAGGCCAGAAGAAACAGCCTGCCACAAAACGAAAGCTCCCGGGAGGTTGATATTCTGGAGCGTGTTTAATAGACGGCTCAGACAACTTGCATGCCATACTGTCTGCAATCTGTTTAAAATTTGCATATGTTAAATAATTTTAGTTCCTCCCTTTGTATGCATGTTTGTCCTGTTAAATCTAAGAACATTGCCTTAATTACTGTAGACTATTCCATGTTTATGCATCAGTTTTCCACAGGGGCTATGAAGAAAGCAACTTGAAATATTTGAAAAATATAACTATGGTGAACGTAAGAGTTTTTTCTCATATACCTGCTGTGATTCGGACAGTTGTCACGATGTTTGAAAGCAAATATGTTCACTTTTATATTCAGACTTTAGGTGCTCACTAAATAGAATTGTGATTTTAAACATGAGAGCCTATTTCTTCTCTGTGTTCATAGAAGATGTAGCTATCAAGGAATATGGTAGAATTTTTAAACAAATACATATGAATTTATACAACAAAATTATGTTTCTCTTCAATAATGTTGAGGACAGGAAAGTGATTGTTGCACGGCACAGCCATAGAAGGTTCTGGAATTATAACGTAAAGTCTTTCTCAGTGTACTTCCTAGAAATAGAAGTAGATTCTTTTGAAAAGACTCTGCACATTCCATGTGGATGATCACTTTATTTGGCGTTATTAATGAAAATTTTAAAATAAGACATTTTTGGAAAAGTGATTAAAAACAAAATAAATATTAATCATTGCTTATAAGATATAAATTACATATGATAGAAGGACCACTTCCTAACACATGGTAGGCATTATTTATTGAATGAGCTCATGAATAAATAAGGCATCTTTTCTATTTTATTCTCCTTACTTTAAAACTTCCATTGTCTAATCAAGTGTTCGTACTTTTACTTTAATTTTATTTGAAATCTCAAGGAATAGAAGAAAATATTTACAAATCATATATTTGATATGACTGATATACAGAATATATAAAGAAGCCTTAAAACTCAATAGTAAAAAGAAAAATAACCCAATTAAAAAGTGGGTAAAGGATTTGAATAGATATTTCTCCAAATAATATATAAAATTGGACAAAAAGCACATGAAATGATAATCAACATCATTAATCCTTAGGGAAATGCAACTCAAAACCACAATGAAATGTATATACCACGTGTGGTGTGGATGGCTGTAATTCAAAAGACAGATAATAACAAGTGTTGGGGAGGATGTGGAGAAATTGTAACTTTTATAAATTATTCCTGGGAATTTAAAATAGTATAGTCATTTTGGAAAACAGTTCCTTAAAATATGAAACATAGAGTTTTCATATTACGTAGAAATTCTACTTCTAGGTATTATTCAAGAGAAATGGAAACTAACATTCACACAAAAACTTGTCTGCAAATGTTTCTAGCAAGATTATTCTTAGTAGTTAAAAAGTGGAAACAACCAAAATGCCCATCAAGTGATGAATGGATAAAGTGTATATCTATGTAATGGAATGTTATTCAGCAATATAAAGAAACAAAAGACTGATACGGGCTACAACAATTTTACAGTATGTGAATTATATCTCAATGCAACTTGTTTGGTTATTTTTAAAGTGGTCTTGTGAATCCTTTAATTTATTTCAGAAATTGATTTTTTAGAATCCAAAGGTTGCTAAGGAAAGCATATTCAAAGAAACCTATAGTCTTTCTGCCTCTGTCACTAGAGCACAAAATCCACCTAGGAATGTGAATGTCTCTGGGAGCTGCAGACACTGGCATTCTCTGTGTCCCTGAGCTCTAGGCACAGCCAGTGGCCACTTGGGTATTGCTTTGGCCATGTCTGCTGGAACATTGTGACCTGCACCATGGACTGTCTTGGGCATTTCTTCCTGTGTTTATTCCTTGCAGTCAGAAAAATGCTGATTTTTCAGTTCTCGACTTCCATTCCAGGTTCATGGCATTTTTCTGCTGCTTTGAAAGGATTTTATATAATAATAATAATAATGATGGCATAATAAACATTCATCCAGCACTTTCTGTGTTCTATGGACTATATTAAGAATCAAAACAAAGTGCAAAGGTGACGATTCTGCCAACCTCTCTGTCTCCATTCTGCCCTTTTGGCGTCTGGGGCTAACTTGCTCATTCTTTTTCACACAGTGGAAATTCCTTACCATCTCCTTTATCCTCTACTAATGCTGCCCCCAAAATATGGCTACAAGCTTACGGCAATTTTTTAAACTGCTGTGTACAGCATGTTAACATATTGTTTAAAAGGATCATTGATATTCTTAAGGAAACAAATGTTAGCTTTAAAAGATAAGCTGTGCATGATAAGGTGAATTATATTTTCATAATGAAATTAATAAAAGACCCTGTAGGAATGCATTAAACTGCTGATGGGAAGACAAGACTCTAGTACTGAAAAGATGATATCACTAAGGCACAAATAGGATCTGTTATAGTGACAGGGCTTTGTCTGCCTCAGCTATCAAATCATATGCTGTAAGAATGAGATAAAATGACTAACACAAATCAGATATTCACAAGATTCTAGGCTAAGGCCCCTTAAAGACAAGTGAGGTGAACATGATTCTTGTCCCCAAGCTCTTGGGAAGAAAAATAATTACAAACATGGAAATTGCTTTTATCACAGTTCTAATAAGTAACAAATTGAATAATTAGTAAAATAGGATGACTATTGTGTAGTGTAGCTTTTAACTAAAACAATAATTTTGTTTCTCAGCAGTTATAATTTATAATATTTTGGATGGTTAGAGGCAAATAGCATGCTTTTCATGTATTTCTTTGTAAATAATAAATCATTATGTCTAGCTGCAAAATAGACTGAAAAAATGTGTATATACGATTTAAACGATAGGGGGAAAGTAAAATAAAATCATAAAAGAAACTTGTAGGCCAGGTGCTATGGTTCATGCCTGTAATCCTAGCACTTTGGGAGGCCAAGGTGGGAGGATTGCTTGAGGTCAGGAGTTTAAGACCACCCTGAGCAAGAGTGAGATCATGTCTTTACAAAAAATAGAATAATTAGCTGGATGTGGTGGCACATGCCTGTGCTCCCAGCCACTTGTGAGACTGAAGCAAGAGGATCACTTGAGTTGGGAGTTTGAGGTTGCAGTGAGCTATGATGGCACCACTGCACTCTAGCCCAAGAGACAGAGCAAAACTCTGTCTCGAAAAAGTAAAAAATAAATAAATAAACTTGTAACTTTGAGGGATTTGTTAATTTCATTTTGGGCAGTGATTTCTTAGAGAAGCGATGTTAATTTTGTTTTGTACCTGTATGTAAATGCAACACAAGTGAAGCTATTTTGGGTCTAAACTTACCTTGTGTCATATTGTATTACATTATATCATATTGTGCTAAACATAGTTTTTCTTTCTTTGTAGACAGATGAACAAGCCATGTTAGAAGATACATTGGTTGCACTATTTGATTTAGAAAAGGTTTCCTTTTACTTTAAACCCTCAGAAGAGGAACCACTGGTTGCAAGTAAGTAATTAAATGTGTGTAGGATTTCTTTGGCATCAAACAGTAACATATGGTATAACTTTGATATTAATATATTTGATATAGTTATTTTATGAATTGAATGGTTGAAAAGTATCTCTGTGATATAGGAACTTTCCATCATTAAACCTGATAAGGGCACTATTTTAAGTTATCTCAGAGTAGTAGTAATACTACTACTATGGTTCAATGTCCATATCTTTTAGTTTCTGCAAGTTATTAAATATCATCATTGTCTGCTGTTTCCACATTCTCATAAATAAGTTTAAAATATATGTATCAGTCCAAGAAATCTTCAGCAGTTTGTTATTATTAATATTTTTATGTGTCTCTTCCTTATTCATCCATGTGAGGGTCCTGTATATTATGATAAAAGATATAAGTTTCTTTAGGGCTGAGGGATGTTCTGATTTTTCACATTCCTAGTACAATCAATAGGGATTCAATAAATGTTCATTTAATTCATGATTTGATTTCAGAATGATATTCATTCATTCGTTCATCAAAAATTTCTTAAATGCCTACTTGTAGAGACTATTTTAGTTGTTGGATTCAGTAGAGAACTAAACAGACTACTGTCTCTCATTGGGCTTATATTCAGTTGGGGAGAAATATTATAAATAATAAGCAAGATAAACAAATTAATTTTATAATAAATTAGAAAGTAATAATATAAAGTATATGAAGGGGGAAGTAAAAGAGAGCTAGGAGGAAAATGAAGGGGCAAGTGCAAGGTTGCGAATAACAGAGAGGAAAGCCTCACTTGGGAGTACAGACCCCTGAGGGCTTGAGGGAGGGAGTCCTGCAGTTGTTGAGGGAGGGGTGTCCCAGACTCATTGGACTCAGGTGGGAGTGGGCTTGGCATGCTGTCAGGATAGCCAGTTGGCCGGCTTGGCTGGAGTGGATTGAGTGACAGGAACAGAGCAGGAGGTGGGGACAATGAGGAGGCCAGACCAGCAGGGCTTGCCAGCCTTTGAAAGAGCTTTATCTTCCGAATCAAGCCATTGGGCAGGTGAATGACAGGATCTGGCTCACATATTAAAAGGCTGCCTGTATTGAATAGACCATTCTTGGAGCAAGAGCAGAAACCCAGTGACCAGTTAGGACGCTACTGAATGACCCAGGTAGGAGAGGGTAGCTGTGGAGATGGTAAAAAAATAATAATAATAATTGATGTTGTTTATATTCATTTATGAAGGTAGAGAGAACAGAATTTTATCAAAGTTTCATTTTCGCCAGTGAACAAGAAAGAGAGCCAGAAGTACAAAGTCAGAAATTCAAGGGAGAACTTTTCTGGCACAGGGTATTATTTGATAAGGATAATATTATTTGAACAAAGTATGTGGTCTTCTGTGGATGTGTATAGAGCAGGATATATTTTCATTTTCACCTGAATAGCATAGGCATAGTTTTGCTGAAGGCAGAGAAAACTCTATTTTCGTGATATAACCCAATACGTTTCTCAGAGCTTTGCCTGAGGAACTGTAAGAAGTAGTGTTTCCCAGCAGAACTGTTTTCCATGATTCCAGTATGACGCTATTAGCAAGTGGACTGTTGAGCAAGTAGGAGCAGAACCAGTATCATAAGCTTGATAAAGTATTTACTTATTGCATATCCGCCACGAGAGATTTCATTTCGGTATATTGGAACACATACTAAATATTAAAGATAATTGAGATCATGTAAGTAGTATTAGTATATAAATGTAGATGTACCTGTGACACACAAAAATTGTGGTATACATTTGGCACTACATTTTTGTGTATTTCTTTGAAGCATAACCTCAACTTCTGAAAATAGTTCTTAGTGAAGGGCTAGTCCCAGTGCTACATTACTAGATATTCCAAATGAATTAAAAACAGTGATGATAGGAACATAGCTCTCATTTTAAGTTTGCTCAAGAAAGAAGAGAATTATTCAATATCCAAGGGTCATCACATCTTAAGTGGTGTAAGAAAACCAGAGCTTTATTATGCATTGCATGGGGTTGAATCTTTCTATATGTGCAGACACACATAATTAACTCTACATCACTGGAGTGGAAACTAGCTGGCTGCAAGTCTGAGAAAGGACTGAATGCAGAGGGAACAAAGCATCAAGGTGTAAAGAGACTATTTGGCTTTGAAGTCAAGAAACCTGAGTTCAAGTCCTGCCTCCATTCTCATCTGCTAACATGAGAATGTTAGCTTTCCCTAACTCACATGGTCGAGGGGCTTAAATGAAATAAAGTGTTTGGAAGATTCTAGCATTGTATATGGCTATGGTGGTATTCAGTAGATATTTGAATCTATCCTCCTTACTTTATTACTTTGCATTCTTTTCAAAAAGCTCTATTTATAGTATCACCAATAATGTTACTTTTGCATGTGAAGAATAATGAGATTCTGAAGAGTTATGGTATGCCAAGCAAATAGAACTCAAGTGTCTTGATTGAAGACATTTCATTTCCATTGAAGAAATAACATGCTAAGAGCTAAGTTCTATAATTAAATTTATTTTATGAAAAATTGCATTTTTTTGGAGAAGAGTATAATGACAGCAGGTCTTCTCCTTTTCAGTGGTGATACAGATAATTTTATAGTAATTAGTTGTTGCAGAATATGTTGGAACCCCCACTATTTCTGTATGGGTCAGGCATTGTGCCTGGAGCTGTGGATGCCCTGGCAGATGAGACAGACATGGTCCCTACCTCCCTGGAGCTGACAGCCAAGTTGGGAGACAATCAGGAATCTACTACAGAGATCGTTAGGAACGTGATGGAAAGAGATGATGGAAATAAACAGATACATAAAGAAAGAGGATGAGATGGCCCTCTAAGGGGTGACCAAAGGAGGGATTCTCTGCAGAAGTAGCCTTTAAGCTGAAATCTGAAGGACAAGAAAGACCCAACCCTGCAGTAAATCAGGGAAGAGCAATCCAGGGACTGGGAACTAACAACTTCATAGTCAAAGAATTTTCAAGTGTCCCGGCCCATTCAATGATTGGGGGCTGCATTTATAACAGTGGGGTGGCACTGTTAAAACCGTCTCTAGGATCAATCTCTCTATAGCTGCAGTCCCCTACCCCTGGGCTGCAGACCTGTACTGGTCCCTGGCCTGTTAGGAACCAGGCCACACAGCAGGAGGTGGTGTGTGACAGGCCCTCTGTCAGAGGCAGGGCAGCTGCTCCCAAGGGCCCTGGCCTAACCTTCCCCTGTGGAATCCTCCCAGTCCCAAGTGGAAACAGCCTTTCAGCCGCAGCTGCCTCAGCTCCAGTGGGTCTGTGTGTGGGAGGATCAAGAAGAGAGAGCCCCGAATGCTAGGGAGCTAGTGCCCTACTCCCTTAGTCCTAAGGGGCCTTCTGTCCTGCTTCCCTCTCCTCTCAGCTGGAAGTGGTCCCCACTGATGCCCAAGTTCTGAGAGACCCACAATTCTCCCGGGACCCACTGGCATCCCAAGGCTGTTGTGGTCCAAGTGGGTCTAGGTGACATTGTCTGTGGATCCAGTGACGTAGAGATCTAGGAGCTGAGACTCCTGGGTTGGGACAGCTGCAGAAATCACTGCCTGTCTGTAAAAGGAGGGGAATGAGCCACACCTTTTCCATGCAGAACCCAGGCATAGTGAGCGGAGTGCTATTGGGGTTGTATCCTCCTCGAGCCAAGAACTGGAAAACCTGCGGCTCACCCTTGCCAAAAGCTCGTGCTTGGGGGCAGAGACAGCTATGTCTGCAGCACTGGGTGCTTGGAGGAGGGGAGGTTCCCATCTCTATGTCCCTTCCCGGGCTCTGCTGCTGCTCCTACTCTGGGACGGAAACCCTCTTCTTCTCTGTGGACTCCTTTCTGCACTTGTGTCTCCAATTGGAGAGGTGCAGACAACTTCATATCCTGAGCCTGGGGCTTTCTGGTGCAGAAAAGTGGGCATTCCACCTTCGTCTGTCCTAAAAAGTCTTCATGGCAGTCCTAGTCCCATTCCCTGGGGAGCAGTCCACCCTACAGGTCAGAAATCTGGGAACCCTGCTGCTCTCCTGTGTGTCCCTGTTCCTTTGTGGTTGTCACAGTTTAAGTGGGTGCTGGGGAATGTTCATGTGGGATCCAATGGCAGGGAAACGAGGGGTGTCACTTTCCTGGCAGGATAGAGGAACCTGCATGGTGCAGACAGTATGGCACCTGCTGTCTCAGCTTGTTTTAAATTTGATGAAATCTAGCTTGTTAATTCTTTCTTTGATTATACCCTTGGTGTTTTTTTCCCTAAAAAGTCATTGCCTTTCTCAAGGTCATCTAGGTTTTCTCTTATGTTATCTTCTAGGAATTGTATAGTTTTGTATGTTATATTTAGGTCTATGATTCGCTTTTAGTTAATTTTTGTGCTGGGTATAAGGTCAGTGTCTAGATTCATGTTTTTGCATGTAGATGTAAAGTTGTTTTCAACCATTTGTTGAAAAGATTATCTTTGCTCCATTGGATTGCCTTTGATCCTTGGTCAAAGATGAGTTGATTATATTTATTTTGGTCTACTTCTGAGCTTTCTATTCTGTTCCATTGATCTATTTGTCTATCCTTTTTCCAATACCATACTATCTTGATTACTGTAGCTTTATAATAAGTATTGAAGTCAGGTAGTGCCAGTCCTTCAACTTTGTTCTTCAGTGTTGTGCTGGCTATTTTGGGTCCTTTGCCTCTTCACATAGACTTTAAAATGAGTTTGTAAATATTCATGAATTAACTTGTTGGGATTTGTTTGGTATTACACTGACACTATAGCTCGAGTTGGGAAGAATGACATCTTGACAATATTGATTCTTCCTATCCAGTGAACATGGAATATCTCTCCATTGTTGTTTTTTTTTTCTTTCTTTCATCAATAGTTTTGTAGTTTTCCTCATATATATCTTGTACATGTTTTATTAGAGTCAAACCTAAGTATTTCATAGGTGGGGGTGCTAATGTAAGTGATGTTGTGTTTTTAATTTCAAATTCCACTTATATATTGCTGGTATCTAGGAAAGCAATTAACTTTTGCATATTAACCTGTATACTGCAACCTTGCTATACTTACTCATTAGTTTCCAGAATTTTTTGTTGTTACTGTTGATTTTTTCAGATTTTTAACATTGATGATCATGTTATCAGCAAACAAAGATAGTTTTATTTTTTCCTTGCCAATCTTTATACTTTTTCTTTTCCTGTCTTGTCTTATTTGTTATCTAAGACTTCCAGCATGATACTGAAAAGGAATGGTGAAAGTAGACATTATTACCTTGTCCCTGATCTTAGTAGGAAAACTTCAGGTTTCTCACCATTAAATATGTTGCTAGCTATAGATTCTTCATCAAGTTGAGGAAGTTCCCTATTTCTAGTTTACTTACATTTTTTATCATAAATCAGTTTGGGATTTTGTCAAATGCTTTTTCTATATCTATTGATGTGATCCTGTGATTTTTCTTTTTTAGCCTATTGATATGATGAATTACCTCACTGATTTTTGAATGTTGAATCAACCTTGCATACCTGTGATAAATCTTACTTGGTTGTGGTGTACAATTTATTTTATACATTTTTAGATTTGATTTGCTAATATTTTGCTGAGGATTTTTACATCTATGTTCATGACAGTTATTGTGTACTTTTACAAGTGCCACAAATCCTTTCAGGGAAACAGTCTCCATTCTTTCTTATAGTGCTCTTAGTTTTAACTTTACACTAATATACTTGATAATATTCAGTAAGTCCCGGTTTCTTAATTCCTAATATAGCATCTCGTTTAGTTCTTATGCTAGTCTTATAACATGGAACTCCGCCTGTTATTTTCCTTTCAATAACGTTATCCATTTGTTAACACAGAGATTGGTTACATTGATGCCAGAGAGAAAGGGTATGGAATTTAATATAAATTAAAATATATGTGAGAGACAGTATATGAAAAGAGGAACTAGAAGGTACAAATTATTAGTAGGTATAAATCTGTATTCTCTTTAATATCCATGGATCTTTTTTTCTTTATTTTAGAAACCAGGAAAAAAATTTTCCCAATTATTACAATGTTATTAGCTTCCAACTTTTAGGCTAAGAAACATATTTATTTTCTTTCCTAAACCTAAGTCTTTATGTCTTCCTTTAAAAAATGATAACAACACTAAACTAAGCATTTTATATGGCATAAAAAAGACTCATAAGTATTAATGAAATGTGTCCTCTATTCATATGAAGAATTAAGTAGATAAATTTAATAAGGAGCCTGGAATCTGAGATCATAAATGGCATTTAACCTTGAACTCTAATTTTATATCAGTTTTACTGAAAGAAGCAGGTTAGAAGTAATAAATATTGATTCCATAACATGTTAAATACCTACCACGTTTTAGCCTTAATTTTTAACTGGTTAATATGACTATTCTTGCTTTTTAGGTAGCTTTTTATACTCTTTTTTAATGAGGTAGAAATATTCATCATGGATAAATATCATCAAATGGAGAGGATTTATGATAACGTTGTAAAATACTGCTATAGCATTTTAGCCTTTCATTTATTGTTTTTTTATAAAAGTAATTAAATCTAGGATCTTTGGAAATAGCTACAAGAATTTGGACAGATAATTTTTAATGACTATAGGGTTTCAACAGAGGATAATACATTTTTGCTTTGGTGCTCAGGGAATGGAGCTTGTAAAACCCATGCTAATTTTGATAATGGTTGCTACATACTCATTTTCTTGCACACTACTTAAGAAGTGTACCCCAAGGACTCATTTTGAGTAGAATATGAATGAAGCAACTACTCTGGGAGATTTTGAATCCAAACCATATGTGGCTAAACTCCTCATTTAGTTAACCGAGACATCTGGTATGTCAAAGTAACAAAGCTTCTTATTACAGAATTTTATATACAGTACAGTAAGTAATAAATCTGTTGCTTTAGCTAATGAGAATCTGATTTAATACTTTTCACTGAATAGCACTGTGTATCTAACTTGAGCTTGGTACACACACAAGCACTTTTAATATATTGGTTTCCAGTAATTGTCAGATTTCTTTTTAAAAGTTCAGAAGTATATCTTATAGCATATCTTTATTTTAGGCAGTAATATAATATTAAATGTCATTTTAGATGTTCCTCTTACATATCAAGCAGAAGGAAGTCGGCAAGCTCTGAAAGTTTACTTCTACATTGACAGTTACCATTTTGAACAACTGCCTCAACGGTTGAAAAATGGAGGAGGGTTTAAAATTCATCCTGTTCTTTTTGCACAAGGTAAGCATTTTTTTTTCTTTTTATGCTTCATATATTTAAATTGTTTTACCTTTATTGATTTTTTTATAAATTTAATTTTAACAGCCCAAGTTTTTAAATTAATTTGAAAATTCACTCATAGTATTTGGGTAATATATTTGCTTCTGGGAATGTTTCTTACTGAAAGAATCATGTAGGATTTAAATATTTATCAAATAGGATTGCAGCATTATTTGTAATGGAGAATTAAGATATGAGTGGTTTAAACAAATAAAGATAAATTGGGTTAAACTAGTTTAAATAAGTTAAAATATTGTAGAGCTATTAAAATTGCATGATTAAAATGTTTTATGAGATAGAAAAAGTTTGACAGTACATGCATGCAAAATATAAAAAAGGATTTATATTTTAGTCTCAATTGTTTGTATATATGTATATACTTACATATATGTGTGTTAACTGTTTTCAATATCCTTGGATTGTTAAATTGATACTTTTAGAAATTCTTCATGTCAATTTTTTTGGTCAGGAAATATGTATTCCTTTCTGATCTTTCTTTCAAATAAACAAGTATCAACAACTGCAATAGAAGAAATTAAGATTAGCATAAGCAAGAAAATTCTTGCAGTGAACTAAGTTTCCAAGGGAAGCTCCTGAATCTTTTATTTCTGAAATCATAAAATGCTACCTAGAAAAGATTAAAGTCCAGATTATTTTATGTAGTGTCTTCTAGTCTAGGATTTCTCTCCAGCTCCTAAAAAAATGCAAGCTGTAGGCACAAGATTATACCAATTTCTCTGAATAATACCATAGGGATTTTTTATTTTTTGAGTTTTCAAGAACTACATTGGCTTGGCTGTGGAATTTTAATGTTCTAATAAAAATAAGAAGAGTAGAGGAATGAAATCTATCTAATTGAAGAATGTACAGACATACGAAATCTAAATTCACTACCAATTGAAAATTTTGCTTTGTATCACATGCATATTATTTTAAAACCCTGAATTCTAAGAGATAGATTACCTTTTTTTCAATTGCCATAGTTTGAAAACTGTGACTATCTCAAAATACTTGGCAAGAATACATTTAAGCAGAGTAAAGTTTCAGTTAAGAAATTATTTCAGGAGTTAGTAGAAGATATCTTCATTTCTCTTTGGAGGACTGTGATTTATAGATAGGATCAATGTAGGTAATACAAGATTAAAAGAAACAATAAGCAAAAATAGATCTTTGGAAGTATGTTAGGAGAATTGTTTAACCTAAAGTATGTTAGAAGCCAGTACAGGGATAGGTAATTTGAGAAGATAGGGAAGGATGCTGGTCTGTAATATTAACTTACAGGGTTTAACTAGGCTAGCCTTTCTTTCTTTCTTTCTTTCTTTCTTTCTTTCTTTCTTTCTTTCTTTCTTTCTTTCTTTCTTTCTTTCTTTCTTTCTTTCTTTCTTTCTTTCTTTCTTTCCTTTCATTTTTTTGAAGACAGAGTCTCACTCTGTCTCCAGGGCTAAAGTATAGTGGCATCATTATAACTTATTACAACTTCAAAGTCATGGGTTCAAGTGATACTCCTCCCTTAGCCTCCCAAGTAGCTGGGACTACAGACATCACACCTGCCCAACTTCTTCTATTTTTTATAAAGATGGGATCTCATTCCTCCACAGGCTGGTCTCAAACTCTTGAGCTCAAGCAGTCCTCCTGCCTCGGCCTCCCAGAGTGTTAGGATTACAAGCGTGAGCCACTGCGCTTGGGCTTCATTTTTTTTTTTCTTTCTTTCTTTTTTTTAAAAATTTTGACTTTGTGGCTGGGCACAGTGGCTCATACCTGTAATCCTAGCACTCTCGGAGGTGGAGGCAGGAGGATTGCTTGAGGTCAGGAGTTTGAGGTTGCAGTGAGCTATGATGATGCCAGTATACTTTAGCTAGTGTGACAGAGTGAGACTGTCTCAAAAAAGAAAAAAAATGTCTTTGAAATCATTGCTGAGATAACAGATGGCACTAAGAATCTTTGTAAAAAATAAATTATTGCATTGGTGACACATCAGCCATAAATAGCTGAATAATCATAGTCAACAGGAAAAAGATTATTTTATAAGCAACCTCTATTTTAGTTTTGGTAAAAGTCAACTTAAAAGTAATCCCTAAATATGCATCCTTTCAGTGAATACAGTATCATTTTTAAAATGTAATTTAAAGAAAAGTAAACATTAGATTCTAGTATTCTCACAGCAGTAAAATATGAAAAATGATTTAAATAAGCCAGTGGAAGTACTTTTGTACTTAAGGTCATAGATAGGTAAAGAAGATGGGAAATAGTTGTTTCATTTAAAAATCTCAGGAATAAGGTTGTTTATTGAAGAGGGTGCAGAAGTTCCTCTACCTTCATAAAACTCCCATGAGGAGTCATTAGTAGCTCTTAGTGTTCATCAGACTGAAAGAAGCACAGGAAATTCAGACCTTGTTTGAGTAGAGATTACCATCTGGTAATTGAAAGTGGTGGTGAATAGAAGAGATTTCAAATGGAGTTGATTCCTAGGATGAAAGTTTATTTGAAAGGTTTTAGTTTTGTGTTTACATGTATACATGGTTCTTTGCTAGCAAATAAAAAATTTAAAAATTGGATGAATTTGAAAATTTCCTGGGGAATTGATTTAAAGTCAGCCTTTCTAAAGTTGTCTCTTGTGGTACCATCTGCAAGAATAGAACTGGAAGCAAATGTATCACTCTCTTCCCATTTTTCCTGCTCCCATGGAGCAGTGGGAAAAGGAGGACACAGTAGTTGATGGTGTGTCCTGCAGAGATAGGACCGACTATTAGATCAGGATTTTCCAGGTTGGAAGTGAGCAGGTGTGGAGGTGAATGTGTATTGCCAAAGGCCAGAGCTGCCGGAGGACAGCCATCTAGGCAGACAAAAGTGATGCAGATTTCCAAGGTAAGGGACACAGAAACAGCCAGACAGGAAAGTCAGCACAGAGCATAACCAAAACACTAGAATGTGACAGTCGCCCTAGAGAAATCTTCTAGTGAATATTCATAAGTGCTTCCTATAGATCAGGGAACTAATGCTGTGGGGATCCCTGAACCATTGGTGAGATAAAGCAAATAACTGTAAATTGGCTGAAAATGGGCATACAAGGAAGATAAATATTCAGGGTCCCTGTCTTCACCTAACTCCCCACTGATCTGCCTCTGTCAGTGGTTCTCAATACTAATTGCACATTAATCATCCTGGAAAGGTTTTAGAAAATACCTGTGCTCTGCCCAACACCAAATCAATAAGACAGGATCTCTGGGAGATGGTCCCCAAAATACCAGGATATTTTAAAAGCTTTCCAGGTGATCGTGGAGTCTACCAGGAGGGAGAAACTACAAGTCTGTGTGGATTATGAAACACTGTGCAATTATCCAGTTAATCTTTGTGTAATTAGACAAATTGATTTCACAAATGTTCAATGTGTCTAGATTCTGGGGAGCTGAGGGAAGGGGCCTGGGAGCAATGTAAAATATTTCTCCATTGTTAGGTCATTAGCATACAGATGGCCCCTAGAAGATGTGACCTTGGGTGGGACAGTTTTCTTCAGCAAAGGCTGAACATGCCTTAGCGAGTGAACAGGGGAGGAATGTCTTGTGCAGCCATCATAGCAGCTGGGCAATGAGCCCATCATTTCTGAAAGGGGATCCAGCCAGCAGCTCTTAGAAAATTCTCTTTGGTCAATGCCATACACCCTCAGATCCATGTCCTTTGGAGGGACCAGGACTCCAGTGGACCTCACTTCTGGGGCTTGAAAGAGGATATCATTTAGGAGAAGAAAATTAAAAACACAAGCTATACCCCCTGCTGCTGCAGCTGGTCTTGGGGCTGGGACAGATTCTCATTTTCCCTCTCCTGCTATCCGTTGTGGATTGGCCTTACCCTCAGCCTGAACCTCTGTTGATATCAGTGGCTAATCTGTGGCATGACCAAGGGCTTCATCCGTAAGAGACTTGGTTCCCTTCTCAGGCCAGAATTGCCACAGCTGTCCATTTACCATCAAATTGGGGCAAGGGAATACTAAGACGGACCCCAGCAGATACCCACGTGCCAAGCATCTTCCTTCTTGCTCTCACAGTGTCACAATAGCCCTGTCCTTCTGGTGACTGGAGTCAACAAGCCTTCCCAAGGTGATGATTGCTCTTCCTGGCTGCTGGTGCCTTAGAAACCCACAGAGCCAGAGTTTGGGGGTGAGAAGAACATGCCCCAGTGAGTCACTGGAACTGATATATTAGTTTCTGAGGGTTGCAGTAACAAATTACCCCCCCATGGGTGGCTCAAAACAATAGACATTTATTCTATCACAGTTCTGAAGGCTAGAATCTGAAATCAAGATGTTGTCAGGGCATTCTCCTGCCAAAGGCTCTAAGGAAGAATCCTTCTCAGCCTCTTCTGGCTTCTGGTGGCTGGCAGCAGTCCGTGGCATTCCTTGGTTTGTGGCAGCATGATTACAATCTCTGCCTCCATCTTTACATGGCCTTCCTCCCTCTGTGTGTGTCATTCTTTGTGTCTCTGTATTCAAATTTCCAACTTCTTATAGGGATACAAGTCATTGGATTTGGGCCCATCCTAATTCAGTAGGACCTCATCTTAACTTGATTACATCTGCAAAGACCCTATTTCAAAATAAGGTCACATGGGCAGGCACCAGGAGTTAGGACTTTGTCATATCTTTTGTGGGCACAATTTAACCCTCAAGAGATGTTAAGCACAATCATTTCTTCTTCCAACTTTGATTCCTGGACCCATGTGTTCTACCTCTTAGAGACATGACATCATATTATATAAAGGTCTTTGATTTAAATTATACAGTGTCCTAAAGTATGGCATCCCTCCTTTGTAAAGTGTTGTTAAATACCCTGGGTCTCTGGGTAGTGGTTTGCATTAAAAAACTAGGACACATGGTGCTGGTCTTTTCCCCACAAGCACACTCTTGTGTATTTAATATTTTGGGGGTTCTTTTCCCCCTATGGAAAAAAAAGCTGCTACCAAAAACTGCTACCACTAACTCTTACCTCTTTGCCAGATATCTTTCCTTCCTCAGAAAATAATAAAAATCACCTAGAAACTTGAGTTCTCTCTTTTAAACAAAGAGGAGCATTTTGTTATAAACATTGCCATTTTCCCAGTGCCCTTGATTCAAGTGTTTTTTTTTCCTCCAGAACTCTTCTTAAAGTTCTTTAGAAGGTGTATCTTTTAGTTTTCCCTTTGGGTTTTATGCAGTATTTATAATTGAAGCAATCAATAGCTTTTTTAAAAAGATGAAACAGCACCCATAATTGAGATTTCCAAATGTTAAGAGTCTATGTATGAATGTGTAAACCCACTTCTGTTTAAAAGACAGCACAGTATCATGTCGGGTTCGAATCACCCTAGTTGTACTTACTCCGGCCAGAAGCCAGGAGGTTTCCCGATGACTCAGTGGCCAATTAAATGCTTTCACACTCACAGTTGATTGCAAGGCTTTCACGTGGCAATAATCATGCAGATATAATCAGCACACGCAGGTAGCAGTGAGAGACGGGAAACGAACCGATACCTTGGGAGACCAGCGTGCTGATTGATGAACCAGGTCTCATTTCCCTCAAACTGCCAGCGGTGGGGGCGGCGGCAATGGGGGTGCAGCCCGTTGCTCTTCTCCCAGGGAGCTTCCAGCGGCACTGCCAGGGGAAAGGAGGCCTCTAAGTTCCCATGGGAAAACCTTCTGTGGACGTCTCAGCCATGGTCAGTTTCTTGGCTGCTTTTATGGCCCTGCACAGGAGTGTCCATGGTCATTATCTCGGCCACCTTTTGGCTTCACTTTCTTGTCCTGTGGGTTCTCAGAGGTGCCTGGCCACAGCGGGTGTTATCATATCACCTCAGTGTACCACACCCGTGTTTAGCACTTTGAAGGGTCAGCAGTTTCACTGTGAGCTGAGTCACTTGTCATAACTGACTCCATTTTGAGGCATTTAGAGTCACAAAACATTCTCATACATCACACATTCATTTCTACATGTTGGTCATAATGGGATCAATAAATCTTGCTTTCCTCACAGCAAGTGTAACCAATTTTGAGGAATTCTGACCAACTGTGCCCCTTTCTAAGGAATTGGAACAGTGTGTGTACAGTGTGTTGTCTAACCAATAAAGTATGCTATCAAAAGAGTGTTAGTTGATTGACACTATTAAAATTATTCTTCAGAGATCCTGTGTTTTTCCTGATTAAACTCTTTCTTAGAAAAGCTGTGAAATGTATTTTCAGCAAATAGAAATGCAGCTCACTTTCAGTCTGAGAATAATTTAATTTTTAACTTTCCCTAAGCTTCATTAGGTTTTCCTTTTTTGCTGACTACCTAAATTTAAGGGGATGTTTTTCTCCTTCTAATTCAAAAGTGGTAGAAGTAAAACAAGCAAAGTCAAGTTGTAATTTAAATACTGCCCTTAATTAAATGTTATTAAATAAATTAAATATTTACTCAACCAAATATGTTAATACCACTTTTGAGAGATATAGTATTTGATGGAAGAGAACTGAAGTAACTAGTCAAGAAGATGCTAAAAAGACACCAAGGTTTGAAGTTACTACGTTATTATATATTTAACTTACTTATACTGAGAATAGAAATTTAATGTGTTAGACTATTTTTCTGGTTTCTTTTTTAATAAATAAATAAATTATTTAGCTCAAATAGGGAATGTTGTCCTCTTCTTTGCTATACAAATTTTAGTTTTTAAATATAGAACTCATCTTTTTTTGTTCATTCCCCACAACCCGATACATGTGCTACAAAATTCTTGCTAAGACTCTTGGCAAAATTGTTAGAGACATTTCCTATTTTTTAAAACATTTATGTAATAGTGACTTTTAACTGCCATGTTAATTTGGAAATTAATTGTCAAAAATGTAATGAAAATGGCAATTTATGGAAATGTAGAAGTATTCATTAAAATTATATTAAGTTGTATTTATATAATTGTCATTATATTGTAACAGGCTTTCAGAACAGGACAAGTCATTCTGGCCAAAGTTGAATAATCAAGACCTTTATGAAAATTAGATCCATGTGGTTTCCCCACCTTTCCTCTCCCACAGCCCCACTCCGTCCCAGCGTTCTCTGTCCGGTCTTTCTGGTCTCGAGTCACATATTGAAGTGTCCTTGTCAGGTTTGAGTCATTTAGACATTTAGAATCACAAAACATTATTACACATCACACAGTCGTTCCTACATGTTGGTCATAATGGGATCAAGTGACAGTTCTTAGTGCGCTCATGGCAGAAGAATGGCCAGACACACCAAAGCGAGGCAAGCATAAAAATGAGGTTTATTCAGGAGAGAAAGATAGGATTATAGGGCAAGAGCAAGATGTAGGATTACAGAGCACGATACATACCCTACAAACGATAACTGGACTGATCGTTGCAGCAAAGGGAGAGCAAAAGGAAGGGGCCAAAAAGGGCTGGTTATGGTCTGTGTCTAGTTTTATAGTGCCCGGATTGGGACCTCCCTTGCGGTTCAGAGGTCACCATGGAACCACTTGGATTGGACAGTTGGGAGGTGCATGACCTGAGTCCTACTGCACATGCAGAGCTCCCATGAGCCTCTCTGAGTGCCCATTTGCGGGGCAGCGAATCGTGGCAGCACCCACTTTTATTCCTAGGAGACCTGGAATCCGTAGCTATCTACCTAACATCCTTACATGGACTCTTCTCTTAGTTCTCGAAACATTCTGTTTGGGTAAACACACTTATACATAATATATGGAAATTCTCATGGAAATTGAGAACTAGATAATGCCTGTAGAGCATTTGGCGTGTTGTCTAGTACTTAATCCTCATTCAATAAATATGAACAGTCACAGGCTGTCTTAATACTCTTATTTAATTAAATTCTTTTCTCATCGACCATAATTAGTAGGTATTCTTATTTTCCGTGTCTAAAATGCAGAGCCTGAGGATCCCAGATATTAATTAACTTGCCCAAAGTCACACAGCTACCAAGGAGCAGAAACTGGGGTTTTACTCTAGTGCAAGGGCTTTCATCAGCTTTCCAACTAGTAAGAGTAATTCCCATTGAAGTATGACTATTGGCAGACTGAATCCTCCTGAGATATTTGCCTTTCACAAATAACAGCTTGATAATGGAGGTAAATGTGGCATTTATTTGAGGATTGTCTTATCAGGGAGACTTTTCTTTTATTCCCTCTGTGTATTCAGAACCAGAAGTTTGCTGAGCCAGTTGTAACTATTCTAATTAATGCAGATGTAGGGTCTAGGAAAGAAAGCTTCCCCTTTGCCCTTTGAAGGTTTGCTGAAAATGAACTTCAAGTAGGCAGATTAATAGGAGAAAAAGGCACACAAAATTATTTACTGTGCATGGGGGGATACTATAGGAGAGTGATTGCCCAACAACCCAATGAGGTCCAGATGCTCATGTACCCTCCTTCATAGGGGAGGGGCGATGGGGAATGTAGGGGATAGTAAATGATTATTAGAGAGAATGAATGCACCCAAGAGACAGAAATTAACTTGTAAATGATTTTCTTGGAATTTGAATGAGCTGGAGAGACAATCCTCTCGTGAAAAAGTCTATGTGTGGTTGCATTTCTCAGTCTTCTTCTTTAGAAAAGATAATTGGATTTCAGGGAGGAAAGAGGAGGGAAGGCAATTATGTTCTCTTTGGCAGGTCTAGTCTTGAGGTACATAAGGGAATATCATAGAAAAGCCTCTTTCAGAATCTGCTGACTGGCCAGGGCCTTTTAAGAAAAAATAATCAGCATGCCAAAGTGTCACATTTTAGGGTGAAATTCCCTGGGTTTCTTCCTAGAAGCCATAAGGAATTGTCAATGGAAATGAACCCAAACTATAATTTTAAGAAATGTATTCTTAGCTGATTATGTGCAGTCATGGCCCAGAGAGCCATGGTTTACAGTTTGGTTTTATACATTTCAGGGAAATAGGAATTGCACATAAAGTCATACATAAATCAATACGTAGAAGGTGTACATTGGTTTGGCCCCAAAAGGCAAGATATCTCGAAGCAGGGCATTACAGGTTATAGGTGGGTTTAAAGATTCTTTGGTTTGTAATTGGTTAAAGAAATGGAATTTTGACTAAAGGCTTGGAATGTTTTAAGTTAAGATAAGGAAGTCTGTTAATCAGAGAAAAGCCACCGGACGTATACTGGACATACACCCAGACTTAGTGATCTGAGGACCTGCAGGTGTGGTTCTAACCCTGCCCTATATTGCCCTAGAACTTGTTAATGAGTTACAAAGGATATCTCCAACAAGGGAGGGGACATGTCCCTTCTCATGGCCAACAACTCAGTTTTAGGGTATTCCTGGAGTCCCTTTAACCAAGAGGGGATCCATTCAATCAGCTGGGGGAGCTTAAGATTTTATTTTAGTTCACAGAATAAACAAATAAAAAATCTTTGAAACAAGCCCATAAATTTGATTTTTTTGTACTGAAGTAAATGTAATACTTCCTCTTTAATATTCCACAATTGCTTTCTTCATTTATGAACCAATTTTTTAAATTTTCATTGTTAAAAAGTTCAAATTTAGCAATACTCTTTACAAATTTATTTTCATCAGTGCTGTAGAACTTTTACTAGTTTAGAAAATACCGTGTTTCCCCAAAAATAAGACCTACCCATAAAATAAGCCCTAGCAGGATTTCTAAGCATTTGCACAATATAAGCCCTATCCCGAAAATAAGACCTAGTGATGGGTGTGGATATGCAGCGTATCTGCACAACCCATGCATTTCGTCACGGAGCGGTAAAAAAAAATGAGCAGTCCTTCTCATCTGCCCCATCGCGACAGCTACTATCCCAGAGGTGACCGGAAAGGTGCGGGCAGCCTCACCAACAAGATCGGCTCCCCCTGTCAGGTCCCGGCCATCCTGTGTGTGCTGCAAGCTGAGACTTTCAGGGAAAAATAACACATCCTCTGAAAATAAGCCCTAGGGTGTCTTCTTGAGGAAAAATAAATATAAGACCCTGTCTTAATGTTGGGGAAACACAATGCAACACAGCTAAAATTAACAGTAACTTTCCTATTTTTGCCACTAAAAATGGTGATAATGGTTTCTCTCACTTTGAAGAAATATTGTTAATTTAGAAACTATTGCATTTAGCAGTTTTGAAAGAAGATTAATTTTTGTCAGTTTCAGTAGTTAAAAATCAAGGCTCATAAGGGACAATGCATTCCAAGGGAAAATAATTTACATTTCTAAATTGAACCCATTGCCAATCCTTCAGCTGGCAACCTCTCCATAGAAAATCTTACATTTCTCAGCCCTTTCATATGATTTATTTTCTCTCCAAAATTTTTTTAAATACCACCTCATAAAGTTTAAAAGAAAAACAATCAAAAACGTTAGTAAAAAAGGAAATCTATATTAATCAAAAGGCATTTAAAATTAGTAGAATGTTACATATATGTTTATTTATTTTTAACTAAATTATCTGACCATTTGAGTGGAGGTGGTTTTCTATGATTTCACTTTATCTATACTTGTTAATTTATTATGCTACTATTTCTTAATTTAATTTGATCGAAGCTATAAGAGAAAGTGAATAGACATGGAGAGTGATGATTTCTATTTACTCCGACATATTTTAATGCACAGTTCTGCCTCTCATACATATGTTCTGAATATGTATGCATATGTGTGACAGGTAATGCATGTGTATGTATATATAAATAATATATTATGAAGTTTGAATTTAGCTTCACAAAGAATGTTGTAGGCGAGGAAAAATAATTTTCTCTCTACCCTTCATAGTGCTTAGTTGTGATGGACTTCTATAACAAAAGACAGATTAACAAGAGCAAAACAAACAGAAGTTTAATAGCATGTATGCCTCTTGGCTACATGGAAGATACTCAGGGAGAAGTGAGTAAATCTTAAAGGTGGCTTTGGATTTAGGCTTACCTACCACCATGGTCCACTGAAACCAAGAAAGAAAAGATGTGGGGAAGGCTGAGTTATGGGGAGGTGACCAGGAAAGCACCTTAAAATATGGGTAAGATTTGTTGTGGAAATAAGAGTCTCTTGGGATTTAATCTTCCTTTTCTTCCTGGTGCTGAATGGGAGACACTCTTAAAAATGGAGATTTCCTTTATAGATGTAGATTTTCCTTTACAAAACGGTAACATCTACTCTGATTTCAGAGTTTTTCCTGTGTCTGCAGTTTCTCAAAATAACCAGATCAAAATAATCCTTATGCCAATGAGGCATATTTCGGGGTGGTATATTCTGGTCTCCTACAGTTATATTTTGGGGTGGCATATTTTGGTCTCTTACAACATATACAAAATGTTTTAAAAATAGAGGACAGTTTAAACTAGAAATTTTCTTTGCCTACTTCACATAAAAATCACCAAATGTTTGATATTTATTTTGAGAACAGAATGATTTTCATTCATTTTTGGACTAATTAAATATAGTTCCTTGCATATATGTTTATACTTGGTGCTGTTGGGCACATTTACTAATAATCAATAAAATTATACTACATATGGAGAAATTGAGTTATAAATTGCTTGTAAAATATATTTACTTATGCAGCACTGGAGAGCATGGAAGGATATTATTACAGAGACAATGTTTCTGTGGAAGAATTTCAAGCCCAGATAAATGCAGCCTCACTGGAAAAGGTCAAACAATACAACCAGAAGCTCAGGTATGTAATGGTCCAAGTTTTTGTTTTTGTTTGTTAAATAAGTCGCTATTTGTTGCTGCCCAACCGGGTTGTGTTGCCTGCTGCATGGAGAAGAGCCAGTGTACGGATGCAGTCGGGATTGCAACGGAGAAAGAGTTTATTCTGCAGAGCACCAAGCGGGGAGACAGGTGAAATTTCTCAAATCTGCCTCCCTAAGAATTTGGGAAACAGGGTTTTTAAGCATAGTTTAGCAGGCAAGGGATGGGCAGTTAAGTTTGTTCATTAGGGCAGAATTATAGGGTTGTGGAAATCATCTTCCTGTGTTGCTCCAGTCCCTGGAGCCACAATTCCAGTTGAGTCGGTTTCTTGGCATGGGCTGCTGGTCTGGGTGGGCCAGTAAATCCACTGGAATGCGTGACCTGGAACATACCTTAAAGAGAACCTTTAGGTTTCCAAAAGGTGATGTTATCTATGGAGAAAGTTAAGCGTCCTTATGGACACCAGCTATGGGGAAAGTTAAGAATCTTTATTAAGAAAATAAATTTAGAAATTTGCTATGACAGCTCAGCCCTGAACCCTTGACCCATACATAACTTTGTTTCTTTAACCTTACGGTCCATATTAGTTGATAAAAGGGCATCTATTTTGGTCTCTCAGATCACATATATAAAGTCCTCTTATTGAGTGCTTAATATTCAAAATATTCTAATTCCTATACTTTTTTTCATATAAAAATAATTAGGGAAAAGTATTTTAAAAATTTTATGCTAATGTTATATAATTTCTGAGGATGATAAAGAGAAGAGGTTAAATACATAGTAGACAACTTCCAGGGGAAGAAAAATCAGTGGGATATGTTATAGTGGGATCTCCTAGAAGTTTGAGTGGCTTAAGAAAATAGCACATGTATTAATTACATGATATCCTGTCCTCATAAGAAAACATTTTAATGTATCTTTCTTGGAGAAAGCATTTTTTAAAGCACAAACTCCTCAGTACAAAGTAGGTGCCCTTGTCAGTGATTACCTGCTAAATATCCTTTTTGTTGTGAATTAGATTTCCTTTGCTCAGGGAGACAGTTACCTTCCTCATTACTTCCAGTAACGTCTTCCCTTCCTGCTTGTATCTTGGATAAAGTGTTAATTTCTTCTTTGATTTTTTTCCTGTTACTCTGTAACCACAAATACTTCTAAGTGGCTCTGGGACAGTCTGCTCTTGGTTTTCAGTGCTACAAGCCAACCCTGGCCATTTCTTCACAGGGGCTCTTACTGCCTGCCTTATCCCTAAGGTGTCAGTCTTTCCTCATAACTCTAGTGCTTTTTTCACATTTTTACTGAAAACCATTTCATTTTGGACATCCATTTGTTTATTTACTAATTGGACCTCAGAAAAAGCCTTTTTCCCCTTAACCTTACAACAAACAAGCAGACAAACTCTTTATTGTTTTATTAGAAAGCATTCTTTAGATTACAAGTGTCAGAAACCAAACTGAAACTGGTGTAATGCAGAATAGCGTGTTGGCTGATACTATGTAACAGAGGTATGCAGGGGCTGCTTCAGGCACAGCTTGATCATGGGGTAATAGGTCCTCAAGATACTGTTTCTCTCTCACCTGTTGGCACTTCTTTGCTCTGTGTGGGCTTCGCTTTCAGGCACGGTCATTTCACATTTGGGGTAAAGATGGTTACTACAGACCACTGTTACATTCTCAGAAGAAAAAGAGAAGGTGCCAACCCCTGGCCCACACAGCCAGCAGAGGACCTGAGGAGGCGTTTATCAGCTCCCTCTCGGGCGGGCTCCGCACCTCAGAAGACCAGAGGACTGTCCCAGTGAGCGAGGTCCAGGGTGCTGGGCGGGCAGAAGCAGCGGGTTCCACTCCAGTGACAGGGATTAATCCAGAACAGCAAAGAATAGGCAGACATAATTTCCTACTTAAAATAAAGTGATAGCCACCATACCTACCAAATTTTAAGAACATATGAAGTCGCAATGCTTGGTGAGTTATGTGGATTATCCAAAAGCTCAGTGAGTTCCACGTTATCATTTACATTTTAAGGAGAACTTAAGGTTGCCTGGAAAAATAAGTGGTAAAACAAGGATTTAAATCAAAGACCGTTTTTTCTCTTGAATGTCCGTATTTTTTGGTAGTATATTAGGCTGTGTCAGTGAGTGGAGTGAACATTAAACACTGAACACAAATTCTCTGTTACTAAGTTTTGACATCAGATATATATTATCAGCTGCCACAGTTGCTTGGATTGTGTGCCATCAGTTGTTCATTCACCCAGCGTTCGTGAGGTTTCCATCCTTGTGAGAATGGGAAAGACAGAAAATGAACAAAGAAACAAATCCATAGACAAAGTATCCCAGATAGTGAAAAGTGCAGTAGAGAAAATATTTAAAAAGTTGATGTACTAGGAGGTTGGCCATTTAGAGGGGTAGTTAAACGTGGCTTAAACATCAGGGGTTATTTGAACATTAGCCTGAATCACAAGGAGCCAGCTTTTCCAAAATATGGGGGAAGATCATTCCGAAAGCAATAAAGTGATGCATACAAGCCATGGGGACAAGTTTGTCATATTTGAGGATGACTGAGAAGACCAGTAGCATGCCAGCGCTTTGAGAAGAATGATACACATCGAGGGAGGTGGGCAGAGGACTGATCATGTTGGCTGCAGCCCATGTAAGAGGCTGGGATTTTATACAGTGGAGAAGCCCTTGGCAAGGTTTTACTGAATTACTGCCATCCATTTGCATTTCATTCATCTATTATCAATAATAATAAAAACAGTTAAAGTTTTCACAAGGTAAGTAGTAAAGCGAGGCGAGTCCAGCTGACTGGTTTGACCACTACTCTTCCAGTGCCCTGTGGACATAGGGACAAGGAAGTGCACCTGCGGAGTTTTGCCATCTGCCTTATAGCCCTGGCACCAGCTGCCTGGAAACAACCTGGTTACTTGTTACTCGCAGTGAACAAGGTTGAGCTAGGAGAAATGTTTAACAGCTGTTTCTAAAATAGCACCTTCCTCCTGTGCCAAGTCAGATAAATTTCTTGATTGATTTCTTTCCTTCTACTTGAATATAAAGTAACAGCATGTAAAGTGTTTTAACTCTGGAATTCTGTCCAAGGAATTCAGGAGGAAGGGCATTTCTATCCCCTCCCTCTACCATCCTCACCCTGTTTTATTCTCTTTTCTACCTAATACTTTTCCTCTTTAGTCCATCTGGCCTTGCGCCATCATTCCCAGCAGCCTCATTTTCCCTGCCTTACTTGAAGGTAATTTATCATTCCAGACTTTTTCATTTTCGTGTGTCCTGTTTATTGGCAGAAAGCACCACACTCTGGTGACCAATGAGAAAAAATGTAAATGGGAACAGTGCCCCTTGGATCAAAGTACTCCTTTCAAGTTTGAGGGCTCTAGATTATATTAATATTCTTAAATATTATTTTTAGTAGGAAGTAAAGAGTAAAATAAAACAAAAATAAAAAAGAAACATGGTGTATATTAGTTACTGAGATTTTGTGTGTGTGTGTGAAGTGACAGCTTCATACTGAATTTTTTAGTGCTTATGATTTGGGGTATCTAAATGCAAATTCATTGATCTTTAGAAAGGAAATAAGAAAACTTTTCAAAGCAAATGTTCTCTCATGGCATGCCTTTGTGGATAAAGAATGTCACATTTTCTTTAAAGAAAGTTTAAAAAGCCAAATATATATTTCTGTAATAAGTAGAAGAAAGGTAGAGATTTTATTTATGCTAACAAGAAATACTACACAAATACCCAATCTCAGAGCTGTATATTTGGACAGTTTTTTCAACTGAGAGATGCCTGGCCAGAATTATGTGTTTTCACTGTTCTCATGATGGCACCTCTATGAAATGTGTCACTTCTCACTACCTCTGCAGAAAAAAATAATATGTCAGTGAATATGCTCTCCTGACATGGGTGGATATGAAGGATGGCATGGACCCACTGCCATTTCACATCTTTAAGTACAGCCATGGGACGGCAAGAGAAAGTGAAGGGATAGCTTCTACCCCCATCTCTGGGTGTAGACACATGACCCCATTCCCTTCTCTTTCTTCCCACAGAGCCCTCAACTCATAAAACACTGTTTCTCATTCCTTGGTTGAGTAGCAAACAGTATATTCAACTTCAAAATAGAAAATGTTATGTTCTGTTGATGAGAATCTATGTAAATTATCTTAAATCAGTAAGAGTATGTGTTTAATTGAAAGTCTAAGAGTGAGAGGAAGAGGGGCAGAGAGGGAGGGAGAGAATATTAATTAACATACAAATAATGCCTTTGTCCTTAAATTGTTTTTCTATAGAGAACTGTACCTTTTAGAGATATTAAATGGTGTGATTTATTTTTCAATTAACCAGAAATATTTCAGATGTATATTTATCTCCTCTGTAGAAGTTTTGTTTTCCACTCTATCTTTCAGCAGAATTCCATTGGTTTCCCTAAGACTACATTGTAAACCAAAAGTGTGTATTCAGTTCCTCTCTATTTGCAGACTGAGAATGCAAAGTTGTCAGCATTGTAAATTTTGTTTTGAGAAGTAATTCTTCCTTAGCAGGAGAAAACAACCAAGTCTACAAAGAATTTAAATTTAGTTTCTAATGCTTAAAAGATTTGCAGATTTCTTCTTTATACATGGAATTTATTAATATGAAGGATCCACCCTTTACAAAATATAAGTTATACTTAAAGTGCCAAATTTTTGCACAAAGCAAAAACTAAATGAACTGCTTGATACATTTATTCAGCAAATCCTGCATTATTACCGAGTACTAAGGATAGTGCTTCACATTGGAGGCATCACAAGAGATAAGATTGCTGCCTGCCAAGAACATCTTGTCTGTGGGTTCTGATAAATATTAAACAAAATTTTCTCTAATGATTTCTAGCAATAAGTGAGCCAAATTATGTAGGGAATGTGCAAGGCGCTGTGCATGTGTGCAAGATGAGAGTCAGTTCGTTGTAATTGGGGATGGGATGACGGTTGAAGGTTTCAAGAAGAAATTATATGAGGAAGTGACCTTTCAGCTGAGATCTGAAAGAGAAGTTGTTTAGGGGAAAGGGGTTGAGAGAAAATGATGCAGGGGGTGAAGGGAGTTATTTTCTAGCAGAGAGAAAAGCGTGTGTGAACATCCTAAAGGGGAATGAGAAGTCCTAAGGCTATGGAGTTTCGATCCAAGAGGAAGAGAGAAACGAAACAGATCTGTGAACAGAATCACCACTTTCCCCTTTCTCTCCTTTAGCATCCAGCTCTTCACCAACCCCTTTAATCCAGCCTTCACCCTGGACACATATTAATTAGCTCAATTTCTTTGCCAAAATGGTACAATTGTTTAGGACCTCTCTCAAATTTATCTTCCTGTAGGACGGCTTTAGTTTTACCCTCCACCAGAGCTAAGCACTCTCTTCTTTAAAACCTAACAACCTCTTTGATTGCATTTGTTTTCATTTGACTTGTGGGTTATTTGCCTGCCTTCCTCAATACATACTGAGGGCAACCAGGTTCTAGTTCTCCACTGTGCAAGCTACAAAATACATAAAGATAGCTGAATTTGAAATCAAATGAATCATAATTACATTGGCTATCTTTTTGTAGTATCATCATTTTATTGAATTTATTCCAGTATCCAGTCTACTTTGTTTTATATCCAAAAAATTCCAGGCCCTTTGAAGGGTACAGGTGCTGACTCAGTTGGAGACTTTTCAAGAAAATTCATCAGCGTAGCCAAGGTTCATAAATTTCGTGTGAGACAAGATCAGATAAAGCTGAAATTGTAGTGACACTTTGAGAGCAGTATATCTCTTCTTTATTTGAAAAATAGTATAATTCAATTAAACTTTGCTTTATTGAGAATGTGATATAGCTGCATATACATTTATGCATGCAATCTTATTTAATTTACTTGGATTATATTTATTCTTATTTGAATTCTTATTTTGAATTCATTTGCCCTTGACAAGTTATAATTATAACTAGTATTTATTTTACTTGCACCTTAAAGGAATTTTTAATGCAATTTTTAGATAAGGTCAACAAATGAGACTAGAATTACTCAACTACGAATTTTCACATTTTTATGATGTCTCTCATTGTGATAATGTTTATAAAGATGAATAGATATTCTGGCTGACAAGCAGAAGCAGATAAAATCATCTTCAAAAAGAATTCTTCCAAGAGAATCACCTCTGTCTCAAAGCTAAAAAAAGCTATTGTTTTCACCAAAGCACAGGAAAGATCAAAGTACTTTGTGCTCAGAATTTCTTTTGGAATGAATGAAAGCTGGAAAGTGTCAAAGAGAAAATAAGCATACGCCAAGAGTCAGTGGGGGAAATATAGTCTGTGAGGAAAAATCGTCAGTGCTTATGGAAGCAAGATTGATTTTTATTTTTAACTCTGCTGACTTTACTATCTGATCACAAGGACAATCGCTCTTAAAAATACATTCAAAGTGAACTTTTTTTCCTATTGCTTTTGTTCAGTTCCTTTTTGCTGACATTTCATACTTCTTTTGTTTTACTGATGTACCATGGAAGGTGAATGAATGATTGTAAATTATCCTTTCAAAGTTTTACTGCTGTACAGGAAATTTAGCCTGGGCCCAGAGCTTTTGATATAAAAGACATGATTTTAACTTAGAAGAAATTAATATGGATCCACTGAAACATTATTTGTATGAAGTATAGAGAATTAGGTTTGCAAACTTAGCTGCATGGTTAGATAGACCACTCAGCTTCACCTGTGGGCAAGGTTCTATCTTATGTAGATTCAAGTTTATGAAATTCTGTTGGTTATTTTGGGAAAAAAATCAAACATATTTTTGTTGGGCTTTTGGTAATTTCAACCAGAATGACTTCAGTTTTGACTGCCTTGGCCAATTCCTACCCATCTTTCCTGCCACACCTCAAAATTTGCCCCTACCCATGAAGTCTTCCTACCTCCCCTAAATTAGTCTTTTTCTTAATATTCTTTTACATGCTTCTGTTATAGCATTTATTCCATTGAATTTTATATACTTTTTATGTGTGACTGCTTCTCCTTTTTACCTTGTCGTTTTGTTTTTGTTGTATCCATTGCTGACAAGTATCTCCTGATAGATAATAAATGTTTGTATGTATATAAATGCTCAAAACTTAGTTTGTATGTATATAAATGCAAGATATAAACAGTGGCAGATTCCTGACTAACATAATGACTCAATAGACTACCTGGAGAATGATGTGGATTCTAGCATCACTGTTGAATGGGTCTTGCTGGCCACTCCCATTCTGTCTTGGAAACTATTTCTTATGGTTAACCATATTTATCGTGCACTTATGCACAAATACAGGAATCTGTACAGCTGTGGGGATACAGAGATGAATCAGACATTATACCTTTGAAAATCTTAAAGGAGAGGAAGAACAGATGCGGTAAACAGGTTATTTTGAAATACTCACTAAGCACGGTGGCCGAGCTCGAAGGATGCACAGGGAGCACAAAGGAATAGCATTTAGGAAACAGGAATTCTGATGACTGCTGGCAGGCCAGGTGGAGGAGGCAGGAGAAGTTGTTCCAGTGGGAGGGAACAATATGGGCAAAGGCATTGCAGGGCTCTGATGGGGCAATGGGAGACAGAAGTGAAAGTGAAACAGGAGTTGGGCAGGAGCAGGCCACGAGGACCTGAGATGCCAACCGAGGAACAAGGAATGTAAGCTCAAGCCTGCGAGGCAATTGGCTTGAGAGTCCTAAGTGGGCTGGGGCAGGGTGGGGTGGTGCATTTTAAGCCGTTCACCAGGGTGGAAACTTTGAGGACTGATTAGGGGTGAGAACAAGACTAGATTCAGAGAGACTGGCCAGGAAGCTTAGGATAGCTCAGGTAAGTGATAGTAAGAATGCTGAGCAAATAGAAATGGAGATGGAATGGAGGAAAAAGGCAAAAAGGTCTGAAATAGCTAACGTTTATTGTTACTTGAAAATGAAAGAAAGTATCTCTGGCGTCTGACTCTGCATCAGACTCACTAACATATTCTTGTTCTTCATGACATATTACACATTGTCACAGAAGGAGAATTCATTTGCCTCAATTTTAAATGCCATCAAAATGCATTATCAGCCATATTCTTTGTATCAAATTCCAAAATTAAATATTAAAATATATATGATATATATCATAATATATAATTATAATTATATAATGATAATAATCATATTATTATTACCTAAAACTAGTCTAATAGAATAAACTAAATAGGATATTTTTATTTAAGTCTATTCAAATATTAAGACATTTCAATCATGCAGAATTGAA
This sequence comes from Microcebus murinus, assembly GCF_040939455.1. NCBI lineage: Eukaryota > Metazoa > Chordata > Mammalia > Primates > Cheirogaleidae > Microcebus > Microcebus murinus. The sequence continues at coordinate 88,800,879 of NC_134110.1, read as the reverse complement.
TGCCTGTAGTTCTTTTCCATTCATAGAATATTTCGTATGATTGTGTACATATTATTATAATAATTTAAAAGCTTCTTGGATATGCTTCGGTTTGTATAACGTTGAACTTCATCTACTTGAGATATCAGTGAACTCAGATGGAAAATTAGGTGCACTCAGAAAATACAATGGAAGATGACAGATGAACAGATTTCTTACTATTTTTAAGGAGAAGCATTTTCAGTAGCTCTGATATGGCATTCATTGCATTTCTTATGAGCCCAGGTGAGAAAAAAAATAGAAATATGCTTAATAGACGAAATGACATTTATGTTATGTGGTAAAGGGGGAGTTTTCAGTTGGTTTAGGGTAAATATGAAATTTCTACAGTGATATGAATGAGAAGAAACAAGAAGTTAATGATATGGAAGAACTGCATCAATCTACTGGAGGATAGAGAATCAGCCAAACTGGGATTCCAGGCCCCACTTTTCATTGACTAGCTGTAAGATTTGGGGCAGGTTCTTAATATTTTTAAGACTGTTTTCCTTATCTGTTCATCAGGGCTGGTGATGCTGCATAGACTGTCATAAATATTAGCTGAGAAGAACTATGTGCAGTCCTCAATATTTGCCTGACATAAAGATTACCTGATCACAAGATTTGTATCTGAAAATGGGTTTCATGGGTTTGCTGCAAAGCAATTTACTTGGAGAACAAAATTAATATCAAAAGTTTCTCCAAGGTGCTTGGTGTTTGGGGCAGCTGGCCCCACTGAGTGGAAAAGACCGAAAGAGAACTTCCATAAAACAGCTATGCAAAATGGAGCTGGGATAGCTTCATTTGTACACAGAGATCCCCCTGAGAATATTGCAGATACTGGATTTGATGTCACACCAGAAAACATTACGAGGATAGTGGCAATTGTAAAAAGCTATCCAGAAGGATGGACAGCCTCAGCTGTGCTTCCAGTCCTGGATTTAGCCCAAAGACAGAAAAGAAGGTTGCCCAGATTTGCTGTGAATGTTGTTGCACACGCCCTGCAAGTACTTCCCATTGGAGTATTTGCAGTAAAAGTTTTTTATGACGTGTGTAATTGAAAGCTAGCTGAAAAATATCACGTTCAGGTCTGTACTACTGCCCCTTGAATGCTACCAGATTTTGTAGGCAATTAATAAAGAATTGATATTAAAGTCATTTTTGTCGTCCTACAATCAAAAATAAAATTTATGAATGGAACAGTGAGTTCCCCAGATTCAGTGTCTTTACATGTACTTTGAACAAATATTGCATTTACCAATATTTAAAGTTTTTAATGTGCAACATAGTCTAGTTTTTTGTTTGGTATTGTACCTAATTTAGGTTGGAATGACAGCCTATTTTGCAGAGAAAATATACATCTAAACTCTTTTTATGTTTGTTTTAATAACTCTCATGGTAGAAGAAAACAAATCTCATAGAGATATTAGTATGTTGACTAGAAATCTCTTCTGATTTCAATGCAATTTCTTAACAAAAAAATCCAGCAAAGTTGTATTGCCATCTGTAAATTACAGATTAAAAACAATACCAATTTTATTTCTCTTATTTAGTTAATGATATCAAACCACCAATTTTTAAAATTCTGACTGACAATTTAAATGAATGTAGAGATGAAAAGTTTTAAATAAATATGGCTGCTTATGTTTGTTTTCAATTTTTATACACTTTTGGCTTACAGTTAACAAGCTAACCTTAAAATATTACTTATGATTATGTGGCCCTATTGTGCGTGCTAATTATGCAACCACATAGGACTTGCTGCACTAGTCTGTACTCTGTTAAATAAGACAAGTGCTTCTGAATGTTTGCATGTCAGGGCCATATAAATTGTTATACAGTTTGTGTCATCATAGCTCACTGCACCCTCAAACTCCTGGGCTCAGGCAGTCATCCTGCCTCAGCCTCCCGAGTAGCTGGGACTACAGGTGCATGCCACCACATCCAGCTAATTTTTCTGTTTTTTTGTAGAGGGTCTCGCTATTGCCCAGGCTAGTCTTGACCTTCTGGGCTCAAGCAATCCTCCCACCTCAGCCTCCCACGTGTTAGGATTACAGGCATGAGCCATTGTGCCCACAAATGCAATTTTTAAATTCAATTTTAGATTTTTTTAGAAATCCAATTTCTAAATTCTTGCTCACAATTTCTTGACTTAAGCCTGCAAGCCACATTTTGAGTGACACTGAGCTAGAGGACAAAGGCTGGGATTTAAAAAAAAAAAAAAAAGTACTGCCGAGAGATGTAGCTTTGGCCTGTTATGATTTGTACGTGTTCCCAGAACAGGGAAGGAAATTGGAAAGTGAGCTGAGAGCAGCTTCTGAAGGAGGGAGAACAAGCTTGTCTTGTGTCCGAGTGAAGAAATGTCATTGAAAACAGCACTAGGGAAGGTAGAAAAGCAAGTATGAGAAGAGCCAGTGTTAGGAGTTTCTGCTTCCCATCAAGGAACGGCTGCTGGCGTGGGGTTTTCTGACATTTCCCAGGGAAGGGTGAACATGCCCCAGCCCCTGAACAAGAATGCAAGTTCCCTGAGAGAAGGACCTTTGTCTCTTGTTTATCGCCCTAGTCCTAATATATAGAACATTGCTTTGTACCTAAACAGATGCTCAGAAAATATTTGTTGAAATAACTGAATGAAAGTATTAAGAGCAGGTCCTATGTCCAGAAATCATAGGATGGGATTAGTACTTTGTATTACTCTCAAGTTCCCGTTGTTGAATGCCACAAGGATTTCAGGAAGCTTAGACAGATCTTACAGTACTTTATCAACAGTAAGAGGAATAGAAGAAATCTTTTAACTCTGACATGATTTACGTCTTCATTTCTACCTTATACGACATGGCAGAATACATCATCAAGACAGTCCTCTCTGTCTTTCCTCTCCTCTCTTTTTTCCCACTCCTCTTGTCTGTCTCCTTCTCTCTCCTCCTCTCACAAGGGAATTAAGTTAGCTTTGGACAGACTTAAATCCTATGATTTAAATGGGATATTCCTTCTGTCACCCTTGAGAGTCTCCACATGCCTTAAAGACTCTACTTTCTCTTTGCCTGTCTAATATCTTCTCGTCTTAATGTGCTTTCTAGGGTGCTGGTCCGGTACTCTGATAAACCTCTGCAGATCACTCACCACGCTGAATTATAATTACCTATTTATTTTCCTCTTTCCCAAACTACACCACGGGGTTTTTTGCAGGTGAAAATGATCTGATTCTCACCTTTTTATTTCTAGTACCTGACACTGTGCATGGCTTATGAATTCTTTGTTTATGAACAAATAAATGAATAAACAAATCTGGAGTTTAGAAATATACTGATTTGGCTTTCTGAGAAGAAGAAAGATGACCTAGGAAAAGTTTCAGAGTGAGAATAGGGAGGCAAAGCAGAACCTAAGAAAACAGATGCTTAAGGGGTAGGCAGTGAAGAGGAGCCCATGGAGGAAACAGGTTGAAGCAAGGAAAGTGTGTGGACACCAACAAGGCAACAGGTCAAGGTCAAAAGTCTCCAGGAATAGAGAATTTGAAGAAGGACTGGATACTATGTAAGAAGAGAGATGATGATGTCTAGAAAGTGTTCCCTAGATTTGGCTAATGCAGAGTCACAGGCTTCAGTGGAGGGCATAGCGCTCATTCCTGAATTATTGTCTGCCTTGATATTTTAGAATATAGTGACAATTCCACACTGTTCAGATGATTTTCATTAAGCACTTTGAAAGTTTAAAATAGGGCAGAGACCTGGTTTATCTCTCCCTTTCAGTTATCTTTTTTCTGTTATTAGTATTGTTCATAAGAGTAGTGAAGGTGTGTGTATGTTTTGTGATGAAGAAAATTTACAATGCTTGACAATTTTTTTCTTGACAAATGGCTATCACTTGTGATGGATGATTTTCAATGTTTTTTGATACAGAACTCTTGAAGGAAACACATTCTCCTTGGAAATGGTTTAGAGCTGTCATTCTTCAATACATTTTGGAAATTATTAATGATTATGCATTTATTTATTCAACCAAATATGTCAAACATTCATTGTGTGCCCGGCGCTGTATAGGGTGAAAGGGTAACAGAGATAAACTTAACATTGTCTCTATCTTCAAAGTACTTATAGTTTAGTGGAGAAAGAAACAGGAAAAACTCCTTAAGATCCAAAACAATAGAGACTGAATTTAAGGGATGTACAGGGTGCTGGGTATAAGGAAGGGCCGCTGACTTTAAAAATACAGAGAGGGGAGGTGATGTGGAAGATGAGTCTTGAAGAATGAATAATGATAATAGCTAACAGTGACTGACATACTACTATGTGTCAGGTACTGTACTTAAGGGCCTTGTATTTTTCCTAATAAAGGAAAGCTCAGCATTTTATAGATTCTAGTGGAAAAATATGCAAGCCAAGAGTTAGACACTTAAAATCTCTGTATGATAGTATGTAACCATGTTTAATCTAATTTTTTTAGAACCGAACCAGAATTTTGCTAATTTGTAGATAAAATAATGCTACTCTGAGATATTCAAGGGACCCTGAGAGTATTTTTCTCTTGATTATACTCGTTGCTCACTGAAGGAGGATTGTTAAACATTCTTACTCTCTAATTTTAAGTTCCTATGATTGTTGAATACTTTCAAGTTCTGTTTCAATGTTAGTGGAGTTTTAGCTGATATTTAAAGCTTAAGGAGAATTGTTCTTGCATACGAAGAGTCATTTTTTAAATGTGCATGATTATTTTATCTATCTTTTATTTTTCTTTGAAACTTTCAAGAGATATATTTAGGGAAAAGTAATAAAACAATAAAAATTATAAAAAGTATACTGTGGCATTCCTTTAAGTAGCTAGCACTCCAGATATAAATTTATGCACGCCTTAGCATTTAGAATTCAATCAAGGACTATTACTTTTTAACAGGAAAACAAAGAAAATTGTCATCTCTGAAACTGAATATGAAATAGGTAAGAATGTAGGATTTGACTTTTAGTAAATATTGCCCAATAAATTTTTACATTTATTACATTAATTCCAAATTAAAGTCTTTAATGCATTTTTTTTTTTTTTTGAGACAGAGTCTCACTTTGTTGCCTGAGCTAGAGTGCCTCTCCTCGGCCTAGTTCATAGCAACCTCAAACTCCTGGGCTCGAGCAATACTACTGCCTCAGCCTCCTGAGTAGCTTGGGACTATAGGCATGCGCCACCATGCCCGGATAATTTTTTCTGTATACTTTTAGTTGGCCAATTAATTTATTTCTAGTCATAGTAGAGATAGGGTCTTGCACTTGCTCAGGCTGGTTTCGAACTCCTGACATTGAGGCTGCCTGCCTCAGCCTCCCAGAGTGCTAGGATTACAGGCGTGAGCCACAGTGCTTGTCCCCATTTTTTACTCTATTAGGTCACATATATATTTAGTTCCTTTGTAGGTTGGTAACTGCAATGCTTTCTTTCTAGCTCTCATGACGTAAAGTGCAGTTCAGTTTCATACCACATTAAGGATTAGATACATGCTGTGTGTCAGGCACTGCCTTAGATTATGGGATTATAAATTGTAACAATGGGTCTCTGCCCACCAAGAGTGCACAATTTAGCACAAGCATCAGGATGAGTGTGGCTCGATATAATAGAGCTAAATTTGTTTCCGTGGAGATCTCAGGTCACATTTGTACTGGGTTTTGAAGGATCAGTAGAGTTCTGGCAGGCATAAGAAGGTGGGAGGGAATTCCAGGCAGGAGAGAACAATATGCAAGAAGGTGGGGAAGCTTATACGTGGAGAGGGTGCTAGGGGAACCGAGCAAGCATATGGCAGGGTGCAGTGCCGAGAGATGGGATGGGAAGTCTGGTGGTAAATAATTAGAAATGTTCTCAAATGCTAGGCTAAATTTCAGACTTTGGGCCCCGGAGAAATTTAAATAATTTTAGAACAAAGCAATGAAATGATCATATCTATGCTTTACAAAGGTGATTTTGAAAGCAGGCTGCAGTTAGAGTGTACAGAGAGGACGTGATAGGAAAGGAGCTGACCCATCAACTTCCTAGTAAGAGCGTCATTCTAAGACTTTTATGATTTTAAACCTAAAAAGTTATTTCTCTGTTATGAAGACCAAAAACTGTCTTGAAATATAATTATCAAATTAAAAGGCATTATTTAAAAAATAAAAATACTACTTGACTTTAATGTTTTTCCTAGGCATGATGAGATTTTTTTAATATTGTGGTTAAGCCTTATTATTTGAAAAGCCTTTCTTACTTCAAAGGGATTGCTTCTTTTTCTCTCCATTTCCAGAGATTGTGTTCCATGATGGCAGGACATGGTATTGCCATTGGAAAATATGTGTATATGCAGTGTTTTAACAGTAGATGGCATCCATGGTAATATGTACATATTGTCAGTACAGGAAAAGAACTGTCACCCTAGCAGCCTCATGGAATGGAAAGAAAAGGTCAAAGTGGCATAAAGGAACATTAGGAAAGCAGAGAGTAGGATGTTAATCCAGTCAGGTCACTGGTAGAAGGTTCTCAAATAGAAGAGTGAAATCAGATTATCGACAGCAGTAGGGAGTAGTGAGGTCTGTCTCCACTACCTCTAACACCATGCTTATGTCTTCAGAGCATAAAAGAAGCCAGAGAAATGCCTTTTTTTTTTTTTTTAAATGTGGGAAAGTCTTGTTTTCTGTGGTCACACGTATTGTCTTATTAACCTTCCAGCAGGGTTGAGGGTTCTTTCCTTTCAAAAGTCAAGTTGCAGTGAAGCTGTTAATTGGTAATAGGCAGTTCTATGACAATTGTGACCTTAGATGTTCTATTTTTGACAGGCCAGAAGACATCCAGATAAATCCAAGATTATCTCATTATCCAGAATTTCTCTTCGTGTAATTTTAAATACAATGTATTCCAGAGAAGTCAAGGCCAATGCTTGTGGGCATGGAAGGTGGGAGGGATGGAGGTGCAAATTAGTATTCTCCCACCTTCCCACTCATCATGTATTCCTTATCCCCATGTGGCCACAGGTTGAACCTCTCTGGTCATTTTCATTTATATAAGAGATCAGTGTCTTGTAATGAGATTTTCCGTAGAATTGTTTTCCTAATTTCAGTGCTGTGACCATCAAATGCAGTTTAACAATACTGCTCAGGAGACACCAGTCACACCTGTAGTCAACTGCTGTACCCTTATAATAATGACATATCTAATCAGGTCTATCCACGATATCCATAATTGACCAAATATTTTAACAGTTTTTTTTAATGCAGAATAACTGCTGAAATATAAATTGTGATGCAAAAAGCAACCTGATAACAGTTTAGAATAGTTGGGGTAGAAAGCAGTATTGGGAGAAGTATATATGTGTCTAATCAACTGACAACTTTCTGTAAATGATTATAAATGTAGAGATGGTCTCATAATGATCTGGAGAAGAGGCAAGAATATAGCAGTGATCTGGGCTGAACACTGGAGTTCTTCCTTATTTATAAAACATTAGCTGCTCTTATGCTTTAATCATCTCTCTTAGAAATGGAAAATCCTCCAACATGCCCAGAAAAAGGAGAAGTTTGCCAAATGAGAAGAATGTCACTTTTGTCCTTGGTTGAACCTCTGTGGATCTTCTACGACAAAATAAATTGGTTTAATTTTTTTAAATGAGACTGTTGCATTGTCTCTCTTTCTGTGAAAAATTCATCATCCCTGGAGCACCAGCCTGACCCTATGGAGCTAGGATACTCATTATTACCCATTTGATACTGTATTTTCCTAATTCTTAAATTAACACATCAACTTGCATAACTCTGTATAAACCAATCTCACTGTTCCCCAAACTTGTTTTCTTACTCTTATAGCAAACATCAATTCCTTCTTTATATTACCATGGTCTTATTAGGAATGTTGAATGATTCTTTGCATTTCTAGGGTCTCTTGCAGCTCTAAATTTCCTAAATTTCTATATTTTATGAGTCATGTGTTTCTTCCCCTTCATTCTTCTTTTTTTAAAGAACTGGTAGCTAAATGTTTATTTTATAGCACTTCTTCACTGCTTAACAAGTTAATTACAATTCTTTAGTTTGATATTTAATTTCCTTATAATATGGATCCAGGTTAAGGGGTGAGGGGAAATTTGCCCTTTCCCCCAAAAGTTCACTGAAAGATCAACTCACAATTAAGGCAGATTAATAAGGGAAAGGTTTATTCACCATGTGCATGGGAAGATGCACAGAGTGATTACTCAATATCCCAGTGAAGTTCAGATATTTTTATACCTGTTCTTTTGGAGGGGAGGGAGTTGAGGAGAACAGGTAATTCTGTTTAGGGGTGACAAATGGTGCTAGGAAGGATGAATGGATTGACTTGTAAATGAGTCTCTCTGCGAATTAAATTAACCTGAGCAAATTAAACTAACCCGAGACACAGGTATTACATTTAAATGATTTGGGCCACGTCTGGTTGCACTATTGATCCTCGTTATCGCAATATATTGAGATAACAGGGAAAGGAAGGGAAATCAGTTGCCCCTTTTGATCTTTTGATAGGTCAGTCCAGTTCATGCAGATAGAGGGTAAGCTCCCCTCCAGTGCTTTTTGATTGTGAACAGCCTTTAATTCAAAGTATTCTTAATACCAAGGAGTCCTATTTTGGGGTGAAATGTCCTGAGCTCCTTCACAGGTACTAGCCAATGTTGTTCTCTCTCCCTGCCTTACCTGCCCTTCAGCCCAAGTGGCTCTGTTTGTTCTATACCTGCTCTGTTGTTCCTGCCATAACTTCTGCTCAAAATGCTGCTTTCCCACTTTGACTTGTCAGAATCCTGTCCATCTATCAAAGTCCAACTCTTCTGCCATATTCTTATGTGGCCTTCCTCCTATAGACCTAGCAACTCTTTTGCATCTTCGAATGTACCTATCATTTTGTGCCTTGCATTATAAATACCTATGTACGTGTCTTCTCGATTAAACAATATGCTGTGAATGCCAAGATTAGTTTCATTGTAGTTATTTGGTTTGGGTATAGGCATATCACACTTATTATAACTTATGATATTACCACCTCTTTCATTGATATTTTGTTTTATAGGAGCTAAATTTTAAAAGGATCATAATATATTCATTTTACATGGCAGAGTTGTTTGACAACACTGTCACAGTGAAGCTTGCTGTAGGCCAGCATGAAAGGAAACTTACTGTGCAGCCCATATAAAACAGCAGCCACACTTGCAAAATGGTCTTAATATTTTCTGCATTCAGACAAAGGACCATGACTTCATTCTTACTAACCTCAGAAGCATAATAAACTATGGTTAGTTTTGGCATTAATCCAATTTTGCTATTAACTTTTCCCATAAAATTTGATTAAGGGGCCTTGTAAGACTTTTTTTAATTAGGGAAAGTGCATTAGAAATTTATTTCTTGTCCATAGTTTGTCAAATTCTGAAAGATACTGAAGTTCTATGAATACCCGTAAACCTTATGGCTTCTAAAATATCTGGCTGAACAACCATTTTTCCCTGATATGAATACTTGAAATTAGTTGCAGCCTCTAGTCCAAATTCTTATTTTAACAAATAATTGAATTAAAAAAATTGGTGGCTGTATTACATAGGAGTATTAAAGTGTCATTATTTCCTGGTTATCTTCTCTGGACTTTTTCAGTGCATAGTTATATTTTATAATATTTTGTTGCTTTTCGTAATCATGGATTAACAAATATTAACTATTGGCACATCTGGATGAATCAATAATATAACTCTGAATTTTCAGTAAACTCTTATTTTCTAAGAGTATTTTGACTGGTGCAGTTATATCATTAGATGTTTTTCTAATTTATTTCTGTTGTGTAGCAGTTAGGAAAAGACAGATAGTTGCTAAATAAAGTCTCACTTGATGTTGGCTACATTTTAAACCCATGAAAGATATTCTTCTAACTTGTTTTCTCTTCATTAAATGTATATATATTTTTTTTCTTTAAAGATTTTGCCCCATTGAATAGTTGAAGATTTCTGTCAAGTCGATGTAAGTGATTATAGCAGAATCAGATCAACGTGATCTAAACTGCTTTTAACTGGCTGCTGGGTCAGTGACAATTTTTATTATTTTAAGGAACATCTCTTTCAGAAAGGAGCAAGAGTACTCAGTGCAGCCAGCTGCTTCTGTAGCGACGCTTTCCGTGGCAGTACTAATGATGTATGGGCTGCCGTTGCAGAGTATTTTCTTCCCAGATGATTTGAGGTTTAGAAGCGCTGCACCTGGTTAAGCATTTAAATAACAGTCTTCTTTTCTTTAACCTAAAAAAGGTTCTTTTCTTTTAAATCCTAAACCTCAATTTGTACACTGATCATGGAGTTATATAGATTCCAAATACCTAACTTGATTTTCATTGCTTAACATGTGTCATACATATTTTATATTACCTCTAGGGAGAGCAAAAGGTCTTCAGCCTTAATTTTATTCCTTACTAGGGGTAAAAATTTTCCAAGAGATGCTTCTCACTGTGTGCACCTGGGTGACAGTTATTGTTATTTATTGAATGAGTCCTATTTGCTTATCACAGTATTGAGCACTTCGTATACATTAATTTAATTTCAACATTATGCTATCTGTACGTTCAACTCTAATGCCCATTTTGGAAAAGATGTAAAAACTGCCTGCAAAAGCATGATTCTGGGCACCAAACCATTTTTAAGAGAAGGATGATGACAGAGAGAGAGAGAGAGAGAGAGAGAGAGAGAAAGAGAGAGAGAGAGAGAGAGAGAGAGAGAGAGAGAGGATGGAGCTATATCAAAGGACTAAATAAAAATAATTTTAAAATCTTCCACTTCAAATGAACTTACAAAATGTAATTCCAAAGCACATCTAGAAACCTAACACTAAGAAAGAAAGCCAACAAAGTAGACCATTAAAAATAAATTTGTCCCAGAAGAGTTTAATATATTGAAACAGCCTGGCAAAGGATATTTGGGATGGTGGAAATATAAATAAAAGAATGCCATTGTAGGGAGCAAGGCTGCTGATCCCATAAAGGTTTGCTGAAAAATCACTAGCATGAGACAGATTGTTTAATAGGAGAAAAGACATACATATTTATTTAACATGTATACACAACAGCCTTCAGAATGAAGACCCAAAGTTACAGGGAAAATTGTCCATTTTTACGCTGAGATTCAACAATATGGACAGCTGTGTGGAAATATGATTGGAAAAAAAGGGCATAATCTAATGCTATAATGATAGGCTGAGGGGAGAAACCCCCTCAAGGGCTTTCTAGATGCGTCTTGGCCTCTCTGAGCAGCATCCTTCCTTCTGGGTGCCGGGCATGGCCCTCTCTGGAATGGGGGTCTTATGATCTACAGCCAAACAAGGTAGGTCAGATATTTACCTTGTCGCCCAGTTTTTACATAGAATAATTTTAGGTTTTATGACTGGCCTTGGGGGGAAGGGGTTCTGGCTTTTAAGACCTGCCTTGGGGAAGAGGAATTCTGGTTTCTATGGGCAGCCTCAGGGAAGACTGGGACCGGGAGGCAGGATGACAGGAGAAGGTCAGAGAAAAACTTGTGCTTCTGAGGCTATTCCTGAAGCCCTCATCATGGGGAACTGTTTTCTGAGCCCGACACCATCCCTAAAGAAAGGCAGAAAATCCTGAAACAAAAATAGTAAATAACGTGATTATTATTTATTTACAAATATTTTTTAAGATCATACTATGTTCCACCTACTATTACAGGTGCTGAAGATGCAGGAATGAACAAAAATAAATAATAAAATATGGTATTTGTGTACCATGGAATATTACTCAATTACAAAAAACAGTAGCGATCTAGCACCTCTTATATTATCCTAGATAGAGCTTGAGCCCATCCTCCGAGTGAGATATCACGAGAATGGAAAAATAAGCACCACGTGTACTCGCCATCAAATTGGCAGTAACTGATCAACACTAAGGTGCTCACCTGATAGTAATATTCATTGGCTGTAGGGAGGGTGGGGGTCGGTAAGCTCACAACTAATGGATACAATGAGCGTTGTAGTGGGGGAGGGTATGCCTCTAGCCCTGGCTTGGGTGAGGCAAAGTCAAAACTTGTAACCAAAATGTTAGTACCGCCATAATATCCTGAAATAATAATAATAATAAAAAAATCCATGAAAATAAATAAATAAAATCCCTGTCTACAGAGAGGATTTACATTGCAGAGCAGCATTTGGTAGAAATGAAATAAGAAGAGGTAGCAATCTTAGAAATGAAAAAGGTAGTCATTGGAATAAAATTTCGAATAGAAAGCACAGACTCTAGGCTTGACACAGAAACAGAGTTGCTCATTTGGAAGATACTACTAAGGAAATCATCTAAAATGCAGTGATGAGAAGTAAGATACTAAAAGAAAGTGTGAGGGGGAGAAAACATGAGAATGTGCGAACATATGTTTAATGGAAGTTCCAGAAGACAAAGAAAATAGAAACGATGGTAGAAAGACAATAGTTGGAGTGAGAACAGCAAAGATTTTTTTTTTTTTTGAGGCAGGGCCTTGTTGTATTGCTTAGGCTGGAGTGCAGTGGTATCATCATAGCTCACAGCAACCTCAAATTCCTGGGCTCAAGTGATCTTCCTGCCTCAGCCTCTTGAGTAGCTGGGACTACAGGTGCTCATCTCCATGCTTTGCTAATTTTTCTATTTTTTGTAGAGACAGGGTCTCACTATGTTGCTCAGGCTGGTCTCGAACTCCTAGCCTCAAGTGATCCTCCAGTCTCGGCCTCCCAAAGTACAAGGATTATAGACATGAGCCACCACCCCGGGCCACTACGATTACTTTAGAATTGAAGACAAGACTCCTCAAATTGCAAGTACACTCTGAGGACTATCTGGTGAATGAGCTCAGGAAATTTCACCAGCTGGATAAATAACAATAAATCTACCCCTAAACACTTTGAGATAAAACTTCAAAACATCAAGGATAAAAAGCAAAGCTTAACCTTTCTATGAAAAAATGTAGGCTAGACCTAAAACAATGACCATTAGATTGAAAGCAGATGCCAAGGGCAGTACTGAGGAGGAAAAATTTACTGTCAACCTAGATTGTAGAATTTTATGCCAGAGTATACCAGTGTCAAATGCTGACCAAAAACATTAATTGAATAATCAACTTCAAAAGGTCAATATTCTTGAGGAAGTAAATCTAGAAAAGTGTGGGATTAAAAGAAAAAAAAAGAAAAAAGAAAAGAGGAGCAGAAACTTTTTTAAGTCATTAAATTTAACTATTTCACTTTTGCTGTGAAAAGTAATAATAGACTTCTATGCAAAAAGACAATAAAACTACATGAAAGTCAGAAATGTGAGCAGAATAAGAAACACAAATGGCCAACAAATATATGCAAATTGAAAATAAAAACTCCAAAGGGTGAAAGTCTAATGGCATCAATGTAAACAAGGATGTGGAAGGAAGACCATACATGTTCTCGGTACCTCCACCTGGGCCTGCGTGCGGGTGACCTGTGCAGCCCGGAGGTGGTAAGTGCCACCTTCAGGGTGGTCTTTCTTCTGAGGAAGGAGAGACTGGGACATGAATAGGAGTGGAGAAGGGTGAACAACTAGGGGCTTGTAGCTGTAATGTTTCATTCCTTTAAAAGGTGAAGCAAAAGGGAAAAATGCTGAGATTTGTTAAAGTGTTGTGGTGCATACATGGGTTTTCGTGGTATTATCCGAATGAAGACAATTGCAACAAAAAGTCGCACAGAGCTTTCAGAAGAACAGGAATTTTTGGATATAGCAACAATATTTAAGAAACAGCCAGTTTTCTGGCAATGAGACAAGCTACATGGCCATTTCCCCTCTGTGGTGCCAAACCTTTCCAGAGCCTGTAAGGCCCTCAGAGTCTACCTTTCCCGCCGAAATTGCTCTTGCACTCTGCCCTAGCTCCAGCCCCCTGGCTTGCCTTTTTTGCCTCACACAATTCAAGTTCCTTTCCTCTTCTGGTAACAGTGTTCTTCTTGGATTATCCCCTTTAGATACTGGGGAAAATATAGAAAATTTTTAAATGATAACCTCAAATACCTTTGATTTTAGAAACGGAAATGATCTTTCAATCTCTGGTTTTGCTCTTGGTCTAGTGCTTTCAGTAGAAACTAATTCACCCAGCAAAACGGAACTGTATTTTGGGGGCACTTGACGGACATTCCGCTTTGCTGTGGCTTGTGTCAGCATAACTCAGTCACTGTGAGCTGGTGGCTGCCTGGGGCTGCTGTAGCCCCGGCACTCCCGGCAGCGTCATGTGTGGCCGAGGGAACTGCAGATGGTGCCCGGAAGTCCCATAGGAGTGCAGAGTGAGGTACAGTGAGTGGCAGCCAACCTTGGAGGCTGAGTTGTTTACAATTTTTTCTGTGTGGGGGGGATGGTTTAATCTGTATTTTAGACAAGAAGATACTAATTCTCAGTAAGGATGAGCATAATCATCAGTGTGGAAGTTACTCTTTAGACTTAAAGCTTTTTTATTTAAAAATGTAAAACTTGACTAATCCATGTTACTTTTTCTTAAAAAGACGAAAAAACAAACAATACTACTAGTAATGGTAATAACACTTGGTGTGTGTGCACGTACGCACATTTAGTGGTACTCAAAAAACCAGCACACAGGGTATAAAGTTCACCGGCACTGATTTTGCCCAATACTACCTGTGAATTTGACAATAATCTGCCAATACTTTGAAATCCTCAAAGGTGCTCTGAAACACCAATGTAACAGGCTCTTATTTGAATATCTTACTCACTAATATTATGGGACTTATTTTGTTCTATCGATATTAAAACTTCACATCTGAGAAATAATTTCATCTTATCAAAAGTAAAAACTAAATGATTAATGTGAAGGTATTTTATACCATTGAACTATACACTTAAGAATGGGTAAAATGGTAACTTTTGTGTTGTACTGCATATGTTTTACCATAATTTAAAAAAATAGATACTAGGTCAGATAAAACCTAAATGTATCCTGTCTCTGTATGTCATTCCCTTCACATTTCTGTTTAGTGTTGAGCCGCAAGCAAAGCAAACACAGCAATAATTCTTTAGAATTGCATGTCCTCATTGCAGGTCATTAGGATTCCACATTGTATATTAAAATATCCATTACCATATTACATCGTGGTGACAAAAAGGAGCCATTGCACCCTAAAAGAGAGTTTAACTTCTGAGCATACCTTAGTGATGGAAAGAACTGGCTAAGTATTCTGTTTAATATTAGGTTTTTTGATGAGTGAATGAATAAAATGTGGTATATGTATACCATGGGGTACTATTCAACTCTAAGAAACAACGGTGATATAGCACATCTTGTATTTTCCTGGATACAGCTGGGACCCATTCTAGTAAGTGAAGTATCCCAAGAATGGAAAAACAAGCACCACATGTACTCACCAGCAAATTGGTATTAACTGATCAACACCTAAGTGGACATATAGGAATAACATTTATCGGGTGTTGAGCAGGTGGAAGGGGGGAGGTGGGGACAAGCATATACATACATAATGAGTGTGATGTTCACCATCTGGGGGATGGTCACACTTGAAGTTCTGAGTCGAGGGGAGATGGGGGGCAAGGGCACTATACGTAACCTTAACATTTGTACCCCCATAATATGCTGAAATAAAAAAATATTAGGTTTTTTGAGTATTAGTTTCATAATATTAAATTTTTATAATAAATGCAAATAGGATAATGTTCTCCAAGTCACAAGAAAATATATCTCTTCAACTTTTTAATAACAATATTAACTATTGCAAATATTGATAAGCACTTACTATATACTACGTACTATTCTACACATCTTATCTGCATTCACTCATTTAATCATCTTGGCAGCCTCAGGAAGTAACAGTTAATGCTATCCTCAAATTATTAGCACAAATGAGAGAATTGAGCAATCTCTCTCAGGCTGCACAATGTGTAATGGAGCTAGCTGGTGATAGCTTTAATCATTTTTTTAATGGAAGATTATTGACTTTGGTGCAACCCCAGTCTTCTAGTGTTCAGTGCTTTTGTTTATTCACTTGTTTTTAAAAGAAAATCAGTGAAACTTGAATGTCTTTGTGCATTTTATGTTTTTTTCTAACAACAAATGATAATTTCTTCTTTGAATTCTTACAGGGCATTCTACTTGGACAAGTCCAATTCACCACCGAACTCCACATCCAAAGCTGCCTATGTAGATAAGGTAAAAAAAAAATGATTATGCTTATTGGTGCTTTATTATTTACATACCTCCCTTATTTGATTTTTCTGCTATCATTCTTGAGCAATGAGTAAAATTATAAATATTTGCAGTCTCCAATTCTGTTACTTCCATAACACAATAACAGTTTAGACCCTTCATTAAAAGGTACAACAACTGTGCCTTGTAACCCATCTAAAAATATTTTGTTAAACATGTTGAACTTTATATTGCATCACTTTTTTCTGCAGCTAATGAGGCCTCTCAATGCCTTGGATGAACTTTACCGGCTGGTGGCGTCGTTTATCAGATCCAAACGCACGGCTGCGTGCGCCAACACAGCCTGCAGCGCCTCTGGAGTTGGGCTGCTGTCAGTGTCCTCGGAGCTGTGCAACAGGCTGGGAGCCTGTCATATCATCATGTGCAGCAGCGGCGTCCACCGGTATGTGCATGTCCCACCTCGCTCGCATCTTTGTTAGACCCCGTCTTGTTTGGTGATGCTTGTTTGCATTTTGGCCACACAAAATTAAAACTGGAAGCATTTGAAGGACTCATATGTATTTGGAATAAGACTCTGGGTTTAGTTCTCGTATTTCAGCGACTATATACTCACACAAATGAATGCAATCCTACATTTATATCACTGTGGCCCAGAATCTGGTCACCCTTGCATTTATATTAACATATTTGCATTTTCAGGCACAAAAAAATGTGCATCCATTTTATTCACTGTAGGAGTTTGCTTAGTAGGAGCCGGATCAACTACTAACTAGCCCAAGGCAACTGGTGTTTTCACTGTACTTGATAGACACTCCACTGTTCGGTAGTTCAGGTCGGTCCCTATAACCCAATTGTGAGCCATAGATTGATGCTGCTTTGGAGTTGCAACTGCTTTCCAACTCCCAGTTATGGTTCAGTGTGCCCTCCCTGAAAATGTAAGGAGAGATTTCTGATGGATCCTGTTCAGGTGGCTCGTCTTGGCAAGTGTGCGCCGTCGGGGGCAGCTAAGTAGGGCGTACGAATTTATATAGCTTCATCAGTCTCATCAGCCTCTAAATGTGAGTGGGAATCCCCACGTCAAGTCCCTCTTCATAATCACATGCTCCTCTTCTGTCACCTCCCCATTGTCACGAGGAAGTGAAACCATGTGGATGAGAATAACAGGGCAGGACTTTAGTACTCATTTTAATCTGTCTTTTGTCACCAGCCACAGTCTCTTCTTAGTACTAGCCCAGTTCAATTTTGAGGATGGTGTTTTACTTTTTTCAGATTTACTCAGTGCTTAATCCATGCGAAGAATTGCGGTTGGTGCTGCTGGCTGTGTAATATCATAAAATGTTTGTGTTGGAGACATAAAGCATGAAGAGAAAACAAAAATAAATTAATAAAAATAATAACAATAAGATAACATAATGATAAAAAGTAATACTCACAAGAAACCTAAAGTACAAGCAAATGTAAACCACCTAGGAAAGTTACAGCTAACAGAATAAGATTCAGAGGGCTAAACAGATCTTGGAGATGGTTAGATCTGGAAACTTTCCATGGTTAGAAAGTGATGTTTGAATTGGGTTTTGATGGATCAGGTGATAGAGGTAGAAAGGGAAGAAAGGCCATTCAAGGCAGCATCCTCTCTGCTCTGTGAAATTCCATTTCAACATGATGTGGCCAAGTTCTAGTTTTCAAGCCATGCACAGCATGATCTTACTTATGAAACATGGCAAGACTATTTCTCTAAAAGGACCATTAAATTTTTGTGGTTGATAAAATCTGCAGAATTTCCCCCTTTAATTGCTGTATACTTTGTACTCTGTCGTAAGCTTATTAAGAGCCTAATTGAAAATATCATTGACAACTGAATGAATCATATATTTAAATATTTTTCTGTTTGCTATCAGAGAAGTGATGTCTCCCTTCTGATAACCTCAACTTAATTCAGCCCGTTCTCATTCATTCATTCATTCATTCATTCAATAAGCACACATTTCGGCACTAATTATGCACCAGCAGTGTTCTAGTTGCTGGGGGTGCAACATTTAAAATACAAAGTACCTACATTCATATAGTGTGCATTGCATTGGGGAAATTGGATGATAAAGTAAACAAATATGTAATGTGACAGGTAGAATAGTCAGGGGAGGACGAGGTGACAGGATAGGAGAGAGCATTCCACTTTCTGATGGGGGGATTTCATTGGAGACCTGTGGGAAATGAAGGAGTGTGTCACGCAGGTATCTCAGAGTAAGGGCATTTGGACCGTGGGGCCAGCAGCACAACGTCCGCAGGTGGGAGCATGCCTAATGTGTTTAAGGAACAGCAGGGAGTCACTTGTGGCCCCAACACGGTTTCATTGCCTTGATTATTTGTGTTTTTATTTTACCCTAGGACAAAATAGTTATCAGAGGACTAGATACACTAGATCAACCCCGGGGCACTTCAGACTTTGAAACTATAGGCATATACTCAAGTCCACATTAATCTGCTGAAAGTTAATGCAGTTAAATCTACCATTTAGTCCTGGAGACCATGACTAAGTTGTCCAAATTATTTTCTCAGATGTTCCATGAGCAATTTTAGAATTTTACTAATGTTGTATAAGAGAAACAGATCGATGTCCTGAAACTGTTTTGTAATTACTATATTCATTGATTGGTGTGTTAGAATCACAAGGACCATGGAAATTTCATGATACATTGGCTTTTTCCATGTCTATAATTCAAAATAAATATAGCTTTAGCTGATTCACTTCAGGAGACATTTACCAAGGTGTAGGCATTTACCAGTGTCCCATGACAGGGGCTGAATTTAAGGTTAAAACTATGAAAATTTTACAGTTCTATTTTTCTATTATGTAGAATAAAATGGGGAATTTAACATAATCTTTAATTTTTCAGTGAAGGCTATGCTTAGATTTTTCATGATGATAAAATGTGTGCTAATTTATATTGGAATCCAAAATCCCACAGAAGGCTGTTCCTAAAATAATCCTTCAGTAATTCTAATTCAGACAGCTAGAAAGAAACCCAAGCAGATCCACACCTTCGTGAAACATTAAACACAGAGGTTTACCCTCAGGTTCTGACAGAGGGAAGAAATTCACAGTGTGAATGAGAATAAATATTATACGAGCTATTTTTATCATTTACTTTTAAAAATCAAGATAAAAATAGTCAACAATAAGGTATCCACATTACATAGTCAATTTTCTGCCTTTTCTAATGTTGATGGGCAAGAAGAGGATCTAAGATATTTTTTAAAACTATTAAATTATATTGCATATATTTGATATTAAAGGCAAGAATGTGGGTTTTTTGGAATGAAAAGACAGATTTAATTAACATTAATGTCTAGGTGTTTCGATGCCAACCTGAATCAGATGGCAGAACTATATACAACAGTGAATATGAGATTAGTAGGAGTAGAATTCAGAATGAATTATTAAAATATTCTCATAGCATTTAGCCTGGTTTTGTTTTTATTCTCTTCCCTAGGGTAATCTTCTGTGTGAATTATAAGTCTACTGATGAACTTTCCGTCCGTACTCTCTTAAACCATTCACTTATGTTTAATGTCTTCCTTGCTGTTGAATAGTGGAAGAGAAATATGATGGTCTCTTTTTAAGATCAGGATTTTGACTTTTAATTAATATAACCATGATTCAAAGGTAGTGTAATAAATGGAAAAATTTTCTATCCTGACATACCTTTTTTCATTTTCATTTTATATTATCTCTGATAACTTCCATCAAACAACACACAATTGAAGGTAGCTTTATTAGCATATATAGTATCTTAATTCATTTGTGCTACTCAAGGAAAATGCCTGAGACTAGATAATTTATAAAGAACAGAAATGTATTTCCTCACAGTCCTGGAGGCTGGGAAGTTCAAACTCATGGCACCAGCAGATTTGGTGTCTGGTGAGGGTTCTGTTCTCTACTTCCAAGGTGGCACCTTGAACACTGTGTCCTCACATGGCAGAAGAGCAAAGGGGAGAGAGGCAGCTCCCTTGAATCTCTTTTATACAGGCGATAATCCATTCAGGAAGGCTCCACTCTCATGGCTTTATCACCTCCTACAGGCCCCACCTCTTAATACTATCACATTAGCAGTTAAGTTTCAACACATGAATTTTGAAGGATACATTCAGACAGTAGCATATAGTTTAATAATCTGCCTTATGCTCACAGCAAATTTTTTCAAAATGTGTATGTAGACATTATTATTATTATTATTTTGCTACTTAATATTTCATCCACGAGGTAGGCCATAATTTACTGAACTATTTATTCACTTAGTGATTTCTCTTTTTTTCTCCCATTGCACATAATACCTGCAGAGGGCACCTTTCTATATGTTGCTGTTGACATTTCAGTCTTATTTTCCATTAGCCTAAAAGAAAACAAACCAAACAAAAATATCATTCAGGTTGAATTACTGTGTCAAAGAGTTTAAACCTTTGATATATTGTTGTTTAGGTTCCCCAAAGGATTGTCCTCCTGTACAGTACAACCAGTAGGGTAGATGGTTGTGTGCCACTCTCACCTTTACCTTGTCTGCAGAACATATTCGAGTCCATTTATATATCGTGCTTCTTTACTAAATGTACCGTTATATTTCAGTTGTGCATCAATTTATATACTTTTTTGATGAAAAAATAAAAGTGTTTGATATCTTTTGAATTTCCTTTCCTACAAAGAGTCATGCTATTTATATTGTATGGATACCTGCTTTATAGGCAAAGTTATTTTTTGCCAAATTGAACCTTTTTAAGGTATTGAATCAGCACTGTGGCTTTTCAAGTTGTCTTTTGTACCTATGCCAGTTATTTGTTGCAGGCAATCAAAAAGCTTGCTACAGGGATTTCTAAATTTCCCTGTTATTTCTCACTGCAGCATCATTCCATTCAATGCCATGTTTTAATTTGTTTTGGTTCCTTATTCCTACACTGCTTAATAGCCAACTGTTTTTCCTTAACCAATATAAATCAGTACACTGCAAATGTCATGAAACCTAAAGCATGAATCTTTTTTTTTTTTTTTTGAGACAGAGTCTCACTCTGTCACCCCAGGTAGAGTGCAGTGGGATCATGGTAGCTCACTGCAACCACAAACTCCTGGGCTCAAGCAATCCTCCTGCCTCAGTCTCCCAAGTAGCTGGGACTGTAGGCATGCACCACAACACCTGGCTAATTTTTCTAGTTTTAGTAGAGATAGGGTCTTGCTCTTGCTCAGGCTGGTCTTGAACTCCTGAGCTCAAGCAATCCTCTCACCTCAGCCTCCCAGAGTGCTAGGATTACAGGCGTTGAGCCACCACACCCAGCCCAAAGCCTGAATTTTACTGAGTCCCAAGGCAAAGATGACATTTCCTTCCCATTGCATTAGTTTCTGCCTCCTTAGTCAGTGGGAACAAGTGGGTAGAAATTTTCAGAAGGTACCTGGAAGAATAAAGGATATGTCAAAGTAATTTCTAGTGAGGGCAAGAAATCTGGAATCACACAGGGGTCTAAGGACATATTCCAGAGATTCCCTATGGCCAAATAAAGAATGAGGACAAACAGTTTGAGGAAAAGGAAAGAGAAGTTTATTAATTTGCTGGCAAAAGAAGGATGGCAGACTCTCATCTTAAAGGACCATGATCCTCCCCTTTTAGCAGAAATACAGAGCTTTTAAAAGGGGCTTTTCAGCTTATGGCTACTGCTGTTCAACTGTAGCATCTCCTGGGAAGATGATCTCCTGACCTCTGTTCTGTAGAGCCATCTCCGGAAGATACTAGAAACAAAGGACATTCCTCTGCCCTCTGATTACTGGCCTCAGGCAGGGATGCAGGTTTGAATTCCCAAAAGAGTGGGGGGATTTTAAAGAGACTAGTAAAACATTTTGGTCTTTTTTAGGCCTTTACCTCTATTGCATCTTCACTCTGTATTTTTTAATAATGGGTTGTTGGTGGCATCAGAATTCTGGTCAGAATCCTGGTATGGCGGTGTGGGAAGGTGGGTGGTTTGAGTGCACACCCCAGGCTCTGACTAGCACGTGATGTCTTTGAAACAAAACAGCGGATAACTGTACATGTGAATTACCTTTTATCTTCGTGCTTTGTTGTGAGAGTGAATCTCTTCTGGGAAACAAGGCCCTGGATTTTTAACGAAATGCCTTGTGTTTGATCATCCATTGAGATTTGTTAACGGCACCAGTCAGGAGGACCTCAGTGCATCAGGGGGTCACCAGCACCCGGTTCCAGCTGGCATCATATCTATCCTGTGTGTTGACCCCCACTCACGTGTGAGAGGGAAACAGTCGGTGTCAAGGCCTGTCACATTCTCCTTAAAACACATGATAATGGTGAACACCAAGCTAGCCACTGTCTGTGTGATCCAGTGTTAGTCCACTTTAATATATTGTAGAAATTAGCGTTAACATTTATAAAGTTTATATATATATATATATATATATATATAGAGAGAGAGAGAGAGAGAGAGAGAGCGAGCTTTTTAGTTTCTAAAACTTTTTCATATATATAGCCTTTTAGATCCCAAAACTGTATATATATTATATGTAAACTATTCATACATATATATATATAGTTTCTAAATTAAAAGGACTTTATTTCCAAAATGCAGTTATTCATTGGTTATTTGGAAATTGTTATATTTTCACATTTAGCAATATTGCAAAGGTGGTTGAATGTCCAGGGCCTTCCCGCCTCCCTTCTCCCAACCAACAGAAGTGCCGTAACCCACCATGTAACCACAGTGCAGGACCCAAAGTATGATAATAGGCAATTGTTAAAGAAGTGAAATTTATGAATTGAAATATAAAAGCAACTAAAAAGAAATTTGTATTACCAATATGATTAATGGAACATTTTTACTTCAAATAAAGATGAACAGTGTGATGACTCTCAGTTCATACAAGCAATTAAAAAAATCTTATTCAGGTAACTATCAATTAACAATTTTAAAAACCACCTTTGTTTGAACTTTTAAAGGACTCTTTCTTAGGAATATTTTATTCTGTCATTACCATGACATCAAAGGACAAACTGACAAATAGGCCCAGATTAGGTAATGCAGGATCTCATAAAAGTAGAGCACTCAAGGTAACCTGACTTAGGTAATCAAAGAGTCCCCATGGGGCAGACAATGAAGCTGCATCTTTTCTCTACTGTGCAATGGAGGCATATTAAGTAAAAGGAATAGGTTTGCTCTGGGGATTTCTATATATAGGTTAGATTCTATGTATGGGACAGAAAAAAATAAAATACCTCAATCAGCAATCCAGGGTTTCAAATGTTATCCATTTATTTTTTTGTGCAAAAAAGTTTTGAGAGACCCGGTCCAATTAGAGAAGATAACTTGATTTTTAAATCACAGGGAAAATGGCTAAATAAAACAAAAGAAAAATTTCTGCTAGCTCATGATCCAGGGGGATTGTACATTCCCAATAAGGAGAAGTTTCAAAATTATGCTTTAATCTTTTGAAGGGAAAAAATAACATACAGCAATAATGGGGCACTGAGAGAAAGACTAATTATATCCTACGCATGATGGATTGGTAACACTGCCTTTTCATAAGGGTAAATCTTAAGTACTTTCATATATTCCCCTTCATTAGAAGTACATTCAGAATTTTATATTTTACTAAATTGTAAAAAAGGCAAATAGACAGTAAAATTTATTCTAATTTAGACAACCAGATAAATCAGATATCCTCAAACTATGGCCCATAGGCCACATGCGGGTGTTTTTGCCCTTTGTTTTTTTACTTCAAAATAAGATATGTGCAGTGTGCATAGGAATTTGTTCATAGTTTTTTTTAAACTATAGTCCAGCTCTCCAACAGTCTGAAGGACAGTGAACTGGTCCCCTGTTTAAAAAGTTTGAGGACTCCTAGGATAGATAATATAAATATATTTTTATATAAAATTATAGGAAGAAATCAAATATTTCATATACGATAGAAGTTTCATCCTTTTACCTTTCTCCACTATTTTCTTCATTAAAATAGGAAAACTAGGTAATATGATATGTTAAACATATTACTATATAATTATTAGTTATAGTTCCTCTTTATTTTCCAAACCCAACTGTACTTTTTAAGCATATTAATAAAATTTAAGAATTTATGTCACTAAATTTTACTTGTGTTTAGCTATTTAAAGTGATAAATACAGAACCTACTTTAAGAACTATTAAACATGGCATGGTTCTTCAATATTTATTTTAAATAAACTGAAATTAAATTGTATTTCCTAAATCTTCAAAGTTCTATTGAAAATAAAATAAAATTCCAGTCAACCTAGGATATATTTTTGAGGACTTCAAGTTTAGGGATTTTATCACTACTCTAATTAATAATTGATGTAAACCAAATTTTCCATCTTCCGAATGAAGGGAAGAAATATAGGTATCTCACCAATATAAATGTTTCTCTTTCTGCACGTTAAGAATTGCAAGTTTTTATATGTGAACCTGGAGCAGGAGAGCAGTGAGTACGGAGAAAGTTGAAGGAGGGAGGCAGCAATTTCTGCCTTCGTGATGTTAATCTTGAATTGGTAATAGGTCATCCAACATACTCACAAGGAAGGAATACAGAGGAGTGAGATTTAAACTCCCAGGAAGGGAGTAAGGTAACACCCCATATAGATTTTAAAGCATGAATAGCCTTCACCAGGCCATGGGAATGGAGAAGGATGGTTCAGAGCAAAGGAGTAGTATGAAAAGACAGAAGGAAGGCGTGAAGTAGCCTCGAAGCTGGAGGTCACAGGAGATGGCGTGCTATGTGAGTGAAGTGGCACTAAGAGATGAGGCTGGTGATCTGAGCCTAGCGACATTAAGCAGGGGGTGGAGCATGGAAGACCACGCCCACTGGGTGGAAGATTTGGGAGATTCTCCAGGAGGCCATAGGAAGCCAATGAAGGGTTTTCAGCAGAAGAATAACATGGTTAGATTTTTAAAAAATATTTTGAAAATAGAGATCACTGCCATGGTTTATAATGGAATGAGGATGGAGGCAGGGAAACAGCAGGATTTTACAACAGTACAAGAGATGATGAGACTTCAAAGTAAGGCACTGGCACCAAGGTGAGCAGGGAAAGGTACTAAATGGTGGTCAACAGATACATACATATATACATATATATACACACACACAGATAGGATATATATAGGAGATACATATATAAAATGTATATATACTATATATATATAAAGGGAGAGAGGGAGAGAAGAAGGGATTTATTAGGGCAATTGCCTCACTTGATTGTGGAGGCTGAGAAAGTCCACAGGAGCCCAGCTGGAGAACCAGGTAAGTGGGTACCTTGGCTCAGTACAAGTCAGAAGGCCCAAGAACCAAGGAAACCAATGGAATGAGACTCCCAGTACAAGGGGAAAGGGAAAACTCTGCCTTCGGAAGGTTCACTGGAAAATCAACTCACAATAAAGTAGATTAATAAGAGAAAAGCCATGCAAATTTTATTGTTTCCATGCACACAAGGAGAATCACAGGGTGATTGCCCAATATCCCAGTGAGACTGAAAGACTTATATACCTTCATTTCAAAGGGGGGATGGGGAATATGGGTAATTCTGTTGTGGGACACTAAAAGATTATTAGGGAGATTGACTAGACACTTAAAAGAATGAATGGATGGGAAAACACAGATTGGCATAAATTGTCTTTGGAAATTAAAGTAACGTAAAAAATGGCATTATTTTGAAAATGAGTTGGGCCTGTTCTAGTTGCATTCTTGTTCTTTCCTGCAATAAATAATACAATAACAGGAAGGGGCAGGAAAGACAATTGTTTTTCTAGATAAGTCCCCCTGGTCTTTATGGAGATAGAGGGAAAGCCCCTTCCAATGCCTGTTGATCTCTTAGGGCCTTTAATTCAAAATATTCTTTACACCAAGGAGTCGTACTTTGGAGTAAAATTCCCTGCACTCCTTCAAGGCAAAGGCCTAAGAACCTGGAGGGGCACTGGTATGAGTCTAGGAGTCCAAAGGCCAGAGAAGCTGGAGTTCTGATGTCCAAGGGCAGGAGAAGAAGGGTGTCCTGGCTTGGGAAGAGACAGCATGAAATTTGCACTTCCTTCAACATTTTGTTCCACCCAGGCCCCCAGCCAACTGGACGGCGCCCACCCACGCTGAGGGCACTTCTTCCCCACTCAGTCCACCAGCTCAGATCTCCTTCGGAAACACCCTCACAGACACACCCCGGCCAGCCCAGTCATCCTAATCAGATGCCAGGCCACCTGGGTCTCCCTTTCAGCAGAAGGGCAGGCTCAGCGCTTACAGAAGTATTGAGAATAATTAGTGCTTTAGCAGCTATCTGGGTATCTCTTAATCCAGTTGATAGGAGTTGACACCCCTATCAGTGATCACAGTGGGGCATTGATGATTCTGACTGACCAAGCACAGCAAGGTGCCAGGTGGGGGCTGTTGCAGGAAGAAAATATGCATTTTTCTTTGAGGGGATTGGTGGGGGCAGGTGTTGAATCAACCTGTTACATTGCTACAGGTTGAATTTTAGATGTCCTTTGATGGATTCAGTCAGCAGGAACGAAAGAGCAGGGAGGGGGCTATGGAAAAACATGTGGGGGTGATTAAATGGTGCAGAGAGAAAGGCTAGCACGCCAGAGAAGGCGTTACGGAGAGGTGTTAGAGCTGGGATTAAAACATGACTAAGAATTTTCAGGGAATATACTTCCGTGTTAGGAGGAGGGAAGAGGTATTCCAGGAGACGGCATGGAAGAGCGGGAAAAGAATAATCAGCTGCCAACCGTAGGAGTTGAGAAAAGAAGGAGGATCCCCAGGGGGCACATACTGAGTATTAATATCCCCTGCTGCTCCACGTCCCCATCCTCTGTGCACCCTACTAAGGAGGGGGCTCAGTATAAAACACAGAAGGATCAACTTGAAAAGTCTGAAAGCACGCAAAGTTCTGGGGTGGGAGTGGGATGAAAGGGGAAAAGCCACGTACTAGACACCTCCTTAAGATTTATGTCATCGGAGAACCCGTGGGGAGCAAGGACAGAAGTCACATGGCAAATGAGAATAACCATAGAGAAGTAGAGTTAAGTAATTTCAGCGTTGGGGACTTCCCAGGTAGCTGGGATAGGTACCCAACCTATTCAGTGAAATCCCAAAAAGCAAAATAGAAATGAGATAAATTGGTGAGAGAATCCAGGCTGAAGAATCTACAATGTGGAGAAGCAAACCTGGTGGCCGTGATATTTAAGGTCCTGACTTGCACACGGCTGTTTCATACTCATACGCATTCTCGCCATCGCAGATACCCCCGTGAGTACCTAGGTGCTCAATGACCCAGCCCCAAAAGGTCTGTGATCGCCTCTGTGCTTACCTCCACGGTGAAAGTGTGTCCAAGACAAACACACCTCAGTGTGCTTGAACAGAAAGTAATGGGGGATGTGGAATGTTTTCGCCTGGAGGTTGATTTTTAAGCCTAGGTTTAAAGATAAATGCTGAGAGTTTTCAGAGAATGTATTGAGAGTGGTAATAGAAAGTCCCATTATCTTTAATGAGAATTTCATGGCTAATTCCCTGTGCAGTGCTGAAAATGTGCCCCTTCAATTCGATTGCTTTTTTGCCTTAAGATGGATGGAGTGAGGGGAATATTCAATTTAGCTCTGCTGCTGCCGCCAGGATCGGATCTCGCCCCAGCTGTTGCCCGTCTCTTCTGCAGTCTGTTCATGGCTTTCCGCAGGGCTCCTCTCTGCCTGCCTTCCCTCTGCCTTTTTTCACACACGGATAACCCTTGTCTTTCAGCTCTCAGACTATGAAACATAAGAACCCAGCATAGTCACGGGAAGATTTCATCAGGACTCTTTAACAATAATCAAATAATTAATGTTGAAAGCATCAATAGATATCCAGAGGTTATTTCTATAAATTATGCTGAGAACTCGCCTACGTGATTACTGGCTTTGGGGGCTGCAGTTATTGTTATACTGTCATTCAAATTTTCCTAAAGGGAGAGTGTCAATATTTAATAATTTATTTTATATGTGTGTGTGTGTGTGTGTGTGTGTGTGTGTGTGTAGGATAAGAGAATTCGTTGTTGAAACAGCTAGTCTGTTTTCCCTTTTTTTCCACATAAAAGTATTCGTGTGTTTTGTTAAAAAGAGGCACTTCCCTGTTAAGGGGGACAAGAACACAAATGTTGGGTTTTTCAAATCCTTGCTGACTTGTGGCAGTTTTCTCAAGCTTTTCACTTGTCACCAAAGAATTGCCAAGGGTGAATAAAGTGAGAAAGCTCAGTAGGTCAGCAGTGGCCTTTCCGTGTTAATTTTGTGCAGACTCTGCCTGTGTAGACCCAAGCAGCCACGTGGGGATTGATCAGTATTTAACACACTGCGCCAGCCCTCAGGTGTGCAATTATTCCTCCGTGTAAGGTAATGAAAGGGAGCGGGGAAAATATAACTGTGCAACGTTAATTAGTTTCTTCAATCAGGTGCTTCGTTCTAGGTGTCAGTAGACTTTTCACAGTGGTGCTCTGTGCTTAGTAGTTAAAAGTAATTAGAAGGCAGAATAAATGTGATCATTGTAGGAATGAACACAGTTAACACAGAACAGTGCATTTTATGTAGAAAAATGCAACTCTTTAGGCAAGAAGGAACACATTCTCCTTCAGTTTATTTTTACTACTTGATGGCTTTACAATCAATATACTTACTTAGTGTGCTTCAAATCCAGTTTCTTTTTAATCATGAATTCATTTTAGTATGGTGGAGTCTATATTTATAGTGAAGTAATTTGGGCCACCTGAATTCTTCTTTGCCGAATAAATGCATTCAAAATATAAATGCTGGGACCAAGATTGTGATTGTTGAATTATGGATACAGGGAGCTAGCATTCTCTAAAGGTATTAACCTATGTGATTCAAATTTGGTAGTGTGGAAAGAGCCCTGGATTTTGAATCAGAAAATAGATTTTCAATTCTGTTACTTACGTGCTGTGCAACAGAAGAAGTGATTAGATCACCTGGTCTCTCAGGCTTATCAGTGAAATGGGAATAATAATTTCTTTCTCATGAAGATGGTGAGATAATTAAATGACACTGTATGTGAAAGCATCCAGGACAGGACCTAGCATTATTGAACGTCCAGATTGTTCAGTCTAAATTTGCGTTTCTGATAGTGGGTACATCTTCTCATTGCAATTAGAAATATGAAACACATCTGTTTAAAATGACTAGATCATACCTACTAAAATAGGGGAAACCTTGTAAGCTACTATTAAAAATCACAGTAATGGGTCACTTTCATAGGATGAAAGGGAGGAGTACGACAAATACAAGAGTTAACTCTTCTGATCCGCAAGAAACACAGTACACAAAACATCGGGCCCTGTTAGAGTTTATTTTTAGAATCCTTCTTTGATAGCTTGTAGAAAGTCATTCAGGAGCAGAACAGCTACCCTTGAATCCAAGGATAGGAAGTTAGTTTTCTTTCCTAGTGTCAAAAACCAAATGTATGTTAGAATAAAGATAAATATTTAGGACTTAAAATGAATCAGGTGCTTGCATTTGTTTATTCATTCATTTGTTGAAGGGGGGGGGAACTATGAAGCACTCTATGTGCCAAGCACTGTGCTTCCCAAACTAGGGAGATACCTGCCCTCATTGCACTTACAGTCTGATGTCTTGATAAAGAAGCCCCCTTGGGAAGCCAGACAGCCATGCTGTGTAGCACTAGCTCTCTTTAATAATGAAAATAGGAGAAAGATAGTCAAAGGATTGGGTTTTTAAGCAAAGTGACTCAAAGAAGTGGATGCATATTTTCCAAGCTATGTATGTTAGAGAGAAAGAATAAATCACTTGTCATTTTGACAATTCTATTGGAGTTTCAAAAGTATTCTTCTGACTGGAAGAATATTAATAGTCTGGAAAATATTAGTAAATAATAACTGGATAGTTTTGATGGTACAATAATTAATAGAATTAATGTAAGACTAATTAATCAATATATTACAATATATATTTTCTAAGTACTACCAGAGTTGTTAACCAGCAGACATGGTAGGAGCAATGGTTAAATCCAGAGAAAGGGAAATACAAGACATTGGTTAGGAAAGGAGAATCATATCCTGTTTATAAGCCATAAGGGAATCTGTGATTGCTTTTCACTAGTATTTATTGTCCTACAATGCATTTATCACTTCACTAAACATATTTAATGAGTGAACACTTCTTGAGCAAATAGGTGGAAAATGCAGGATATAAAGAAATAAATCTTGTCTTTTAGGAGTATACATATATTACCATTGGCAGACATTAGGAATGTACGTAATTTTTTCAATATGTATGTATTGAATGCTTACTGAGTCCTGGCAATTGTTTCTAGGTCTAGAAAGGCTATAATTGATAGAGATAACCAGTCCAGCCTATTGGTGATGGGGGTGCTAGTAATATCAATAAAAATTGCTAACATTTGTTGAGAATACACTACATGCTAAGGCTATACTAAGTACTAGATATGAATTATTTCATGTAATCCTGAGAACAATCTGGGTTGTATCCAGTTATTAAACTCCATTTACAGAGAAGGAAACAGTTTAAGAAGCTTAAGTAACTTGCCCAATGTCACATAGTTATTAGAAAAGCCAGGTTCCAATTGAGGAAGTTACCTCCAGTGCCCATGTACTTAATCCTTTCAGGTAAGTATAGTATGCTAGGTTAAGAGGTATGGCGTGTGACTCAAACCAGGGTGTATGAGATAATATAAACAGGGGAGCAGTGTGTGAGAACTAGGACAGTTGGTGATTGCAGAAAACTGTAAACTTCTATTGATGCATGGGGTACAAGTGAGGAAAACCAGGCTCCATATTGTGAAGACCTTGTATTTCCTGTTAAGAAATGGGAGGCCATTCAAATGCTTGCATTTTCATCTGCATTTTAAAAGATCGGCTTCACTATGGAGGAAGACCCATAGCAAGAGACCAACCGGAAGGTCAAAGTGAGGTTGCACCAATCTAGGCAAGAGATATTAGCAGTGCAGCTAAAGAGGAGAAGTTTGAGAGATCGTATGAAATATGAAATCAATAAGCATGAAACAAACATATGTCACTAGATACATTAACACCCTGAACCGCACACATACATTAATGGATGAGTTTAATTTGATAACTTGGAGGTTTACAAAGTATCCTCACTCCGGAGGTGAAATACAGTGAGGAATCAAGTTACAGATTATGGCACCCACTTCCTTCTGTTGGGGTTGAAATAGTCAGTATTCCTCTCCAACTCCTGAATGCTGCTCAGGTATCTTCAGCTTAGTAAAGTATCACAGAGAACCACAGCTGATTACATTCCTAATAACTTGTTTGCAATAGTCACTTGAACAAAGATAATGACCTGGCTTTTAATTAAAGGAGGAAAAAAATAAAAAGACTCTCATAGAATGGTGGAAATGATTTCATGTTCTAAACTTTAAATCTGTAAGACTCTAAATATAAATCTATGGCTTTATAAAGACACATCCCTGTGAACGGAGTTTTATCAAAATAATAGGTTTCTCAGGCTGCCCTTACACATACACTCTGAGGGGATGCCTTTGCCCTAAAGGAATTTTCTCTTGTTTTGACTAGAGGCAGCATTATAGTGATAAAGGATGGTGAAAACAATGCAATGCACATGGAAGCCCAGAACTAAAAAACAAAAGCAGACTGTGATCATTGGTTAGAATTCTGCATCGGGGCAAAACTCCCTAATTTCAAAATTGTTGACAAATATTTATTTCCCTTTATATTTATTTAGCACAGAATCAAGTTAGCCTCCATATTAATGCAAGTGAATCAAAATGAATTTCAGGGATTAGCCAGTTTATGTAGGTTGTTAAGGGATTGTGTCTAGTGCTACCATCTGCATAGTTGTTTACAGTGTTTTTTGGCTGTTGGTCTCTTGGACTCAGAAAACCCTACTACACATGCCTTCAGTGTTGACCAAATATCGTAAATTTCTAACAGGAAATTATTCTTCTTACTATAAACCTATACCAGCACACATACACAAAAATATCGTATTTATCCCAATGATTCAATTATATTATTAATGTATAAAATAGTTAAAAATCAATGCTCCAGTTACCTTCACAATCTAAACATGTATCCCAAAATTAAGTGATGGCAGTGGACTTTGGGGGAATAGTTTTTAGTTGTAACTATGTAACATTATTTACAAAAATTTTTTTAAAAAGTTAGCTGGCCATGGAGGTGCACACCTAGGAGTTCGAGGCTGCAGTGAGCTATGATTATGCCACTGCATTTCAGCCTGGGTGACAGAGTGAGACCCTGTCTCAAAAAATAAATAAATAAATATTAAAATGCGGGGCAATAAAAAGTATTCCTTATTAAAGGTTGCATTTTCTATTCTTAATTATTTTTCATTTTTTTCACTTCAACATCTACATAATGTCAATTTATGACAAATTGTCGTGGCTACAAAATCAGAAATCTTCATTACTCTTTTCTTATGTATTTTGTTTAATGTGTCAGGCTATAACTAGATTCTGAGTAACACTCCCCTGCTAGTAATAAAAATATTTGAGATTGACCCCAAGAGGTAGCAATCTAGTGATTAGCTACCAAGCAAAACATCAGAGTTCCTGACAGTGAGCATGCTGAGAGTTAGCAAATAAATCCACGATAGGAAAACAGAGCTCAGAGGCTGGGCACGGGGACTCACACCTGACATCCTAGCAATCTGGGAGGATAGCTTGAGGTCAGGAATTGGAGACCAGCCTGAGCAAGAGCAAGACCCCATCTCTACTTAAAAATAGAAACAAAAAAAAAAATTAGCCGGGTATGACGGCTTGCGGGTGGTCCCAGCTACTCTGGAGGCTGAAGCAAGAGGATTGCTTGAGCCCAGGAGTTTGAGGTTGCTGTGAGCTAGGCTGATGCCAGGGCACTCACTGTAGCCGGGGCAACAAAGCGAGTCTCTGTCACAAAAAAAAAAAAAAAAAAAAAAGAAAGGAAGGAAGAAAAAGAAAACAGAAGTCAGAACCATAATCCTCCCATTGTTCTGGTTTCCCATGTCAGTTTCCTTGTCAGTTACTGCATCACCCTTGTGGCCCAAAAGGGGTATTGCGTCTCCCCACATGTTCAATTTAATGCATTTCAACCCATGGGAGATTGGTTTCCTTGTTCAGTACAATTTGAATCAACATTAAATGAAGCAGTAGACTTCTGTAGGTTTTAAAATGTAAAATTGATTTTAGAATAAAAGTAATATTTTTGTCTGTGATCATTGTAAATGATCAAATATATAAAAGTTCCTTACATGGTGAGACTCCTTTATTTAATTTATTATAGAAATTTTATGAATCATCTAAAAGGAGAGGATTAAAAAAATCCTCTGTAAAAAATCTGCTTTAGGGAAGAATTGAAGTCTTTAAAAGTGAACTAAAAACAGTGTAATGGATATGAGTTAAAAATGGCTAAAATACAATATCATGCATGTAAGCCAATTTAGGAAACTAACCTTTGTCTCTCCAGTGAGACTTAGTTGAGGAGGGAACGGGAAATTTGGATCTTGATCCTTTAGTACTCCTGGCATCTAGAAATAGGATTGGCAAAGAGAAGACCACATCACATGCTTTTTCTGACCCTTAGCTTGGCAGTTTGACCTCTAATATAAAGGCAAGGCCCAATGTCTGGAATCAGTTGGGACAAACTCTAGAAATAAAAATCACAAAGAATTTTTTTCAACAAGGGGCAATTTGTAGTCAAATGGACCGTACTTTAGTTGAACCCCAATTTATAAAAGAGATGTTGGTGGAAATTTGTCACTAGCTTCATGTAATTATCGTAATCTTATAATTTCCCCCAAGTTTACTTTAATGAGCACCTCTTTAAAATAAAAAGGAGTATGAAGTATCAACTCTTTCAATAGTTAAAATATGATGAGATTTGAGAAACCGGGGATCTACAAACACTCATGTTCCTTAGATTTTTCCAAATAATGTGTTGTCCACAATGAGGAGCCTCCACTAAACAGACTTATGGTGTGAATTCGGTTACAAAGAGAGATGGAAATGGCATTTCCACGGGCGTGGCTGAGCAGTCACACACATGGCTTCAGGTAATTCTTGGAGCACCTTATGAGGTCAGTGTGGCTGCTTTTTTCATTTCACAGAAGAGGAGATACAGGCTGGGAGAATGGGAATAGCTTGACCAGAGCACCATGAGATGGTCCTCAAACCAACCGTAGCACCTTAGCTGCCATTGTACATTCAGAATGAGGTTTCAAGATATTTTGAAAGTAGTGAAAGAGAAGAAATGGACTCATGTTCCAGATTTGGGGAGAGGTTTGTGCAATCGTACCAAGATGCTGACTATAGCAGAAAATTCTGTCTTGGATAGAGTAAGGAAGGCACTGGGAGATGAGGTGGGAAATGGGAGAGTAGTTGATTGAAAACCCGAAGCATCGGGATAAAGAGTTTGCTTTTGCAAATGCTGCCATTGGAAAGCAACTGAAGATGCTTTGAATATAGTAATGATAAGCTGTCAGGGTTGGGTACTTAGTAAAATACTTTGATAATTTGCTTAACAAATCATTCTTTGATATCATGTAATATAAAAACTGAAATTTTGTCATGTCAACCAAAAAAATAATTATGAAACCCACTTACTCCTAAACTCTGACCGCTAAGGTTCTGCATGTTTGAGGCCAAGCTATTTTAGTAGCCTCCTCTTCTTCTCCTCTGTGTACTCCATCGTATTGGGCTCCACACTTGTTTGTGAGCAGGATAAACAAGCATCAACCTCAGGGCCTTTGCACTTACTCTCCCTGAAATGGTTTTCCACAGAGCAGCATCTCCCTCTGCCATTCCACCCTCTATTAGTACCATTCCACTTTGTATTCTGCTGTAAAATTTATTTTTCTAGATAACTTATTCTCACCTTATATTACGTATTTGCTTCTTTATTTTCTGTTTCCTCTCACTAAAATCTGGTCATCGAAGGAGTTGGAACTTGGCTTTATTCACTGTTGCCTCCCCAACACACTGGAGTGTTGGACATTTGGGAGTTAAGTGCCATCTTTAAGAAAAAGAATAGAAAATTACAAAACAAAATAGGAATGGAAGTTAATACATATTCAGAATGTAAGAAAAAACAAATTGCAAAATTTAAAATGCTTATAAATACCACATACATCAGAAAATCTAGAAAAATAATATTTTATTAATTTATTGTCTGACCCACTTCTATACTTTTTCCCCCCAACAAGTTTTGGTAATACTCTTTGATTGCCTTTTCGAATTATAACAAGTTTGTAATAATATTTTCTATAGGGAGTATAGAAAAATTATTGTCTTTTCTCTAGCACGGTTGATCAAATTTAAGTTATTGAGAGCTTAGAAAAGCCTTTTAACATCAAAACATATTATTGCTAATGTCTTGTAAATTTTTAAATTGTTGTCAAATACAAAAAAGCCTCTATAAGTTTCTTTAGCATATGAACCATAATGTTTGGAAGAATATTCCACAGAGTAGCTTCTGGCTCTATGCATGCCCAACCTTGTTTCTCCTCCACCACACATGCACTTTCAGTCCTGGGTCCTCAGTATATGGACATATTATATCCTGATGCCTGGCCTTGCACCTCCTTTTCAACCTTAGGCAGTAGGAATACTCTGGAAGCCATCTAGAGGAGGACATTACAGTAACCTGACTGTGGAACTGTGGAAGTAACTGTGAGTGAGCCCTATAAATAGGTCCCAGGAAACCCAGCCTGAATGCATCCCTAATTCAACTTTCTTTAGCTTAGTTTCAGAAATAGCCACAGCCATTGAACACTACCCAATAGGTCAGAAGGAAGCTTGGATGTGAAGAAGACAGCAGCCATAACCATTTGCAGTTCAGAGGTTTTGCTTTTGCAAATTTTTAAAAGCATGTTATTGTGAGAACACACTGATAGGGCCACTCCCAGAACTTTGAAAGAGATCCACGTAAGTCAGGGGTCCCCGAAAACCAAGCTTTTTTTTTTTAGCTTCAGAGTAAATCCACTCCTGGCAGTATGTTTTATGGTATTTATAAAAGTAGACACTCAAAAAACATTTGGCAAGTGAATGAATGAATGAATGAATGGAGAAGTACTTTTTTGTGTTTCTTCCATAGCAGTGCTAAATCAAAGTGTCTTCAAATTAAATTGGACCCATTAACTGTAGGCTACATTTATCATATTAAAATCATGCTAAATATCTCGGTCATTTGGCGATCTATTCTCAACATGAAACACGTCAAAAAGATGTATTAACTATAAACACAGATTTAGTGACCATTTCCTTTTTCTTTCTTTGGGGAAATTATCATTTTCTGTATAATTTTGCCACCCTATCAAATGTGTTTTCTCAAAAGTATACCCTGAGCAGAGCCATTACTTGGAATGTCTTTCTACCAAAGTTATGAAAACACTTTCTTCAGTGGATTTTATTTTTGCTTTTTCTTGAAGGACAAAAACTACTTGGTGGCATTTATTTTATTATTTTTGTAGCTCCTAGGGAGAGAGTTGTGTGGATTTTTTTTTTTTTTAATGATGTTACAGCTTGAAGGAGATGAAAAATTGAAGGCCTGTAATTTCCAGATGGGCTAAAAATATAGATTTATTTAGATTTTAATTTAACTGTCTAATGTGAAAACAGAGATCATGCTAGAAAGGAGAATGGGATGTCAGGCCAGAACCCTCATATTGAATGAGGATTCCTGGCCTTTAATAGGTTCCTTTTATTCTCTTGTCCAGGGCTGGCGTATCAGTCTCTCTGGAAATGAGAAATAAATCAAATGAACTCTTGTAAAACCTGACTCTGAGTATACATTTATGCACCATTGAAAAACTGTGTGCCACTTTCTAGACCTGGAGTCTTTCAGAGCATGCCAGCATCAAAACACTTCTCACAAATACTGGGTTTTTCCACTTGACATTCAGATTGAGATAGTTTAGAGAAGATGAAAAGCTGTGAGGCAAATAATGGTATATCGACAGAAAAGCTGTGGCCGTACTGCCAGATTTCTTTCCCATGCTGAATTTAGGATAATGGAATCCTGTGATGCTGTGAGTGGAAATACGAGGCCTCAAGTTGTATTTATCAACTATGAATCAAACACAGGCAATATTTCCCACATTTTCTTGGTTGTCTCTTTTTAAATTTTTCACTTTTCAAAAATTCAAAATAACCTTGGGACCTAATTGGAACATACACGATGGTTAATATGAAAAGACAAACACAGGTGCAGCCATCTGTTTTTTTTCTCCCCCTGGTAATCTGGGGAAAGAATATACGCATATGCGTTTGAAGGTAGGTTTTTCTGTTAGGTGATGTGTGAATGGGTCCAAAGAGGTGACATTTTCAGGTACCCTATAAAGATAGCATGTTACTGGGCACCTGAATTTCCTGATCACAGTAAAATCTCTGGCAAGTAATTTTCTGTACCACTGTTTACTACAACTTGAGGTAGGGAGAAAGAAATCAGTTTAAAATGATCAAGAAAATGAATAAAAATTATAGGCTGCCTGTTCAAAATCCCTTCACAGTGTGTGTTTGTTATAAGTAGAGTAAACAAGATACAAGGCAAGACATGCTTTATCAGAAAAACGCAAACATATTTCAGCATGATTCAAAAAAGATAAAGATTTTTTTTTTCCTTAGCTTCATTTGGCTGGTGTAATGAGTATTATTGATTAAAATGTTAGGATCAATAAATATTTAAAATCAGAGTAGAGGAGACCTTAAGGAGGAGAAATAGGTTATGTTCTGTTAAATAAGCTGACAATTAAATGCTTTGCAGAAAATTGATTTCTTTTCAAACATGAACTGTCAGTTATACTGCTTGGCCTTCATTGGCATAGACTGTTCTGCAGCATGTGTATGCATGTCCACGTAAAACAATACACATTGCTATCAGACTCACGCACTCAATATTTGTGAACATCATGTACATACAACTAGAAGCTAATTATAAAACTTTAGCCCATCTGAACACGTGTTGATGCTTTTATTAATAAAAGAATTCTCTATAATGGTAATGGGAAGCTTCTTTTCAAGTCATTTAACAGCCAATGGAATTTGGCATGTTTCTCTTTGGAACACAATTATGTATAGTGATACAGTTGCACGTTGCCAGGTTTTTTCTAACAGTAATGTTTTCTTCCCTTTCTCCTCTGTTTCTTAATTCATCAGTATCAAAACCTACCAAATGTATTAGACTTCTGTGTTACAGCCTCATAACCAAGCATAGATGTTACTCACAGAGAAGCAACTGCATTGTAGAACTTACTGTCATCTGTAGGGAGAAAGACTAGATAAATCTAGAAAAATACATGGGTAAAACACCAAACCACAATGAGATAAATGCAAATATAAAGAAAAGATTAATCAAAATATCAGTAAGTTAAAAAAAAGCAAAACAGAATCCACTAATATAAATTTTAGGAAAAACATCTGAAATTAGTGAGCATGTTTATGAAATATATGAAACAATTATCCCTAAGAAAATAATTTAGAGACCAGCACCTTAAAAATTAACAAATAAACATAGGATTTAATGGCTGCTATAGAGATAAATGTGAAAAAAACATAAAAGAAATAGCTTAAAGAGAAGGAAAAGAACAATTGGAAAGGCTCACCAATCACTGAATTCTGTTAGAACACTTCTCAGGGGTACCCTGGACACCACATTCCTATATAACTAGTTACAGGTTCCTTTTGGAACTTTTACAAACAGTTTCTTAAACTGGGTCCCAGAAACACTTTTTTTTTTTTTTTTTAAAGAGACAGGATCTCACGCTGTTGCATAGGCTAGAGTACAGTGGTGAGATCATAGCCATTGCAGCTTTGAACTCCTGGCCTCAAGCCATCCTCCCACAGTACTTGGCTTACAGGCATGAGCCACCATGCCCAACTAAGAAATACATTTTTTAAAATCAGTTTTGACCATAGTGAACAGTAATTTCAGTTGATTTTTCTAAGATATCTGTGCATCAATTATTATAAATCTATTAACTATCAATATGTAGAAATAGATGATAAGTATTCCAAAAGTCATCTCTTCAAAAGTCCATGAAATATCAATAAAGAATAATATTTAATAATAAAATTTATTAAAATTTTTAATCTTCTATGGATAAGTGCTCTCATAAACATTGTTCATTATGGGTTTGTTTTAAATTTAACTACTTAATCCATGACCCCAGTAATATACCTGTATGATCTACATGAACAGGTGTTCTATGTAGAAAAATCAGTGGTTCATTATCCCTTCACTTTGATTTGGGCTGAAATTTTCTAATTTTGAAATTTGTAACCCAAACTGTCTCAAAGACTGTATCAGGAATGGGTAGGGTCTGACCTGCCTCTGCCTGGGCCCACAGGTGCACCCTGAGCGTGACCCTGGAGCAAGCCATCATTCTGGCCAGAAGCCACGGACTGCCTCCCCGCTACATCATGCAGGCCACAGATGTGATGCGCAAGCAGGTAGGTCTCACCCACGTTTTAGGGGAGTTGTTTTGTAGGACTTGGACTCGAAGCTTCCTTTATTCACGTACCAGGTATCTGACAGGTGCCTGGATGTGAGTGACAGGCATTTTACCAAGCTCAGAGGGTAAGTCGCGAATGGGAAACACTCCCAGAGAGAAGACAATGCAGGAACCTGTGTGAGGGTTCTCCAAGAACCTTAGACAACCCTGGGAAAAGGGATGTTTAAGCAGTAACTTAAAGGAGGAAAAATTGGCTGAGTACAATGAGATTGAAGTAGACTTGGGACTCATCTAAAGAACAAGGTAAGAGGACATATGGTATTTTCTGGAAATTATAGGTGATTTAGCAAGGTTAGGAGAGTAGGTTGGGGGAGAGATGGGGCAAGGAAGAAGAGGAAAGAATTGGGCACCCTGCTTGCTTCTGGTGGTCCCCAAGGGACTTTCATGCCATGCTAACCCTGCGCATTATTCCCAGGACAAAACACTCAGGTTTTCCTTTAGAGGATGAACAGCAGTCTTTCAACTGTCTTTAGATCACTGGAGTACTTATACATGAAAGTATACTCTTTTATAAATAGAATGAACTTTCTGTATAGTAACCCAGTAGTATTTTAAGTGTGGTAGTTTAGTTTTCAATCCTTAAAATTCTATTTAAAAACAACAAAAATGCACTAACCTCTAATTTACTGATTAGGAAAATGTGCTTACTACAGTAGAAAAGATATTTACTGTAGAAAGACAAAAGAAATAAACATCAATTCTATGTTATTCTACTACCTTTTTGGGGGGGGGTATTTACAAAAAAAAAATCGATTTAATAAATCTCTCTACCTGCTGACTTGGTTTGAGTTGCCCAGTGATAGCGAGTGATTTAATTTACAATATATGGTTTTATAATTATGAGTGCTTTGTTTATTAAAGACGTAATGCCTAAGTCTCAGGCAAACATATAAATCCCTCTGGGCTTGCTCCCAAGATTATACTACAGAATGTCAATGAAGCCAGTGAAAAGATCAACTGAAGAGGGCAACACCAAGTTGGCATCTGCAACACAAAGATAAGGCACAGCGAGTGCATATACATTGGCGCTTCTGGCCAGGACCCAGGAGCTGAAGATTGAAGACCAAGATCGCAGAGGGTCCAAGAGGGATTTGCTAAGTAAAGGTTAGATCTACCAGGAGCATGTAACATACTGTGGTCCAGCTGGAGAAGGACAAACACAGATGTGAATTGCCAGCAGGTTTAGGAGGGATTTTTTTTTGGGGGGGGGCGTGGATATACAAATTCTGCTTTAGAAAGTAGATCAAAGTAAACTTATGATTATCCATATCAGAGCTGGCATTTGAATTGCTAAGACACACTGAAAGAGATTAACTGCCTTTCTGTTTTGCCATGTTGCTGTTAGAGTAAGTTTGCAGGAAGAC
Source organism: Microcebus murinus (assembly GCF_040939455.1). Taxonomy (NCBI): domain Eukaryota; kingdom Metazoa; phylum Chordata; class Mammalia; order Primates; family Cheirogaleidae; genus Microcebus; species Microcebus murinus. Next base: position 88,759,797 of record NC_134110.1, on the reverse strand, counting down.
TTGGAGGAGCCATTTCTAAATTATAACTTATGGAAAGAAAAAGAGACCTGAATTAACCTTTTTTTTTTTTTTTTTTTTTTACAATATTCTACTAAAGGAGTAATTATGAGTTGGCTACATACTCATTCCTACTGTGTGGACTTGAATAATTATAAGCATATCTAACACCTTAAAACTTCTTAAAACTGAAAATAGAGAAATAAAGATTTCAAAAGTAAAATTGATATTATATAGACCCGAATGACTCATTTGACTAGTGTAAAATTCTTTAAAGTATCATATATTTATGTAGTATTAACATGTGCTTATATCATGTAAAATACAATGTAATAAGAAAGACTTAAAAGTCATGTAGTTCCTTATAAAATTCTTGTTGATTTCTAAATTGCATTTTTTTCTGGTTTTTATCACTCCTTCTTCCCCCTTTTTTTTTGAAAATAAATTTATTTAGAACAAGTGGCTTTTTTCCTTTGCTGCTTTGTTCCTCTGCCCCAAGTTGTGACGTCCCAAATGGCCGAGAGAGGTAAAGCAGTGATTCGAAACTTCTCTGTGAAAGATCACAGAGCCTGGGCCCTCTTTTAGAGACGCTGGGCTGCCTGGTGCACGGCAGAGACTTCTGGGACGTTCTTTCCGTTACAGATCCTTCTTCTGGTGTTCAACAGTCGCAGCAGTGGGCTTAGGGGCTGGGATCCAGTCCCCATGCCACCTCTGCCCCACTTGCGATCAGTTGGAATGCAAGTCCCAATCAAAGACCTCACTTAGATTTTCTGTCCCTTTTGCCTTTCAACCTCAGGGAAAATTACCCATTTAAACTCAGCTTCTCAGAGGCTGAATGGGTAGATATTTGTCATCATTAGTCTATGTCGAAGTATTCCAATTATTACATTATTGAATTTGAACTCTATATTGAAGTATATTAATATATTTATTAATACTACATATTGAAGTTTAACAATATGTAATGAGTAAAATAATGAAGAAACCAAGATTTTTAGTTTCTTTTTAGGAACTAGAAGCTTTTGGCCTGATTTATTGTTCTCATTTATAACGGCAGGATTGTTTTCACATATAGATTTTATGTATGTACTTCTCATAGAGAGTTATTGTTTTACCTCACTGCTTGAGTTTGTAGGAAAAGGATAGAAGAGAAGGTTACTATTTCATTTCTAGTTATTTTGTAATGATTATAATATAACCATAGGCAACACTTCACATAACACCTGATCTAATTCATAAAAGGCTGGAAGTAGAAACCATCATTTACATTATAAACTTAAAGTTTTCTGTGCTACAAGTTATATGTAATACCATTCTCCACTGAAAAGACCCGGGGCCCCTTCGAGAAGTGACGAATTAATAGCTGAGACAGGGAAGATGAGCCGGAACATCTTGAAGTGCCAGAAAGTAAAGAAGCACTAAAAAATGATGGGGGCATGTTAAAAAGGCACAAAAAGCAACACGAAAGAACTCCCGGTGGCCAAAACTGGAATAAATTGAGCATAACAATAATAATGATAGATTATTTCATAGAATAAAACAAATATCTATGAGCCCATATTGGTTTAAATATATAATTGGATAAATAATAATTTGGGAAGAAGGGATAATTCTTTACAGAAGAATTCCAATTCATAAACAGTACAGTATTATTTTTGCAGATAAATCAATGGAGGCTAGCATTAGTAAGCAAAAGTTTGAAGAGAAAAAGGATATTTGTATAGTCTCATAGTATATTCCCAAGCATATTTATATACTACAAAAAAAAAAAGATGATACATTTATAGTGGAAAAAATCTGGTAGACATCACTTTAACTGAGTGATCAAAGCTAATGTCACCAGTGACAAGACATTGATATCATGTATCCCTGATAATGATGCACTGAGAACGGCACAACGTCCCTTCTCTAATTTTCTTGCCATAAAGGTACTTCCTCTGTCTAATCATGAGGAAACACATGAACCCAAACTGAGACATTCTGCAGAATAATGGCCAGTACTTATGGAAAGTGTCAAGATCATGGAAGGCAAAGACGGGTTGAGGAACTGTCGCAGATTGGAGGAGACTAAGGAGACATGACAACAAACAAAATGCAATATGGGACCCTGGACTGGATCCTGGAACAGAAAAGGGACATTGGTCTCTTAGGGACTACGTGTCTGTAGATGGCAGGCCCCTTGTTAAAAGCTAGGGGTGAAACTTGAATAAGATGTTCAGTTTAGTTAATAGTGTTGTACTGATATGATTTCCTGGTGTTGACAATCATACTGGGGTTTAGTGAAGAGTTAACATTAGGGAAAGCCAGGTGGGGAATGTAAAGTCTCTGTTCTGTTTTTACAACTTTTCCCTTTGTCTAAAATCATTTCAAAGCACAGTTGTTTTTTAACGACTAGTAAAGTGCAGTAGGGAGAAGGGAGAAGTGGACGAAAGAGTTCAATCTGTAACTGACCACGGGCAAATAGTGGAGAGAACTCACTACCTTCAGTCCAGCCTGAATAAAACATCTTTTTAACTCCTTAATATTTTGATAGAATATATTTTATGCCATTTTTTCTTCCTTTCTCCTTTTCTTTCTTTCTTTTTCCTTTTTTATTATTTATTTATTTATTCCCTCCTCTACTCTGAAGGAATCTTCCTTTTCCTTAGTTCAGAATTTAGTAGCTGGAGAGAAAGCTTGAGAGAGAGAGAGAGAGAGTGTGTGTGTGTGTGTGTGTGTTTTAACAACTCTGCCTTAACCTATTCCCAGCCAAACTCCTGGTGTTTGGTTCTGTGTAGTAAGTAATTTTTTCCATGAGGAACTGAACAGCTTCATTCATGAACTTGACAGAGTGCAAAAAGACTGCTGTCCTTGCTAAAGTAGATCATCTGTATTATAAACTCTGAGGCAGAATTCTTAGATTTTAGAGACTCACTTGTACATGCCTTGTCCAGCAACTGCTTTAGAACTATTTGAAAAAATATTTTCTTGCTAACTACTAATAGCTAGCTATTCAGATAAGGAACAAACAGGTGCATGAGGCTGACAGAACCATGATTTCCATTCCAGGAAAGTGACAACACAGGGGAGGTATTTTTAGATTGCCTGCTTTCTATTTTCAACATCTCAGGTATTGATTGCTTCTAGGAATAAAGGCATAGATGAGATAGCAAACAGGAAGCTGTTGTTTAAACTTGTGTTGAATGATTTAGATAGCTATAGAAATAAGTGTTAATCTTTTGAAATAGTGTAACAGCTCATTTTGATTCTTAAAACTGTTAATTTTGAAAATGCTCAGATGGTAATTTCCATGGTCTTCTGCATCCAGTCTCTCTTGACATTAAATAACGTTGCTGGAATAAGTATTTCATGTTCAGATGTTAATTGTATGCTAAATCATCACTAATGCAATCTGGAGGTAAGAGTGATTTTCCTGACTTTCAGGGAGCAAGAGTTCAGAACACAGCAAAGAACCTGGGAGTCAGAGACCGGACCCCCCAGTCTGCTCCAAGGTAAGTACACCCACTGCCCTGCCCTTCCCCAGAGGACTGGCCAGCCCTTCCCAGGCAGTGTCCCTCACAGCTAATGCATCTGCTCTAGGAGATGCCAAGTGTCCTACTGATTGTTAGGGTGGGGATGGCTTTTGAAACACTCAATGGCTAAATGTGATTAGACATAAATGCTCTCAGAAATAGAAGGATATTATACTGTTTCGCAAGTTCCATCATGAATTCAAAAGCAAAAGTCCACACAGGTATAACTGAAATGTGCAATCCAGCTGTGCCAAACTACCAAAATGCCATTTCCATGTATCCTTCTGCCATTGCACATGCTGTTCCTTCTGGCATGATTGCCTTTCCCATCTGTGTCTGTGTGGAAAATTCCTACTTAACTGCAAAACCCAGCTCAGATGCCATTTTCTCCTTGGAATCTTGCTTGAGTTTCCTTCCTCTTTGTACTCCCTTACCATTTTATATTTTGATATATAGCTTTTCTCATATTGTGTTGGAGAATATTGTTACACGTTTCATTGCCCAACCTGAATATGAGTTCTCCGGAGACAGAGAATATCTTTTTTTTTATTTTTATTTTTCATTGCTCATCATAGTGCCTACATAGTAAACATCACATATCTGAAATAATTTCAAGAATGTGTGAATAAATAAATAAATGAATGAGATCTGTATTTGTTATATGAAATAGTCACAGTTCACCTATCATAAGAAGGACTCCAGTCTTTAAAATACCTTTAAAATAAATGAACATAGTTAACAGCCATCAGAGAAATGTTTTCAGTTCAATTTCTCTGGTAATTAGGGTAGGCAATCATGTATCTTGAAGTGGGCCAGAGCTAAATAATTTCTTTTACATTTGATTCCTTTTATACATTTGCATTTTATCAAAAAGTAGGTGCCTCCAAACACTGTAGCAGGCAAACACTATGTGTTTCTGTTTATAAAGCAGTTCCCAGAGTGTGAATGATGGCTGCAGTATTTATAAAGTTATATTTCATTCTGAAAAATTATGTGGGTAAGTAAAATGCTTTCAAAAGGGAAAACATATTTTCCCCCTGAAAATGGATGGAGCACTCATGTTCTAGTTGTATTTATTTTTAGTGCTGACTCTTAACTCTATTTAATCCTCAATTTTCGCTAACATTATCTTTCATAGTTGATTAGATTAGAATCTAAGACTTTCTATTGCTAAAGAATCATTTCATGTAAGCATTCTCTCTCCAGCACCTTGAGAGACATGGTATATTTGGATAACAGACCCACCAAAGTGTTAAAATACCAATAAGAAAACAAGATAATGTTTTCTTATTGCAAGGTGTTCTTGGCTAGAGCTTATAAACACTAATAAACATAGGGGTTGGAAGAAGCCTTCAGCACCCTGATCAATAAACCAATATGCAGTCTGAACACAAGAAGAGAAACTGATGAACTCCCTTTTTTTTCTTTATTGGGTTATGTTGAAAACACTTGGAATGAAACACAATAAAATGAGCCAGCTATAAAGTTGACATTTTTTACAAGGGAATAATAGCCCTGAGAGAAAAATTAAGAGTAAATTTTTAGATTTATTCCTTCATTCATTCTACACATATTTTACTGAGGACCAAAGAAATGCAAAGCATGCCGGTTTGTCCCGTGAAGAATATAAACCTGAGATAGAAATAGCTCTGGCCCTCAGGGAGCTTCCAGTTAAAGAGACGAGGTGAGGAAAGCATAATTGCGAGAAAGGTGGAATGTGGGAAGCACCCTGGAGTGTGCAGAGAGGCACTGAGGAGCACAGAGGGGCTGAGGCTGAGATCCTTCCCACTGGGAACCTGACTCCTGCCCCAAAGACAGTGAGTTGAAGAACACATTTGGCTCTGAAGGCCAGACCATCATGGGCAAAGCTGGGGGTGATATTTCTGGAAACATCTTCATGGAGGTAAAGTTTGCTATCTCTGCTTAAGGTAGTATTTTGTTCAAATCCCCAACCCATCTCTATCGTAGTTTTCCTTTCACCCTCCACTTGGCAAAGATAGACTGAATTTCTGCTATGTGTCTTTAGGTGGCAGGCCCCTTATTAAAAGCTGGGGACAAAGACATAGTCCCTTCATCGGTCATTGAGGTGCAATAGAGCAACAGTTGAATAAAATGCAGCTAGAATACAGTGTGTGATAAGAACCATGGTAGAAATAGGCACAGACAGTCAGGAGAACACAGAGAAGGGGCATGCACAGCTGAAGCATGGGCAGAGGAGGCTGCAGCACACTCCTGACTCATCCGCATGGTAATGGATGTCCCACACGCAGATGCAATAGCACCAAGGCCCAGAGAACACAGGACATTCTGGAAACCACACCTAGATCTTGATGACTGACTGTTGAATGTGACTTAAGAATGATGCAAAAGGAGACTGGAGATGTAGGTGAGGGCCAGGTCAGAAAAGATTTAGAATTTTTCACTAGCAACATGAGGAAGGTCCATTTGAGGCCAGCCAGGGCCAGAAACAGGAGCTTGCAAGGAGATATTGGTAGTGCTGAGGACCGAGATGAGACGATGGATCAGAGAGCTGTTTAGAAGACAGAATTAATGGTCTTTAGACACTAACTGGTTGAAGAAGGTTAGGGAAAAGGGAGATTCTGGGATGACCACCAGATCTTTAGCTTGGATGACAAGGGGCTAATGGTTCTTGCCACTGAGATGGAGGCTGCAGAGAGGCAAGTGCACGCACAGGGAAAAGGTGGGGAGCTCAACTTGGTAATATTGCAATTGAGGACCCATGGGACATGTGCATGGAGATGCCTCCATGGGCAGGTGAATGTACTGGTCTGAAACTGAGCTGAGAAGGACTGGTGGAGCTGTAGTCCTAGGAGGCGTCCATATTTAGGAAGCAGGAAAAGACCTAGAATTTTCTTCCTGAGGTGAGTGGGTCAGAGAGATGAGAGGAGGCCAGGTTCACCCCAGGGGAAGGTCACACTGAAGGGAAAGCAAAGGAACAGGTCTGCGGAGGCTAAGACAAGCCAACAGGAGATGGTGGTTCTAAAGTTTCAGAAGGAAGACTTGGCCATCATCACACTACAAAAAGAGTAAATCTAATAACATATGGGATCAGAAGGCTGGTGAGCAGGGTATTGGATTTTGTAATTCTGAGCTAGATCAGTACTGGGTAGTGACAGGGTCAAGCCTTCCCTTGGGAGGGATGTTCTCCAACATCCTTGGCTCCAGCACATTTGGCACACTCCCCTCCAGCAATTTATGTCTGAAAGATGTGTCAGGAGCTGCTTTTGGCATTGGGATCTCAAGATGGGTGAGGAACGCTTCATTCACCCAAGGAGCTTGCAGCCCAATGGAGAAGAAAGACAAAATACATTTGGGCAAGTGAATGTGTATCGTGATAAAACATATGAGAGGTCAGGGTGCAAAGGACATCCTTTCCCCCTCTAACTTCCATACATTGGCTCTGCAGAGCAGTAAGCCTGTCTTCTTCAAGAGCCAGATGTTACATTCCAGATGTCAGATGGCCAGTTGTGGTACACTGCCCTTATTTTCTGTTCTGACACAAAATCTGGAACTATTGTGCTATGAAAGCTTGATTTTCTTCGTTTATTTAGTTGGGAGCTAGTATACCATAGTGGTAAAAAGTGAAAAAAAAAAATGGTTTGAGGCCCAACTCCTGCTAGCTATGGGACCTTACTTAAGTTATATTTCCTCTCTGAGACTCAGTTTTCCTATTTGTGAGATAAGAAGAATTGCCTTGGGACAAAGCATTATTGATACTTTTAACCTTGAAAGAGGCATTTGCTTTCCAGCCATCTTTAACACAGCTTTTATTTTTGCTATATAGAGAGATAAAGGGCATGATCTATAGAATGAACTTTGAAAGTTCTGCTCTTGGCAGATTTGGATTTGGGCTGGAAATACCAGCTCCAAAATGACTACCTGAACCCAAACAGGAATAGGAGAAAGTGAAGCCAAGAACAAGCCTTTCTTGTGCAGGGCTGCGGGTGTGCAGGAGTGGACTTAGAATATAAAACAAAGGCCCCAAAAGTTGGGCAGACCAAGGCCTCACACTTCCCAGAAATTTAGCTGCCAAAAAACAAATGCCTAAGTGCAGAACGAGTCCAACCCTTACCTATTCCATTTCACTTCCAAACTTCATCTGCCTGTTCTAAATTCCCAAAGCTCTGTAATTTCCATTACAAATGTATCTGAACTCAAATAACCCTGAGTCACTTCCAAGAAGCCTCACAGAATCTGAATCTGCCCAGCTCCGCAGTACCCAGAGCTATTATTTCATTAGGTGGTCACAGGGAGTAGCCTCTTCTCCAATTTGCAAGGCGGACATTTCAAAGACTCATCTACCCAGTGCTGTTATTATAGTTACATTACGTGGAAACGTGCAGAGCAAGGTAATAGCATGCAACGGCTCAGGCCAGATCTCACAGGGCAGGCAGGACCACCTTCCTATTTTTTCCAATTTCTTCCACCCATCTTCTTATTTCTGTTCTACGTAAGGCCACTGTGCCTTTTCACTCATTAGGCAGAAAAAAAAAAAAATAAGAGGAAAGAAATTAAGGAGAAAAAGAAACTTCTGATCATTTTATTATCCCAGCCCCGGGGAATGCAATTTGAAGCAACACCACATTTTTCAGCTGCAAAAGAACCTTTGAAGTACACCAGGTCAATTTAATGTATTCTTTTCTCCAGAAAGGATGAAATAGGCTTTTCTGAGTGAGATGTCTCTATTTCAGTATTCTCCTCTTCCATGGAGGTAACATATAGAGCATAAACCACATTCCAGAATTGAAATGCATCTTGCAAACTTCCAACAGCAATAACTTCTATGCGTTTCCGTATTAGGAAAGCTCATTTTGTTCACTGGAATTTATAACCGAATATTACATCTCGTTCATGCTTCTCTTTTGTTTTAGAATTAGCCTGGGATTAAATGTCAAAGGGAGAAGAAATTTCTAATTGGCTAAATTGGTCAACAATTCATTTAAGCTGAATTCAGTTTAATCTGTAACAGGGACTGAATCCCTGCAGCTAGCCCGGGGTTTGCAGTGCATTTACAAAGGTGCAGAGTTGACATCTTCCCATTATATTTTGAGGTCATTAATCTAAGCTCTGCAGTGGGACCAGCGTGGCCATGGGCACTGTTGAGAGCAGGCTCAGTCCAATCCAGCCCCTTTAGGTCAGCAGATCGATCTCCTTTGAGGATCCGCTGTAAGTAAAGCATATGGCCTTGAAGTCACTAGTTCTGTCTGGCAGCTGTTATATTCTCTTTTACTTTCATTCTGGAGTTAGCATTTAACCACTCAGGAGAAAATAAAACACTAGAAATTGTGTAACCCTAGTTAAGTCCCCTGAGCTTTGCGTTAATGCCGTATGATCTCAAACATCTGGGCCTGGGCTGCAAAGGGGGCGCGTGCCCAGGCAGCTCCGTGGTTCACGTGCACTCCTTGACCCACTTGGAGATCCACGGACAGTTGAGTGGGGCTGAGCAGTTAGTCCTTAGGAAGCACCAGTTAATTGTGCCTTTGGGATTCAGGCCTCGGGAATCTGCTTCATCAGCCCGTCTATTCCCAGCCAACTGCCTGCAGCTCGCTGACAGTACAAAGTGAAGTACATTTCCACAACTAGTCAGAAAATCAGTAGACCTCTGTGAGGTAGGTGCTGTCTTGCTACGGGATCATCATGATACTTAGGGTGGTAATGTCACTTTTTGGAATCTGGGGAACAGCGTTTACTGTCAGCTCAGTGCACAGCCTGCGTTGGCTGCACTGGAGCAGAGGCAGCAGGTGTACAAAGTGCAGAGTGGCTCAGCCAGTGACCATCGAGAGATGTGCAGAGAGGCATTGGTGTTTTCTAAATCCCAGAACGGTAATTTTGGAGTTTGCTAAATCCTGTGCTACTTTTAGTGAAATAGACAATGTGATCATGACTCATGGACCGAGAGATTATTGTCAACGTATTTGTTCTACCAATAAAGGCATCTCAAGTAATGGTGACACACCGGGCCACTGTCAGACTTTCCCATCCTTTTCTAGGCTATACAAGCTGTGCGAGCCGCCTCCCCCAGCCGGAGAAGAATGAAAAGAATTCCCAAGGACCAGGCAGGCAGAAGCTTCTCGGTGCTGGACGAGACAAACTACATGCTGGTTAAAGATTCCCTGCTGAAGATAACGAAATTTTTCTCTAAATCTTTCACCCTGGTGTAAATAGCTAGTGTTCAGCTTGTACTTGGATATTTATGCTGGAAATGGATAGGAGTTCACTCAGACAATTCAGCTTCACAAACTGATCTCTCTGTGTTTTGGTAGTAAATATTTATCTTTAGTGTAAAATCCATCCTGGAACTTACAGAGAAAAAAAAAAAATCAAAGATTAAAAAATTAACCATTGTGTCTCCACTCCCGTTCATGAAAATTATTTCATTGTGTTTGTTTTCATCCCTCCCCAAATGGGCATATGTAATAATGGATAGTTCCACTCTGAAGAAGTCTGCCATGGAAGAAAGGTGGCCACACTTTGCAAAGCATCCTGAAAAGATGTTAAGGACAATAGGGACTGGGAGGCATAGGTTTCAATTCGCCACTTGCATCAGAGGAAGTCATTCATGTGTGACAGGTGGAAAAGCGTGCTTCCCTCTTTCTCTTTAGGGCTTATTTCTCTGTAGAGAGGAGAGCTGATTGAGGTCTCCAGCAAAATTTCCTTCCAGCTGCTTTCGGGTGTCCTTTTTGCTCGTGGACAGTGCCAGCGAACCGGTGCTGTCCTTGGTCTCCGCAACGGGTGTGACTTCCTTGGGCCATGCCTGCTGGGGGCTGTGCCATTGGTGGCCCTAGGGTCCAAGGAGGGGCAGAGAGGGGAACCAGGATAAAGAGAAGAAAAATAAGCCTATTTAAAAACTAAACCTTTAACTTAGATAAATAAAACTCTTAATTTTGTGAAGGCTGTGATATGAGACATCAGATTCTTAAAAGAATATATCATCATGAGAATTTTCTAGCAAGGTTTATGTATAGCATATGAAAGTAAAGCTTTATTTGTACTTTAAAAGGACTACTAGGGACCTTAATAATTTTACGGAAGCACAGTTGTGTTCTGTCTTCATTCTAAAGTATGCATAATGTTTATCATTTCTACATTGATACAGTAATATTGTTTTTAGTATAGTGAATACAGTAATATTGATGTTAAATCCATAATTTTCAAAACAATTAAACACTCTTATCATGATTGTGATAATTATATGGATTTAGACTAGTATGTAAAATGCTTTTCACAACTAAAGTGTATGTAAACCATTAGTAAATCTTAACTTATGAAATTCGATAATGGCTTTCAAACTGTCATTGAGAATCTTCTTCATTAGCAGTTGTGCATTGAATAACAAAAATACTTTGTCACATAGGTATGTGACGTTTATATACTACTAGTTAAGGTAATAATAATTGTTATTTGGCACAGAAGCACTTGATGCTTTTGTAATAAGTCTATATGTATAATGAAAAATAAGGAAACCAACATTAGAGCTTTCAAAGAAAAAGTTGGGCATTCAAATTTAATAAAGATATGACCTTTACATAAATATCTGTATTAAGTATGTCCTTGACTTAAAGGGTCTCAGCAAGTAATACTGAAGACCCATGTGATTTGTGATTTTCCTTTACTGAAAATTTGATCACTTTCAATGTAGGGCTGATGAACGAACACCACTGATTAACTAGTACTTTTCCTATTATCATTACTATTTTCTAATTACCATTGTGGGAGCAGTAATCCTCATTAGAGGAATGAAGGGTTCGCTGAAACAATTCAGTTGTACTTTGCTATATTTCACAGGGCAAACTATTAGCTATTGGTGGTATTTATAAATTAACATATTCTTAAGGATCTACTCTAATATGACAGAATGTGCTTAATATTATTTTTAGGGTTAAACATAAGTGTATCATCTGTCAGAGCGCTTGGTACTTACTAAATGCTCAAAAGTTAGTAATGGTTTATATTAACATCAGTCAATGTAATTTCTTATTGTAATAAAAATTGCAGCTAACACTTAGTGATTACTATGTGCCCAGTAATACCTCCAATTGCTTTGTCCGTATTTGTTGTTATTGTTTCACTTAATCTTCCTAACAATGGTGTGACCTGGTACCCTTTTTATCACCCCGATTTTAGAGTTGAGGAACCAAAGCAAAGAATGGCCCAGTGATTTGCACAAAGTCACATGATTGACATGAACCAAAATTTGAAGTCTAAAAGTCTGCCTTCTTAATATATTATGCTACTTTATTTTATTAATATAGAACTATTGTAAGTAATATTACCAATTAGCTGTAAGTTGGAGTTATGTGGCATGTGTTGCCATTAAATTATACATCTTATACTGAAAACAAAAGTGAATGGAAATATGTAAAATGCTTTTAATATATGAAAATCATATGATTTCCTAGACATTTTACCATTCTCAATGCACATTTTGAGGTAACCCAACACTGTTGCAATTCTCGTAATTAAAGGTAACAGTTTTCATAGTATATAGTACATAGTACTAGTACATAGTACATCATAGTACCTCATATAGTATTTATATCATATAAAACTTGACTATAATTCCAAAACAGTAGTAACAGTAAAAAATACCTAATAGATGGATGAATAACAATTTTTTCAATACCATAATGTACCTCCATGTGACTGACATTGGACATTCAATTGGCCTTGAGTTTTTAGAATCTGTTTAACTAAAGCACATGATTCCGTATAACCAAGGCACCTTCAAATGTATCTAAAGCCTACTGCCTGTTCTTCTGAGTTCTGACTTTGGACAACTACCCCTCTTCACCTAAAAGGGAAGGTCCTGTGTAGACATTTTGGATCTTAACATGGGACCTGACTTAAAAATAATTTTTGACTAGAAATTCACGGTCAAGACATCTTAAGTATTCCATCAAACCTTATAAGTTTCTCTAATATTAATTTCTAATATTACAAAATTTAAAATAATATGAAAAGTATGAGGAATTTGAGAAGACTGGGATTTTACATCTATTTCCATTACTGTTTAAAGAAAAAGAAAGGGAGAGAAGTAAAGAGAGAGAGAAAGCATTTCTGGGCTGGGCATGGCGGCTCATGCCTGTAATCCCAGCACTCTGTGAGGCAGAGGAGGGAGGATTTCTGGAGCTCAGGAGTTCGAGACCAACCTGAGCAAGAGCAAGACTCCCATCTCTACTAAACACAGAAAAATTAGCTGGCCATGGTGGCATGTGCCTATAGTCCCAGCTACCTGGGAGGTTGAGGCAGGAGGGTCTCTTGAGCCCAGGAGTTTGAGGTTGCTGTGAGCTAGGCTGATGCTCTAGCCAGGGCAAAAGAGCAAGACTCTGTCTAAAAAAAAAAAAAAAAAAAAAAAAAGAAGAAGAAGAATTTCTGTACTAGTTTTACCTATATTAGATATGTAGTGTTGAATTTATAGTATAAGCTTTATTTCATAAACCAATTTCCCAATTGAAGTCTCATACTATTTTCTGTCTCTTCAAAGCACATTCTTCGAGTGGCTTAGATTGCTTGTGCATTTCTTGTCCATTCTTCTTGCAACAACAATGTTCAACTTAAAATTAGGTTAATTTCTTATGATATTATATATTACATGAAATGACACTGGTTCTGACTCTATCAATTTAAATTTTGTAATCATTAAAGACGTAATGAAGTTGGCCTTGACACTAACTGTGAAAGCCAGGAAAATGAAAGGGTAAACAAATCCTAAAGGGCATATTAATAAATTTAAGGAAACAAACTATTTTCAGTCCTTCAGGCCTATATGTTTTATAGACAAAAATGGTATTTATTGATTCAGAAGCATTCAGTTGAAAGTAAATTACTCTTAGATATTTGAAACTATTACATTTGTATGTAAAATACTAAAATACCCTTTTATTAGTTCAAGTAGATCTTTTCCTATGTAGAATGATTTAATGCAAAGTAGTGGGCATATTTTTATTCACTTATATTTTTGAAAAGCCATAATATTTTTTTTTAAAAAGGATGACCTTACTTTAATTTTTACTTTACATTTTACTTTAAAGGTCATTTTTAGACTTTCTGCACTA